>NW_024545647.1:0-600000 GCF_018152505.1 Drosophila elegans | reverse complement strand
TATTCTTGAGCATATGTTTTTCGGAAAAACCTATGACTATTAAATCATCCATATAAAGAAATGATTGCGAAGGTTCCAATTTAGATAAAGCTATAGTCATCATTCTCTGCAAAGAATTTGCCGCTATTTTTAAACCGAATCGCGTGAAGCGATATGAACCATTTTTTGTTGAAAAGGATGTTATTATCCGTGAACTTTTTCGAGTTCAATTTGGTGAAAACCGGACATTAAGTCAAGGCATGAGAAGTATTTTCCTCTACCTAGTTGATCTAAAATATCATCAATTCTAGGGAGTGGAAAATTATTAGACAAGAGCTTTTTATTAATCTGACGATAATAAATTACTAATCGCCAATTTTTCTTTTCCTAATTCGGAAGTGACTTTTTGGGTACTAATAGAAGTGGACTGTTATCGTTTAATCTCAGTTTTTGTTTATACAAATTATTGGTAGTGATCGTTTCGGTTTCTAGTCCGAATACATCGCTATACTGGGTGCATAATGTTGTTAGTTGTTTATTGATTTGTGGCGGGAAGTTTTTTGAAAGCTGAGTTAATACAATCTTTTCTCGGTTCTTTAAGACTGTTTGTTTGAAAGTGTTTCATATTGAATATTGTAAGTGTAAACTACCTGATCTGTATTTGTTGTGTTTAAAAGTCTTATGTATGCATTTTGGACTGTTGCTATGGTATTTGCAATATAAATACCACGCTGGATTTCTTGATTCGGAATTAATACACTGTCTTCTTCTGAATTTATTTCAATTTTTCAGACGACTTGGGATCTTGCTGGCAGAATTAGGGAGTTGTTGCCAGAACTGTATGTTATTGGAACATAAATCGAATATTTGAGATTATTTGGTCTAATCATAAGCCAGTCTTCAGACGGCTTGAAGTCAAGTTGACAGTTATATCTTTTAATAAAATCGATTCTTAGTATTTTCATCTTAAGGAATGGCGAATTTTATATTTACGATATGGAAATCGTGTGGGATTATATATTTAGAAGTTTGTAATTCAATGAGAGTTAAGTCTTTTGATTTGATAACTTCCTGACTTATTCCCTGTATGTTTATTATATGATTATTTTGAATGTGTTGAAAAATATCGGAGTTTTCCTTCAATATGGATATTTCCGCACCTGTATCTAGTAGAAAAACTAATTCTTTTCCTGTTACTTCGTTTATGAAAGGGACGAATGTACTCTGACTGAGATTTATGGTGTGAATTTTGATGTTATCTACTGCTGTGTATCTAAAGGTGTTTGGGAGTTTCCCGAATTCGTTTGGGCTACCCTAACGTTGTTGTTTTGATAATTGTTGTTATTGCCATTGTTGTTTCCCTCGCGGTTGTTTACACCGCGGTTGTTTCTACTTCTGTAGTTGTTTCTATAATAATTGTTATTTTGGTTAATATTATTTCGGTTGTAACCGTTGTTTTGGTTATAGCCGTTGTTTTGGTAATATCCGTTGTTTTGGTAATATCGGTTATTGTGATAGTTACCTCTATTGTTACCCCTACCGCGATAATTGTTTCTGAAGTTATTGCCGCGTTAGTTGCTTATTTTTTGGGTGTATAATTTTGAATTGGCATTGCCCGTCATTTCAGTACTGCATTGTATGTACTTGGTGACTGCTTCGTTCACAGTTGCTAAATTGACTGCTTCCAATATTATTTTAGGTTGTCGATTTCTGTTGTAAACTTTTCTGCTATTTTGCCTTTCTGGCTTGATTTTGCCATTTTGGCTTTAACTACGTCGGATGTTTCGCCGACTACAGTGTCTTAAAATTTTTTGATTATGGCGTCTATCGGTGTTTCGTTTTGAACTCTGTATAATGTCTTTTTGTGCCCTTTGTCAGCTTAACCAACTTCAAAGCTGTTATGAATCTTAGAAGGGGTTTGCCTGTTAAACTCGGGGATGGTTTTCGATATTTCTCTTATGTATGCCCTTTGGGCAATGGTTTCATCGGCCATTGTGGTCGGTTTTTCTTCTATAAGGCTATCGTTTGTATCGGTGTCTTTTAAGCCCTCATCTGATAATTCAGATTGAATATGGACGGCGGGAATGGTGAGGTTATTAATGTCTTTTTCCTTATTTCGGGACCTGTAGAGACGGGGTCATCTATCTCAGCTGGCTCAAGTGCAGGCGAATCTGATAATTCTGGATCGTCTCTAGTTTCCACTGTCAATGGAGTATTTAATATAGTTGTAACAGAAATAGTTAAATTGTACTTTTGTTTTATATATATTAAGTTCGATCGCAATTTGATCAAGAACCTAGATACTTCAGACCAATGGGCTTTGTCTATCCGGTCTCACTGGTCATGTATTAGTATACGCGCTCTGTTGAAGCGGATTACTAATATTTCAGCATGTTTATTTACTGTAATTTGCTTGTACACCTGGAATGTTACTCAATACTATTGCTTTTTGTGTATTTGAGCAATGTAATAATGGAGAAAAATTAATAGAGGCTCTGCTCCGTTTCTAACTATGGCTAATACTCTATTTTCAAAATTTAGTTCTTTATCGGTAGTAACTATAATGCAATTCCGTGTGTTCATTTTTAGTTTTTAATTATTTTTATTTCATTTTCAATAATAAAAATTCAAAATGAGGTAAAATTTTTTTTTTTTTGATAGCATTTATTTCTTTCTTAAATATGCCACTGTCAACATATACACATTTGTATATACTTTGTAGTTTTTTTTTTAAACATATTTTTATAACAATTGTTCGCGGTTTATTAATTTATATCTTATCCTGATCGTTAGCCTGGCTTCTGTTTACAGCACTTTTTGATATGCACTTCATGTGGTACATATAGGCTTTATACAAAATGCATCCGCTCATAATGAAAACAATTATTGATAATAAGATATTTGTTAAGTCGTTATCGATATTTTTTGATTATATTTTGTTGATTACGTTAGCGATTGAGTTCACTTCTTGTACATCTAGTAGACCCATTTTGGGTGTTTTCACAGAATTGTGTATATAAGGGTTTACGTTTAGTGTGCAGTTAATTTGCTTTTTAATTTGCCATTTATATTGGCTCATAAGGTAAAAGATTGCAGAATTTTTTTTTATGGAATTGGGAAATAGAATTCATAAATAAGAAAAAGAAATTTTACATAGTAACCTGCCTAGTTTTTGCATGGTTTTCAAGCCACATGCTAAATGGGCAACTTTATATACCATAAAAAAATGTGCATCGCAGTGCAATATAAAAAAATTGTGCAACGCAGTGCACGGTGAAAAAAAGCGCTCTAGCAAGCGCTGTCGGTTCACTTTTCCTTGGTCTTACTTGATCGGAAAGACGTTGCTGGTGCTGGCTGCACAGGTGAACTCGCAATGGGGCGAGCACAGTGGTCCCTCGCAGTCCTTTGGGCACTTCTTCCATAGTGCTGGGATCTCTAGTTTCTGTGGCGGAGGTAATTGTTTTTTAATTTTAAGTAGACTTTGGATTACAGGGTAGGTGGATGTGTGGGTGTGGGTTTGTGGTTTGACTTTTTCTTTCGATTATTAGGTTCTTTATATGTTCAACTTCGGCGTGTAATTTTACCGAGTTGTTCCAGTTAATTTTACTTCCGCTATTTAGTAGCTTCAGTAATTCAGCCTTTCTGGCTTTGAGTCTTTTAACCACACCACTGCGTTTAGCACACATCACACTCTACTGTATGTATGTATTGTTTTTATCCTCGAGTCCTGCAATCTTCTTACGCCATGTATTGTTTTTATCCTCGAGTCCTGTTACGGTCGCCATGTATTATTTTTATCCTTTCTTTCCAAGTAGCAATTCCATTCAATTCAAGAAAAAGACCATTATTTAATACGAAACGATTATAGGTTTGTTTCACTGCCAACAGAGGCAGCGGAGAGACGGCTATGAATTCTTAAATATACGCACATACATGAAGTCCGCTCGTGATACAGTTATGCTGACACTTGCACATTCGGTGTGCGGGCCAAGACATAGCGGCCACCTTGGTTTATGACCGGGACTTTGAATTATGTAAACACTGCAACAAAGTGTTACTGTGTGTTCCCATTTAGTACACTTGGTACACTTGGTATGTGCATTCCACAAAATGCTGTGAAATTAACTTTTTTCAAATTGCAGCGAAATTATGATAAATCATTTAAGAATATTGGCGAAATAGTACAAAATTCAATTTATTGGTATCAAGCTAATTTGAAAACAATAATAAACATAAATATTTCAGTACTTAAATACAAACATACAAAAATTTTAAGATAAACTAAAATTTTTATCTTTGTACAACACCAACACTGTTCCTATGGCAGCAACATGATACTGTTTTCCGATTCGAATAAAATTAAAGGCGTAATTCTGAATTATTAAACCACTAATATATAAAAAAAAACAGAAAAAAAGCTAACTTCGGCAAGCCGAAGTTTATATAGGCTTGCCGTTATTGCAAAACCAAATTATTTTAATTTATATGCGTATATAATAAAAAAAACTAACGTTTTTATGGTAGCTTTATGATTTCGATTTCCCATTTGAATAAAATTTAAAGCGTAATTTTGAATTATTAAAACATTACTATGTCCAAAAGAATTTTAAAGAAAAATAAACAAATTAGAAAAGTTTAATTTTTTTTGTGTTTGTTTTTATATATTTTGCGATTGTTTCCATTGGAGCTATATGATAGTCGTTCGATTTTAACCAAGCTTGAACCATAATTAAACAATTTTGTTTTCGCCTTAGTTTCATGCAGATAACTTTAAAACTAAGAGGCTAGTTTGCGTATAAACGGACAGACGGACGGGAGGTATAAGATATACTCGTCCGATTTTAACCAAATGTAAACCGTTATTCTGAAATTATAAACCATAACTATATCTTTTAAGGATGCTCTCTGGCCGAGGTCTGACTCCTGTTCATTTTAGTGAACAGTGATTTTTAGGCAACTATCCTGAGGGCTTCCCGCCCACTTTGAATCCAGAAGGATTCACAAACCCTTTTTGAATACCCGCGCGCGTGACCATCTCATTGGAAAGCCCGGAGAATAGAATTGTGTGGTTGCGTTACGTTTTTTCCTCTTCCGACTTTTCGGGATTTCCAGTATTTTCGGTTTTCTGGTTTAGTGTCTATGCTAAATATCTGTTACCCCTGCTACCTCGGATTCTCACGGAGTTGTCATCCTGGAGCTGTCAGTCGGGTTTCTTATCAACTTAAAGAAATTAAGCTTTAATGATTGACTCCATGTGGCATTTTTTTATTTACGATCTACCAAATGAAAATATGAAAATGACGTAGCCATACCTGGTCTCTAAGTTTCGGCCTCCAATCCCGGCGTCGAAGATTGTAGTATCTCGCTTGTTCTTTAGACGCTCGATGCAGGCTAGACCGGACAATTCCGAAGATTCCACTTAACTAACGCGCTTTGCCTTCGGGGTACCTTCGATTCCACGGCCGATCCGATCATTGTACAGCATGGCGGGTAGTCGGAGCGCTCTTTCTTGGGTAAGGAGAGCAGGGCTGTATCCTGTGGAGTCTATTACACTAGAATTGTTGGCGAGCGCTATCTCTGGCAAACACTGATCCCAGGAATTTTGATCACCTTCCAAAAGATGACCATCATTGTCTTTATGGTGCGGTTTGACCTCTAGGTAGGGTTTTCTTGCGGGCAATTTAGATCCGTATTCTGGATTTTGCCAAGTGTGGCGAAGAATTCCCTTAGAGCTCGGCTAGTAAATTGGGTACCGTTATCACACACGAACTTTCGGGGGATACCGACACGACCTAGCACGCGTTCGCAGAGGCCTTCTGGATTTAAGCAGCGGTAGCTTTCCGTTGCGGCATTAGCTCAACCCATTTAAAAAAAGCATCGAAAAACACGAAGAGTATGGTATTTCCTTGCCTCGACCGTGGTAAAGAGACCACATAGTCCGCAGACAATATATTAAAGTTTCTTACACGAGTTAACATCTTACCTGTCGCCTTGGTCGGGGCATGCTGTACGTAGCCATGCTGTACGTAGCGTTTCGCGTCCCTAAACATACCTGGCCAAAAGTATCGTTGAGCCAGCTGAGTGGTTGACTTCCGAACTCCCAGATGCCCTGCCGAAGGAGCTTCGTGACATTCTTGGAGAGCCCGAATTCTACTCGGACTTGAAACACGCAGCTTCCACGGGAAGTAATCCTCGTCGTCGACTCTGTTTCCCAAATTCCGGTATAGCTGTCCATTCTTCATCGTGTAATCCAGGTATTGGCAGCCGGAAAAAGACATCGGTCACTACGTTTAAATTTCTTCGGCGGTAGCGTACGTCAAACTGAGATTGTTGTAACTCCAAAGCCCACCGCGCTACCCACCGGGCTTTCGATTGAATTCAACCATTTCAGCACTAGATGGTCGGTGATTACTGCGAGCCGAAAGCTCTTCAAATCACATCGCATTTTTTGAGCAGCCCATATTCCATATTCAGCCAGACATTCCTTCTCTGTCGTTGTGTAATTAACTTCAGTGGCAGTTAGTCGGCGACTGGCGGAAGCGATGACGTTCCCTTGACATTCGTTGTCTTGTGAAAGGACCACTCCCAAACTCATCGTTAGCGTTCGTTTGTAACACGAACTTCTTGTCAAACTCGGGACAGCCCAACACTGGATCAGTGGTTAGACTCAGATTTATTTTTCTAGTCATTGGTTGTACCAAGGTTGCGGAATTTGGGGCGAGTCGGCGGTATCGACGCCATACCCAGCCTTTGTCGAAGTTCCTTAACGTTGGTATGCGCTTTTAGATTGGTGATAGTCGATACTTTCAATGGATCTATTTGGACTCCTTCGTGGCTTAACTCGTGGCCTGGATAAACAAGTTACCGCCTAAATAACACGCACTTCTTTGAATTCATCTTCAAATTTGCCATACGAAATCTGCGAAAGACGTCGGTCAAGTTGGCGTTGAAATGTCGCACTGACTGAGTGAAGTCCGAAAGGCATCACCTTTTATTGGAACAGTCTCTATATGGCATGAGTGAGCGTTCAATTGTTGATAATCAACGTACATACGCCATTCTTCTTTTTGACCAATACTATGGTTCGACGGCGACTTCCCGAAGTAATTTAACCACTTGTGTATCGATCACATTCTGCATTGCAGGATAACTATTCGGAACGGGTTCACTCATCCGCTTTCGGTAGTCTTACGCCGAAGAACCAAAGCGTCGCCCCTCCGCACTGTTTCCGTGTCCCCATTGCGGCCAAGAAATCCATACCTAATATAACACGATCCAACATAGTAGGCATAACCAGCAATGGCATTACTGCTCGCGGGCCAACTAACCCCACACGAGTTCGCAATAGCTCTTTTACCTCCAAGTTTGATTGGTCGGTCAACGCTATCGTAGTGATTATCTCATGAAACTCCTTTGCCAGACAACAAACAACAAACAAACAATAAAAAATATTTTTTTTTAGGTGTAGCTTTTTTTTTAATTTTTTTTTTAAATTCTTTTTGACCTATTAATAATTTGGCAGTTTAGAATTACGCTTTTAATTTTATTAACCGCGGAAAACGATATCACATAGCTGCCATAGGAACTATAGAATAATTGAGCTGCAAATCATCATAGCTTCAATGTTTTTACGCAAGTAAATCATAAATTAATGTTTTCAAGAATATTTATCATAAATTTTGAGAACGTGAGGAATATTGTTTAATAGGCGAACGGCATTAATAAAGAATTGCTTCCTCGAGCACAAGGTTTTATGTCTAGGGATGATAAAGTTTTGTTTTCTTTGCGAATGAGCTGGAAGCGGTTTCTGAAACAAGTAAAAGTCAATCCACTGAATAAGGCTAAGGTCAAGAATATTGTAAATTAGATGGGAAGTGCGGTCAGTACTACGGAGATTAAACACATAACGAACAAGTGAATTACAAACAACATACATTTTTTGCATATCTTGAGTGTCACAATGGCCAAAAATTTTAACACCGTAAAACAGGGTGGAAACTAGAATTGTTTTGGTCACTAGCTTTCGTAGTTGAGTTGGCAAGAACGACTGAGAAGTTGAAAGTTGTGGGCTATTGGGCTATTGCCAATTAATAAATTAGGGAGTTGCGTAGTGTCATATGGTTTTTTGTAAATATCAAAACATTTGTTTTTTTTTTGTGTTTAGACATAGTCCTTTTTCAATGGCCCAGTTATTAATTTTAAGAAGACAGGTATAAGACATACTAATACAATCGTTAACTTGACATAGAATACTATGGTTGACGATGTCGAAAGCCTTGCTGTGATCGAGTAGTGTCAAAAACTAAATCCCATTAGTATCTAGCCTTGTTTGAATGTCCTCAACAACATCAGTATTAGCACTGATACAACTCCTCTTTTTTTGAAACCAGATTGCTTATCATTAAGGATGGAGTTGGTGCCTATAGAAGGTTGTATCTGTACCGCCAGAATATTTTAAAAAAATTTCGACAAAAAAGGAAGTATGGATATATGTAGGTCTGAACTCAGTTACACTTTTCGGTATAGGGATAATTTTCGCGTAATTTCATACGGAAGGAAAGGTGGATGTGGTTATTGCTATATTCATAATGTGTGTAATATGGGAAAGGAGAAAAGGTAACAACAATTTAATAAATTTTTGACTGATGTCATAGGCCTTCAGCGTTTGACTTCAGCTTAAGTAAACTTTGAAGGACATCACATTATCTTACTCACATAAAACTAAATCTATTATCACAGTCTGGTAAGGCATTCAAGTACTTGTTGCATGTAGCTTCAGGTACATCGAATTGGACAAACTTCCTGTTCAGATCATTGACGTCCACTATGGGTTGGGAAAACTGATTGACTGAAAACACTTTACCAAGTGTTGTTTTTTTGGACCCATAAAAGTCATACTTTGCAGATCTAATGATCTGCCGTACATTATCACGCGCCCGAGTGTACTGTTTTTTTTTTAAATCGGTTTTAAATAACTAAATATTACAAGATTCGAGAAAAGCATAAATGTTTGATGATAATTGATCAATAGAATTTTCCAAAGATATTACAGGATATACTGCATTATCATTTGAACAAAACACCCGAAAGGGCTCATGGTTCCACAAATTGTCAAGAAGCTTTTGCAAAAAAATTACTCCGCTGCACATTCTACGATGTTTTAAAGACTTTTGATCAATTAACACCAAATTCCAAATTCAAATTCATCTGTCGAAGAGCAAATAATATAAACTGCTTTTGGACTGACTCGATTAATTTTTGTTGATCAATATATTGAGGGCTCAATACACATGCGCAGTATTCCAAAATAGGGCGAATAGTGGAAATGTAAAGAGTCTTTGTTGTATACGGGTCATCAAACTCCTTGGCCCAACGTTTTATGAAGGCTAAAACACCCTTAGCTTTACCAATAGTGACAGAAATATTGCTTTTGAAACATAACTTGCTATCAAAGAGGAACCTAGATCAGTTACTTGCGTAATACGTTCTAAAGTAGTGTTTCCAAGATGGTAAGAGTGTATGTGGGCTGTAGTCCGGTAAAAGGACATACATTTGCATTTAGTGGTTTAAGAAGCAACAAATTGTTGGAACACCATAATTGTAATTGATCAATGTCCGACTGTAGGCGAAGGTATTACATTTGGTCAGAGAATGATAGGCAAATTTTTACGTCGTCCGCATACATTAGAGTAAAGGCAAATGACACTACTTTTGGAAGATCATTAATAAAAAGAACTAAAAGTAGTGGCCCCAGATGACTTCCTTGGGGGACACCAGAAAAAACATTTACGACCAGGAAAGTTGATTATTGAAGAGAACGCGTTGAGTTCTGTTTGAAAGAAAGGCCGATGGATGGATTGGATGGTTAGTTTTTTGTCTTATTAACACACTTTTTTTATACAGGTAATCAATGTTGCTGTTAAAAATATGCAATTGATGCTTGATATTGGGAGACATATTTATGGACTTCCAATCAATTAACGGTACAATTAAATTATTTTGCTTACATAAATAGCGACACCATCACATGCAATAGACAGATCATTAAAATCGGACAAGATTCAAGTTTTAGACACGAAAATAACATCAACGTTAAACTGAGCAAACAAGTATTTAAATTCATCAATTTTCTTCATTGGACGACCTTAATACCCTTTTTGTGCTTAACTAGGATTCTAATTAAACTCGCAGCTATGGAACTATCTATTTCAGTCTGGTCGAACATATTGAGGACCTACTGGGAAGCGCGCTTTAGTAAGAATAGAGACTTCAAGAGACAAAGACAAAGACAAAGAGAAAGTTGCAAACTTTTAACAATTAACAATGTTTAAAACTAAGGTCAATAAAAATACGGATAAATATAAAAATAACATTTTAGATAAGAAAGCATGCGATCCATATAAAGCAACAGAAGTTGTAGGCGATGTAGATGATGAAGATAGGGGAAGAGCGGTTTGTGCTTGTACGCCCAGATCATGAGAGAGCGCTGAAAGCTCATCCATGCGCTCGATTCGATAAATCATATTATCACCACAGCGGACTTGCACAAGGCCTCAAGGGAGTGAAGACTGCTGACAAAATTCCTAGCTATTTAAGCTTCATGGCCTCTTTTTATAATATATTTTCTCTTTTAAAAGCTGCTCATCAATATAGAGAGCAGCTTGGAAATCAAACCCCAACAGCTGCAAGCTAAGTTGTTGTTTAGCAGTGCGCCGGTAAGTTCCCGATGCAACGTAATAGAATGATTTTTTCGTGGAAGTTTTCCATTTTTATAATGACTATCAGAAGAAATTTGTGAGCGGCTGTAATTCACAGGCCTGAGTTGCCATTTGCTGAGATAAAAGTTTGGCTTCTATCTGCCCCATTTTTTGTTTCAAAGTTTTCAGTTCGCAGACCTCCACCTCAAACGAGTCATAAGGCCACCGAGGACTTAGACAAGGCCAGAGATTTTTAAAGTTTGCTCTTCGATACGCAAGTTGAGCATCTCTAGCAGCTGAGGTGAAGACGCATCAGACATACGCTCGTTGCTGATCCTGTTGCATTTGTTGTTGTTGCTGCGCAGACGCAAGTGATTATGTAGAGGTGCACAAGGTGCTGAAAGCAAGGCACTTAATCGAGGTTCGATTTGCACACAAGACCAGATACCGGGTTCGATGCACAAAAACAAATACAAAACAAAGGCAGGGTTCGATGTTTGGGATTTTTAATTGTTTTAAATAGTTTAAATGCGCACAGTGAGAACAGGAGATTGTTCCAATTGTACACTGGAGATTTAAATTTTCCGACCTCAAATACTAGGTAAAAACTTGATTTTCTACGGAGCTATTAAAAACACATCCGTTCATGCTGTACAAAAATTACTTTTCGTAGAATAATAATATATTCTCTTTATTGAAAATTATGAAGTAAATATATTATTTATCAGGCTTAAAATCTTAAGGTCTTGAGAACGAGATAATAGATAAATAAATTAAATAAGAAGCTGGGAATAATTATCACAGTGATTGTAAATAGCTCAAATAAAAATTATGTAAATATTAATTAATTTTTTAATGTAATTTCAGACCATCACAATAATAATCTCATCCCGGAACTAAAGCTATACGAACTAAGAGCTGAAAAATATAACGGAATGGTGCGCCTATTAAAACCAGGATGTAGAACATTACTGCTCATTACCGATTTTCAAAGTAGGACTAAACTTATTCCATATTTTCACAAGGCTGTTTGGCCATACAGAAAATCCAAGACACTGCTGTTTGGCCACATGGCAATTGAAAAAGGATTGCCGTGGTTTGCCGAAATCATTCGTTTATCTTTGTGTACAAATCGAAATCTGCAAGTCAATCCAAGAAACTGTGTTGGTACTGTGCTGGCATTAAATGGTCATCGAAAATACTTTTGCATGTACCATGCAAAGCATCCAGAGTCGGTTCGTGGAGCTAAGGTAATTAAAGCTACAAAATCTTAATAAATTTTATATAACGTTAATTCGGCTAGAATATTAACATGTAGACTCGTTTGCTTTTATGTTTAAATTTGTGTCATAAAAGGCATTTCAGAAACAACATGTTGAAAGGCTATACACTCTCTATAATGGCTTGTGACATTGCACCGTTAGGATCATTCATTGGAGAATTTTTTTCTCATACTACCCGGTTTTACGTAGGTGCGGGCAAGACGGACATAAGATTCCGATATGCAATTAATGAGTAAAGTTGACAAAACCGATCAAAAACACTGGCCAGGTTTCGGTATCAAAATACTTTTCGATAGTACACCACCAATCAATAAACAAAGTGTAATTTTGCTCATTTATTGTAGTTGCCGACAAAGCGAACCGAAATACTCCCGCTAATTTAATGCTAGCTAAAAAACCAAGGAAACCCAAAATATTAACATCATAATGCCTTGGTTGCGCGTCGACTGCCTTTTTTTTGTTTTAAAAACTAAAACGGTTCGTTGGAGATAAAAATAAAAATATAACGCTCATAAATAAATACTACTGGATATGATAAGACAAAGGTCAATTGCTCGGTTTAACCATAGATCAGTTTTAAAAGGGTATTACAAACTAAAAAACTGCTGAGCTCGAAGCCAAATATTTAAAATAATGTATAAGAAATATTTTTTGGAATTTTAAGTAGGTGTGCCCAAGCCCAAAACTTTGCAATGCCAGAAATCACTTCTTGTCTTCGTTGCTAAAAGATTGATCAACATCGCAGCGATGAGTTTCTTTTTTCCAGATGTTTATGTAATCAGCATTTGTTATTTGTCATACAATAATAAATGGGACAAAATAATTAAATTTGGAGAGGCATTTAAAAAATTTTATTATAAATTATTTTATAAGTAATTTAATTACTTACAGAATTACAGAATTTTTTAAGTGAAAAACTTGAAACGAAAAAAAACTCTCGCACCAATGTACTCCTGTTTTATTAGAATTGTTGTTTGCTCTGTCATAAGCAATGTTTAGGCACCCCTGATTTAAAAATTTCAAGCTTTTAAACGTTAATATAAGCGGGAAAAATAAAGAAATTGTGCAAGAAAACACATATGTCCGTCTGTCAGTCCGTCTGTCCGACTATTTGTCCGCTAAGCACACTTGTCTCTCAGTTTTAAAGCTATCTGCATAAAACTTTCCCAAAAGTTGTCTTCCTATGGCAGGTAGTAAAAAGTAATCAATTATTTGTACATAAAATTCAAAGCTTTTTTTATGGTTAGAATTAATCGATTTATTTCAAAAGAGCACCACTTTTTTCTACAATCGATTGCCCTTTTCATGGTAATTTCATGATACCCCTCTCATAAAAGCCTTCGTCCTTATTTGCAAAATACTTAGACAGTTGCTTTTCGCAATCATCTCTTGTAGCTAATTTTAGACTATCAAAAGGAAGAGGTGGTAGTAACTTGGTGCGATGTACGAGCTATATGGTGGATGCAAAAGAACCTCCCATCCAAGCTCTCGGAGCTTCTGGCGAGTCGCTATTGACGTGAGTGGTCTAGCGTTGTCCTGATGGAAAACAATTCCGTTCCTATTGGCTTCTGAGCAGTACAAAACCGAATTAAGTGTTTGGCCATAGGGGAGCAGCTCATAGTAGATAACTCAATCCTGGCTTAGGCACCGCCTGGGCCGGCTCATCCTTCTTCGACCCATTTCGACCTCACGTTGTCGTAAGTGATACACTTTTCATCACCAGTCACCATCCGCTTCAAAAACGGGACGGTTTTGTTGCAATTCAGCAGCGATTCGCAGATCGAAATTAGGTTCAAACGATTTTTTTGATAGCTCACGTGGCACCCATACATCAAGCTTTTTTATGTATCTAGCCTTTGTTAAATGGTTCCAAACTGTTTTTTTAGCAAGGTTTAGCTCCATTATTAGCCATTATTTTGTCGGCATTTTTGACAATTGGCTTTCCGCAGCGTGTCACATTTTTGACATCAAATTTACTTAAAGGTGTTTCGGCTTTACTAAATAAAACCTAAAACGCTCACTTCCGTCATTGAGTAGCTTCTGCAGCTTCTTAAAGACCGCAAATATGTGGGGTGTGAGGAGGAATGAACTGCTATTCAAAGGACCGGTTGCTATAGATCTCCGTTATGTGACCGCTAGTCGTTTTGAGAAAGGCTTCCCAAGCATTTGTGAGCTCACGGCTGGCGCCAAGGAAACCCTTTAATCCATCCATTCATTTTATTGGGAACTCCCCTGCGACTTACAAATTGCTCCAAGGTCTCCAGAAAAGACTTTGTGGTCAGTTCCGAAACCGGTTCCAAATGAACCGCTTTGATTGAGAAGCATACAAAAACAGCTACATATCCTTAAATAGTGTTGCTTATGCGAATCGCTGACGTTTTAAAGTCAACAGGTCCTACACAGTTACTGTAAATACGGGTGTGAAAGTGAATCGATCAGACGGGAGGCCGACCATGATCTCATTGGAAGTTCTCTGATTTAAACGGGTGCAAGTCGCACATCTTCGAATGCTTACTTTGGAATATAAAATTCCTTTATATACAGTGTAGCATGAGTCGGTTTTCTGCATGAAGAAGGATTTGGTGAACAAAATTGATAAATAGAGCGCAGAGTCTAGAGTTTGAAGGTAAAAGCACTGGGTGGCTTTCGTTGTACGAGAGATATGAGTTGCCACGTGTTTCGCCATCGTTATCAATGAAAGGGTTTGAAGGGCTGAGTGAGCTTTTTGATGAAATACATTTTTTATTGAATAGTCTGTTGTATTCATCTGGGTAATGCGTTTTTTGTGCTGCTATGATCAAATGAGGTGAACTTTCAACACAGGTCTCCATCAATCGATTGAGTACGGGACTCTGGGGGAAAACATTCATGTAAGAATCAGAAACAAACCAGAAGAGCAGGAAGAGAGAAACACACGGTGTGGACGTCGGTTCTGACAACAGAGACAGAAATCGCTAATGTATGCGTGAGGGTAACAGATCAGAAACGAGAAACTAATAAAGTCACTCGATGCCGAAATCTCAAACTAAGCAGTCCATAGAGAAACACTCCACTTTGTAAACTCATTAAAGTTTAAAATATCACACAACACTCAGTTTGTTAATTAAGTCAAATATAATAATAATAAAAAAAGCATCAAAATAAAAAAACTACGTCGTCCTGGAAGTAATTCGCACTAACGGAACTCCCGCGGCCCCATTCATGTTAAGGCGAGTTTGGCCAGACCTCCTTTGGTAAAGATAACCATTGTGTCCCATTCCACCATAGTGTGAATTCTCTTAATTTATTAGTTGAGCATCCTCGATTTCCCAGATCTGCTGGATTGTCCATCGACTGGACATGGCTCCAACTCGAATTGGGACTTTCGGAGTGAATACTTGCTGTGCGAGTTGCGACGTATGTTTTCCATGTGTCAGGCGGTGTTTCTAGCCAAGACTCAGTTTCTCAAGAGGAGTTTCTTCGAGCGCGTGTTTGACTAACTTCGCCCCCATAAAGAGCCGCAAAGCTGAAGGCAAGGTAAACTTATGGTTTTCGTTTTTGTCCAGTGGCAAATGGGATTGAATGAGCCCTGACCCATCTAATAAGAAAAGAAAGACATTATGAGAGGGTGATTGACGAGAATGAGTTGGGATTAGTTGGAACGACAATGAGTTTAACGACGGGCCGAGTAATCGACGATGCGGATCTGATTGTATGTATACAATCCGTATAATCAGAGACTTTGCCAAAATTGTCATCGAATATAGACGTCGTGATTTGCTGTATTCTTTCTAAGTAAAAATCCGGCTGAGTGCTGATCGAATTCTGTCTGGGCTTTCATGGCACCATCGAGTGTATGAGCGCCGGAAAGTATATATAATCATATCAGTCTTTGGCCAATTGTTGCAGGGTTCTGATTGCTAAATAGGCGCAGTTAACGCTGAAAGTAACGGTGTTCGAAATCTTTCATGGCGGAACTGCCTTCAGGAAAGCCCTATCGTCGAATGAACAAGAATTTTGAGATACATTTTCTCATGTTCCCCGTTTAACACATTCTTGTATAAACGCCAATAGGATTCCAAGTAAGTCGGTCTATAGAGTAAAGCCCTTGTATAGAACATCGTTAAGATAATAGGCCTGAAGATGTGCAACGGGATGGATCGAAAACAACTCTTAGCTTTGTAAACGTACTTGTGAGTTTTACTACTCCATGATGTGGCAAGTAGTATGAGATATAGCTGTTTTTTTTTTTGATAATTTCATATAGTGGAGTTTCTATTCATTTAAGACATTATTATGTTGTGATTTGAGTGACTCTTTTTTAGCAATAGAATTTTGCATCCGATATTACTGAGACATAGCAATAGTTCTTAACTGACCCTGATTTAAAAGGGAGACGAACCATAAAGCGACCATCGGGTAATCGTTGGATGGTACCAATAAATAGTTTTTCGCAGAACTGGTCTGAACGAGCAGTTGGCCTGGGTACCGAAATCTCTTCCACTTCCCACAATTTTTGTAGGAGATTGCAAAGGTTTTTGAAATCATTCACTACACACGTGGAAAATGAGCAAACGTTGATGTGGTGGGGGTCTCCTTTGAGGAACCAGCGAGAAGATTATTTGAGAGAGATGTTCGAATGCACTCCAGGAAGATTTTAGGGGTTATATCAATGCCAATTACCAAATCAATTTACGCAGTTGTCAAGAATTGTGGGTCGGTTAATTCGAGATTGAGGAGACATATATCTGTTTGTCTAGGAGTGGTTAGATTAGAACGTTCTTCGAAGTATAGTATTCTTTTAGTATTTCAGAACTACGATTTAAATTTAATTAGAATCGACTACTATATGATATAAGCTCCCATGGGAACAATCGTAAAGAAAAATAATTGCATAAAGTTGGAACAATCAAATAATTTTTTTATTTAATTTTTTTTTTTAACTTTGCTTTTATTGATTACTATAATAAGTTTACGAATACTAACACTTAAATTTAACTAACAGTATACTTAGACTGCGTCTCTCAAGTTGGCCGCTGGGGGGCTAAGTCGTTGCGACGGCTGCACAACCTTGTTAGCCCTCTCGCTAGGTGGTTAGGGTGCAAAGGTAGCTTGGTAAAGTACTTTTCTTTATGTTCTGCGATCACTTCTTTGACTAGAAGAATGTTAAGTTCCACGGTTCCCCGGTTATTGTTCTCAAGATCTTTGATTGAGCTCGCTGGACTATTTAAATATTGCTATTGCTGGCATTCCCTCATAACGTGGAGCCGTACGTCCATATTGGTTCAAGTACCGAGTTTTATTGCAGGGCTTTGTATTCAAGGCTAAGGGGAGACCGAGCGTTGATAAGCCAATGAAGGCTGCTGGCTTTTAGCTATAAATGTGTACTATTGGCTTCAATGTGCCGGCGCACAAGTATACTCCTAGATACGTCACTTTGTTTGCTTGCGGGAGTCGGGTGTTGTTCAACGTGAGCGGCGGTCAGTTTTGCCTGTTTAAGGTGAACGTAACGTGCTTGCGTTTTTGTTCTTTTACTTTAGTTCGCCAATCTGATTTTTCGCCATATTTCAACATCAGCCAGATGTACAGGCATTTTGAGCGGCTTATAACTGCTGTATCATCAGCAAACGTAGATGTTGTTAGTCATGTGCTTGTCGGGATGTCTGCTGTGTAGAGGACATATGTTGGCCCAAGAACGCTACCTTGAGGAACTCCAGCTCCAATAGTGAAATCGTCAGTTATACCAGTTTTGTACCACCGAGCAAATTTTCTTTCGTAGGGGTAAGACTGCAATGGCTTGTGGGTGTTGTAGGGAAGCATTGTCTTGATCTTGTACATAAGACCTTCTAGCAAACTCTATCAAATACTTGAGAGAATTCTAAAAATATGGCAGTACAGTACTCTCCGAAATTCTGATGTTATCCGATTGACCTGCTCAATTGTCCCGAGCTTTTCACGAAACCAAAATTGATACGATGGGATTCTCTCCTGGATTCTTAGGTATGTGATTATCTGAGTCATTATGCATTTTTCAAAGAGTTTAGATAAGCATGGAAGCAGGCTTGTAGGTCTGTACGACGTTGGGATTATATGGTCTTTTCCCGGCCTTGCTATCATTATTATAATTTACTTTTTTCATTTTACTGGAAAGTGGTCAGGTTTTGATATGGCACTAAAAAGCTTTGTGATAGTGCAGACGGGGGTTTTGGAGATAATGAGGTCGCAGCCCGGGGAATTTTTCGGATTCAGCCGATTTTTGATGATGTAAGGGTCGGCAATGTGAACGCACTAAGGGCAGGATTTGGTTGGAAGACATTTTTTAGGTGGTTTGCAAACGTGCTGGCTCTGTCTGCACCGCTGCGCGCCCAGCCGCCTGTGGGATTTTTAGTAGGTACAGTTTCTTTCGGTGAGCTTAGAGTTGGGTGAGCTCTTCTTAGTGAGAGTTTTCTACTAGATGTTCACAATTGCTCTATGTGGACATATGCTTCTTCTTGCTGTAAAGCTTAAGTGAAATATTGCGCATGGCTCTTAATGGCTTTTTGAACTTGCGAGGCAAAGGCAGCCTGTGGATTTTACTATACCACTTCATGACTTCCTTTATGAAGCTATGGCAACGGTTTCAAAGAATTCATCGGACAAAAGAATTGGAAGTAATTGCCTTAAAATTTATTTTCAAAACATATCTGGAACGAGAACCAAAACTCAGTCCATCTTCATGAGCACTTACAACAGCGATTATGGCATAATACTGTTGCTTGAAACCTGGCTAAACCCCAACATCAACTCCAATTAGTTCTTCGATACTAACTTATTCCATATCTATCGCAAGGATAGAGACTTCAGCAGAATGAAGTGCGAGAGAGGTGGAGGCGTCATCGTGGTTGTCGCCGAACCTTCTCCTGCTGCATAGCTGTACTTTCAACGAGGACTCTCTTCTGGACCAGTTGGCTGTCGAGGTACCTGGATTGTCTAGGAAGACTGTAATAGTTGCTTCTTATATTCCCCCTGGAAGTAATTTTACGCTTTATCAGGCGCATATGAATAACATTGCCAGCTTACATGCCAGCTTAGATGACTCTGTTGGTCTCGTTGTGACAGGAGATTTTAATTTGGGATGTGTTGTATGGTCATGTGATCCGCAATCCCATACTATGGGGCCTGGCAATGTACACCAGCCACATGAAATTATTGTCATTGATGATTGTTATAGTATGGGCCTCCCCCAGAAATATTATATTTTTATTGATTTTCATAGGCTTCTAGATTTAATATTCATCATTCTATTGATTATTCCTCGGTAAGCCTTGCTGAATTTATTATTTCTATTTATGATGTTCATCATAAGCCCTTATGCTTTAATATTGAATTTTATAATTTCTTACCAGTTGTTAACTTAATTCCTATGTATAATTTTGATCATGCCAGCTTGGTTGCCGTAAGTGATTGCCTCACGTTTATGGATTGGGATTTCTTGCTATTAAATGCTTGCATAGAGACCAACTACAATAACTTTCTTGTCGCTTTAAAAAATACTCTTGACAGCACTTTTTCAACCAAGGTACGGGGTTCCTATAGGCTTCCTTGGTATACTAAAGGTCTCCAGAAATAAAAAAAATCTAAGATACAAGTTCTACAAAAGGTTCATTAGATTGGGTAATCCAGTGGATGGTGATAGATATAGACAACATTAGCGGGAATTTGAGTTTCTTAATAATTTTCTATATAATCAATACATTTCCGACATTGAAAATAGCTAGCAAATGTGTTCTGGCGTTTTATTAATACAAGAAATCTTATGACCAGCAAATTCTAAATAATATTCCAGAAATTTGTAATATTGGTTCCCTTGAAATAAATGATGAGGACCTTTCCGAAGCTATTTCTCATTTTGACGACTCCATTAAGCCGGACATTGATTTTTTCCTAAAAAATGTTATCATAGTCTTCTTCAACCCCTTAAGATGATTTTCTCTTCTTCGCTATCTCAGGGTAAATTTATTTCTAGATGGATAATTGCCAAAATTCTACCGGTTCATACAGGCGGAAGCAAGTCTGAGGTTTCTAATTACAGGCCTATTGCTAAAATAAACAATATTGCAAAGCTGTTCGAGAGAATTGTAGTTAAAAAATTATCCTTCCTGATACATACTTAGATTGACCCTAATCAGTACGGGTTCATGCCCGGTCGTTCGACGACCTCGAATTTAGCTTTTCTCGAAACATTGCATACAAGCCTTTGAGTTGTATCTTAAATATTCTTTCTACATATGTTATTAATAACCACTTACTCTCTGCACTTACTGAGATAATGGAGCTTGGGGTTTTCTTCGACGGTAAAGTTTTGTTTATTAACCATATAAACCATATTCTGCCGAAGGCATACTCTATGCCTTCTTCGGATTTTTCAGAAGAAACACTATACTTTTAAAGGACCCATACTCACGACTGACAGTGTTCTCAGCATTTGTGCGTTCAAGAGTTGAATATGTTTCCTTTATTTGGAACCTTTCAGGTGTTGTTCATATCAATAAAATTGAGAGGCTGCAGAAAAAATACCTAAAATTTGCACTTCAGCCGTTAAATTTTTCGGAACCTTTGCCAGCTTACCAATGTTGCCTACTGCATACCTGCAGTCTACTAGATCGGCGTTCGACAGCGAGCTTGCTCTTTATCAACGATGTTATAACTGGTAATAAAGAAAGTCCATTCATATTAAGCTCAACTAAATTCAATGTCCCAGCCAGGAGTCTCCGTACCGTCAGCCCATTTTTGAAAGTGCTGCGAGGACTAACTATGCGCGGAATGAGCCAATCTTAAGAACTTTAAGACTTTTTAAATCTTTGCCACTAAGTATTCGATTGTTCTGGGGATCTAAGAAGGATGTACTTAGGCAATTCCTTAGGGAATTCTTTTTAATTAATATTTATTTTTTAAGTTAAATTAGCTGATAGCCAGATAAGGATTTATCCATTGGCGAATAAAAAATAAATAAATAGCCTCGTAGTTGAAATTTGTATTTGTTAGTAAGGTGAAAGCAGCAGCGTCGATATGATTATCTAGTAGGAATTGAGCTAACTCAAGTTTATGCTCTGATACGCCTTTAGCGTTCCACGTAGATATCCGTAAGGAAGTCATTATTTGGATTTGGTTTCGCATCAAATCTTGCTTTGTTGCAGTTTGCATATCATAGCTTCATAATTGCTTTTTGGCTGCTCCGGCGATTAATGCGGCTGAGCCGTGTTCGGTTCTTGATTGCTGATTGCAAAAAAAACTTTTTGAGACAGGGGTAGCCACATTATGGGTATTCGTGAGGATCTGGCTGCAGTCGAGAAGAAGACTTCAGGGTTTGATCTGGAAGCTGTCACCTGTGTATTTTGGCTGCGGGCAGTAGGACTTCTCTGATGAATGCGACTTTTCAGCTATGCTGGGCAACCTATGTAGTTAGCATTGTGATTGCCACCGCAGTTTCCGACTTTTTTGAGTTGCAGTTATCTTTCCTCGCTGGGCAGTGAGCGGAGTCATGAAGCTCTCCACAAACTGCACACACCGGGCGCAGTTTACAGTATTCTTAGCAGTTCGCACTTTGTATCGGGCCATTGCGTTTCTGCGTTGCAGCAGGAACTGAAGATTGTATATAGGGTGCACTTCTTATTTCTTTAGGGGCTTATTTTCTGGTGCGAGCTCTACCTTAAAAATGGCTGCGGCTTTCTATCCCTGTGGATGATATTGAAGACTGTCTCTGCAGACGTTATGTCGGACTCTATGCCCTTAAGTACAACTTGTAGGCCCTTGCTATTTTTTAGCTGATACGTGTAAAAGTTGTTTTTATTCTCAGTAAGATATTTCAATAAACTCTGTAAGTATCTTGAGACTTTATTTGAATTATTTATTTTTGTTTCTTGAATGTTGCCCTTTACAAGGGGTAATATGTGGAAGTTATCCTTTCCAATAAGCTCGATAAGATTGTTGACAAAAACATTGAAACTTTTTTCTCGAATACAAATATGCAGAGACTTTAGCTTCCTTTTCTCGATTTCAGTAGATTCGGCCGCCTGTACGTCAGAGACGACTACCATTACCTCGGGTTATTTTGCGTTGAGAATTTAGGGGGCTCAGGTTCATTCTGATTTGGATATACCGATACATACCAGTCTGCACAGCCGGCTTAAAATATTCATTGGTTTTGTTCTGTTTTTCGGGCAGCGCAGCGTCAGACTTATTAATATTAACGCTGCTAGCTTTTGTTGACAAAATTACTGATTATGTCGTTATTCGCGCAGTCGGTACAGTGTCAGTTGTTGTTATTGTTACAGTTGACGTTGCTTAAGAAATTGCGAAGCCAGTTACTGCTGATGAGCGTACCAGCATTGGAGCACATTCAGCGGTCTTTGACTACAGAGATATCGATTGTAGCGAGGGAGAGCAAGGACGCGCTCTCTTGCTCGCTACGTTTAAGAACTCGGTCAAATTGGAGGTAATTGACCGCGCTTGATTGCATTATTTTTGATTGCTTTAAAAGAGAAGTAAGAGTTTTTTCTTTGTACTGAGAGCTTGTACGTGAGTTTTAAGTGTTTAGTTTTGTATAATTTAATTGATCAATCAATATATACATTTGCGATTTCATCGCAGAAAGCGTCTTTTCGCGTCATAGTAGATTTTTTAAACTGCACTGCACTTGTATGATTTTATTGAATACTTTTTCCCGGAGCATAATAAATACACGCCTGATTGCGCCGACGGTTCAACAACGGTTTAAGGAGAATAAATTAGCGAAGAATTAGTGACTGATTTCTTGTGACAAAAATCTTACTTTTGCTGCCCTTTGCTTACATATAATTGGGATATTGATTGGACATAAGATTGAGAGCGAGTTTGGGATGTTGATTGTATATAATAATTGTTTATGTTATTGAAGAGCGGCATCGCCTACTCCTTATGTGGATTGTTTACATTGATTTAGCGTGGGATCGCCTACACTGCAGAACCTTATTTCTTGGTATATAAATGAATACATTTTCAGTATATGTCACTTACCTCACTGTGGCGATCTGTACCAGCAGAGAGCGGCGCTAAGGAGAAGAGTAATATTCTCTCCCTATCTCCACAGTAGGTTTGGCTGGTACTTTGCCAATCCGTTGGCAACGCCTTATTATTAGTTCCAGAGTCACCGACCAGAGCGGATGGTCAATAAAGAATATAATTATCAGTTAATATAAAGTGATTTCATTCAGTGGGAGATCGTGGTCTTTACACTGGCGATGAGGATTAAACCGGAGATTAAGTTTGTGCTAACCTTTTTGCAAGAAAAAGTTAATCAAATCGATTAAATCAGCATTAAAGTGTGCAAAAGAAATGTAAGTAGGAAAAAGAAGAAGAAGATACAGGCACACAGCAACCCTTGCCAAATGGAAGGATTAAAGAAATGAAAAAAAGAGTCAGTCTATTCCAAATAGGATGAGATCCAAAAAAAAAAAATAAAGGAGTCTATTCCAAATGGAATGAGAACAAGGAATTCCAAATGGAATGAGCATAAGCTTAAAAAAAATAAATAGAAGAGTCTATTCCAAATGGAATGAGATTAAGGAATTAAGTAAAAGCCTTAAGTTATCTGTTCCCAATGGAATAAGATCAAAGAAATAGAATACAGAAAAGCCCGATGTTGAAGGACTATTTAGGGATTTATGTTTTAATTTCAGTTATGACGGAGCTGATACCTTTTCTATGCCAGGCGATGGGCAAGGCGCTATGGTGTACGGAGTGGGAAACGTGGCTGCGCGCATTTACTATATATGTGGACACGGAGGAGATCGCAAATGTGTATAAAAAGAGGAATAAACTCCTTCACTTGGGTGGACCTCAGCTTCAGGCGGTTGTGTATAGCATTCCCGGCGCCTTGTTACCATACGACGACAAGGCTAAAAATTACGTGTTTACTCCTTTGGCAAGCAAACTAAATGAGTATTTTTCACCGCTGCGAAATTCCGCGTTCGAAACGCACCTGTTTCGATCAATGACACCGGTGGAGGGAGAAGGTTTTACGGAGTTTTTACTTAGATTACGCCAACAAATCGCTAAGTGTTCATTTGGTGAGACTAAGAGACAAACTGAAGAGATCTGTTTAATCGACAAAATTATTGATGTCTGGGTCCCATTAGACTTAAAGAAGAAATTGCTTGAAAATAAGCAACCTTTGGAGGAGGTCGTAAAAACATGTTGCATAGATAGCAAGTAAACAAACAAACGCAGTCTATGGCCGCACCAACTACCTCAAACAGCATTATACAGCACGGTACGGGTATGGAGTGCGGAAGATGTGGTAGAAGAGGGCATCGGGAAAACAGCGCGGAATGCCCCGCTAGGAACATGAGGTGCAGAAAATGCGATAGACTCGGGCATTTTCATAAGAAATGTCGTACGAGGGTACGAAAATCAATCTTCGGTATGGAAGAACCGGATCGAAAACGGCGACGTCAGGGAAATACTAGGATACAATCAATAAGTAATGAAACTCAAAATGAGTATGGCGATTCAAAGCTTACCAGCCTGTTTAGAGTAGGAAATGAGAAATCCGGCGAGGAAGAGATTCTGTGTAAAATAAGTGGTCATACGGTCGCCATGATTATTGATTCGGGCTCAAAGTATAACCTAATAAGTCACTCGGATTGACAACAATTGTGCGAGGGAAAAGCAGTCATGTTTAAAGTTCGCACAGAATCAGTAAACCAATTTAGAGCTTATGCCTCAGACCGTCTACACAATGTATTACAAATTTTCGAAGCACCGATTTCGGTACGGAACGATTCTGAACTGATTGCTACTTTTAACGTTATTGAAAATAGTAAACAACCTTTGTTAGGACGTCACACAGCTATAAAACTCAACGACGTAAGACTGGGACTAAGTGTACATAGAGCTTAAAAAGTTGAACCGTGAACCAAATGGCGTGATGTTTCGGTCAAACTTTCGATTGACGAATCCATTACTCCCATCCAACAACCCATTAGGCGTGTACCGACAGCGTTGGAAGAAAAAATTGATAAAAAACTCGAAGAAGCATTAAGCATGGACATTATTGAACCCGTATCTGGTCCAAGCGCCTGGATATCACCTGTGGTTATTGCATTTAAAGATGATGGTTATATTCGTTTATGCATAGATATGCGGCGTGCAAATAAAGCTTTCAAAGAGAAAACTAACCATTGCCAACTTTTGATAATTTTATGAATAAACTAAGGGTTGCCAAACATTTTTCAAGGCTCGACCTAAAAAACGCCTATGATCAATTGGAATTGGCCGAATCCAGCAGAGGAATTACAACATTTATTACGCACCGTGTCTTATTTCGATACAAACGTTTAACGTGAACTCGGCACCTGAAATATTCCAAAGGTTGATGGAATAACTCTTATGTCCTCGTCAAAATGCCTTAAACTACATTGACGAAAAATGGTAAGGACAATTTTGAAAAATAATAATGTCTTGCTGAATGAAAAGAAATGTATATTAAGAACTCAGAAATTAAAATTTTTAGGTCACATTTTGTCCGATCAAGGGATCGAAGTTGACCCAGAAAAAGTTAAGGTTATAAATGACTTCAGAGCTCCCAAAAATAATAAAGAAATGCGCAGTTTCCTTGGTCTAGTTACATACGTGGCTAAATTTGTGGTTGACTTGGCAGACATTACTGAGCCAATAAGGAAATTTCTAAAGAGTCATGAACCATTTTCTTGGGGTAAAGAGCAGGATGAAGCATGTAAAGTACCAAAACTCTCATACTTTAACCCTAAAGACAAAACGTGTTTAATTGTTTAATTGCTAGTTTGACAAATCTAACAGCCCACAAATAAGATCATCATCAAGAACCTTTCACCGGTAGAAAAGAGATATTCGCAAACCGAAAAGGAAAGCCTGACGTTAGTGTGGGGTGTGGAAAAATTTTATTTTTATTTGGCTGGATTAAAATTTGACTTAATAACTGATCACAAGCCGTTAGAGACGGTTTTAAACCAACATCACGACCCCCGGCTAGAATTGAAAGTTGGTTGCTGAGGTTATTTATAAAACGGGAAAAGAAAATATTGCTGGCTCGCTGTCAAGACTGTGCCAACATACTGATGCAGAACATTATGACTGGACTGGAGAGGAACATATTTTTCGCGTACTGTCAACATCCATACCTAAATCCATCTCCATATCTGAAGATGCTGAACAATGCTTTAAGGCGTGCCGAGATTGTCTTATAGTGTCAATGCCATCAAGGCCTGCTCCGATGCAACGACACCCGTTTCCGGATGGACCCTGGAAATGTCTAGCGACTGATCTTTTGGAACCATTACCTAACGGTGAGAATATATTAGTCCTCATAGATTATTACTCAAGGTATATAGAATTCAAACTAATCATATCTATATCATGCAAAACAATTATTGATGAGATGGAGGAGATATTTTCACTAGGATTTCCAGAGACGCTAACGACTGATAATTGTAGGCAATTTGTAAGAGCTAAGTTCAAAAGTTTTTGCCACACAAACGGAATTAGGTTAATGCCTACACCTCCCTACTGGCCCCAGGCTAACGGCGAAGTAGAGAACATGAATCGATCTCTTGTAAACCGTAAAAGAAATCCAGAAATTCGTATTGATGTACAATGTTACTCCACACGGTACCACAGGCGCTCCACCGGCGGAACTAATGTTCAACAGGGTGATTAGAGATAAAATTCCTAGCATCCAGGATCTTGTTGGCGAGATGGCAGACTCAGAGGAAAAAAACAGGGATCTGCTGGAAAAAGAAAAATGAAAAGAGTATGCAAACAAATCCAGGAGCGCGGGAAACTTGGATATTCGAATTGGCGACAGAGTACTTCTAAAGAACATAGTATTCCCACACAAATTGGCACCTACATTTGATACGACCACTTATGAGGTTACTAAGCGTGAAGGAAATGTTGTCCATATACTCGAGGTGTCTTACCACCACGTACACCAGAAACGTTGGTCATTTAAAAAAGATAGTAGAGACTAAATCGTCTATGTTGACAAATCCGGTGGACGTCGACACCACCAGAGACTTTAAGCTCACAGGAGGTCGAAATTCTATACTTTAACGGGACAGGAGGATTCGATGTCTAGTAAGCAGCATAAACCAAACGAGGACCTGAGACTCCGTCTAAAGGAAAAGGAAGGGGTGTGGCGATCTGTACCAGCAGAGAGCGGCGCTAAGGAGAACACAGTAGGTTTGGCTGGTACTTTGCCAATCCGTTGGCAACTCCTTATTATTAGTTCCAGAGTCACCGACCAGAGCGGATGGTCAATAAAGAATATAATTATCAGTTAATATAAAGTGTTTTCATTCAGTGGGAGATCGTGGTCTTACACTCCCCTTAAAAATGTTGCCTATGCTTGGGTTGGAACTTCAGGGTACAATGCAGTCAACTGGTTTTGTGCCGGTTCTATTTCTTGTGGTGGTTCTTGATTATTTTTTGTTTGTTTTCCGAATATATGTAAACAGAGAAAATTAATCAAGTATATTTCACTCAATCTGAGAATATTCGTTCTCAAAAAAATTAAAGAGCAAAAATTCTCACTTTGAGTCCATTTTACTCAGTTTTAGTACAAATTTTCAAGAAGAAAAAAAATTCAAATTGAAAACATATGTGATGTTTTCAAGTATCTACCAAAATAAATCGGCCAATAATGTAACTAAAATTTTCTTTAAGCTTTATTGTTTGTTTTACATACATATTTATAGAAATTTAATTTGAACAGGAGTGTCGGTCTTTGTTGTCCACTTGTAGAGCTAAATTGATTCTATGTAAACATAAGAATAAATAATTCAATGTTATACATATTATTTATTTACGTTTTAAATAAAATTATTTTATTAACGAAATATTTTAATGAAAACACATGCCTCGACTGAGAATTGAACCCGGGACCTTTCGTGCACTAGATGTAAGCCTTAACCACTCGTCCGCGCACGCTTTAACTTGTCATTTAGCAAAAGTCGCACAACTATTTTCTTTGAAAAGGCGAATTCGTATTTTAAGCAAAATATTTGCGGTATTTTTTAGAATTTATAAAGAGTTACATAAAAAAACATTAATAAAATAAAAATAAAAATAACGAAAAACAAAAAAAAAACAAGAAAGAAAGCAAACTTCGGCAAGCCGAAGTTCATATACCCTTGCAGCTATTGCATGAATTAAATACTTTTGAAAACATTTAAATTATGATTTACTTGAGTATATGCTGAAAAACATTGAAACTATGATGATTTGCAGCTCAATTATTAGATAGTTATTTTATATATTTTTATTATTTCTATGGGAGCTATATGCTATAGACGTCCGATTTTGATAAAATTTAAAACATAATTCTGAAATAATTAAACATTGCTATATGTCGAAGAACTAAACAAAAAATTAAAAAACAGAAAAGTTATAATTTTTTTCATTTATTTTTCCGATTGTTCCTATGGGAGCTATATGCTATAGTCGACCGATTTTGATGAAATTTAAACCGTAAATCGGAAATATTTAACCATTACTATATGTCGAAGAACTAAACAAAAAATTAAAAAACAGCAAAGTTATAATTTTTTTTCATTTATTTTTCCGATTGTTCCTATGGGAGCTATATGCTATATTCGTCCGATCCGGCTCGTTCCGACTTATATACTACCTGCAATAGAAAGACAACTTTTGGGAAAGTTTCATGCAGATAGCTTTAAAACTGAGAGACTAGTTTGCATATAAACGGACGGACAGACGGACAGACGGACAGACGGACGGACAGACGGACGGACAGACGGACATGGCTAGATCGACTCTACTAGTGATGCTGATCAAGAATATATATACTTTATAGGGTCGGAAACGTCTCCTTCACTGCGTTGCAAACTTCTGACTGAAATTATAATACCCTCTGCAAGGGTATAAAAAGAATCAATCACACAACTCGAAGTGAACTCGGAACCTCTAAACCTTGGGTGCTGGCTTCCTGGTTCGGACATCTCAGACCGCTAGACCACGGATTTTGAGTAAATTTTGCTTCATTACTAAAACTCAGAATATATCCTCAGTTTAAGTATTTTTTCTTAAATGAGTAAATATTCTTAATGTAAGTTCTTGGTCAAAATCTGTACTCAAAATGAGTATATCCTCAAGTTGAGAATTCAAATTCTCAATTTCTGAACGTCAGAATTTTCTCTGTGTATATATAAAAAATTCCACAGGAACCTAAATTAATTTAATGGAAATCAATATCATCACCTTAAACAACGGCATTAGTTATTTTTTGTTTCTTAAATTGTGTATTAGGTTAGTATTGGGTTTCCCTATTTCGATTAGTAATTTTGTAATGGTATTCGCCTATTTTTTTTTAATTTTTATTTTCTTTAAATAAAGTTTCTAATTTTCCCTCTTGAATTGAATAATAATTTGCCATTTGGAAAGAAATGAATTTCTTTCAATAATTTTGTCATTTTCTGTTCATTCATTCATTTTCATGTTCATGGATAAAATGATTTCTTTCTTAAAATAGTTTATTGGCTTTTCTGTTAAATGAAGAATGTTGCTTTTGTAACTTCTCGAAGATAATTTTTTTTAATTTTAATTCAACTTCCATTCCTTTAATATAGTCGATTTTAAATTGGTATTCGTTGGTATTGGTATTCGTCGACTCTCTATCTTTGTAACTTGGCATTCGGTCATTTTTAGATATGCAGTCATCTGAGAGATTGATGGTCACTAGCAATGAGAAAATGTCGTTCTAGTAAATAATGTCGAAACATTGTAGTGGCTTTAACTTTAAAGGGGTTTTTGGTTTTTTTGGGTACTACCCAGGAAGCACTATTGTATGGTGAATTACTTTTCCTAATTAATCAATGATTAAGCATTTCCTGCACTTGGATCTAGACTTTAATTTGTACTGTTTGGGCACTGTTTTGAATATAATGGTGAGTTGAAGTATACCGTATTAGAAAAACTGTGTACATAAAATGGTTCATTTGTTTTAAAAATACTATTGCTGGGTAATATAATCAAGTTTGTCAACGTAATAGGACCATTTGATGTCAAAACTTCGGATTAAGTATTTTGAACAGAAAGCCGAAATATATTTTTTTTGATCATATTTATTAAGAATCCTGTGTCTATAAGGCATTTGTATGTGATTTTGTTCATTTGTATTTTGCATGGATTGTTTGCACGCCTTTATCGGATCTTTACTTTGTTGATCGACTAGACCTATCATTCGAAAAAAAAAATGTTTCCGTAACTCTTTAAATGGGCATCTTAAATAGGTATCTAGAATTGACCATCTGGCTTTCATAAGAGCTTCAATGACTTAAAAACCTAAAAGCAAACACTAACAAAAAGTAAAAAAGCACGGGCGAGCCATCTGATTTTTTCGAAATATGTGATTGCTCGATCGCATTTAAATGTTCTAGCACTGACCTATTTTATGTATTTGAACCGGTGTAAAACAAAATTTTCAAATAATCCGAAGCAATTTAATTACTTTGTAAGTGTCAAGAGACTAAATTCCGCCTTGCCTTCATTAGTCCGATTAAACTCAACTGAGGCGTCTACTGCCTCTGAAATTGCTGATTTATTTGCCAAGTTCTCCCAAAATACCTATAGTGCTGATTCTTGTCTAAAATCAGCCCTTACAATTTAAAAAGGTCAAATTGTATATTTTCCCCGGTAATAACAGAAATTTCTCTTCTAAAGGATTTGGAAACCACAACACCAATGCCGGACGGACTTCCTGGGTGCGTGCTTAAGTTGTGGGCTTCAATTATTTGTAAACCGATTCTTAAACTGTTTCAATTGTCTACATAAACATCAGTTTTTCCAACTATCTGGAAAGATTCTTCAATTATTCCATTCCATAACAAGAAAGGAAGTAAACTTCGGCAAGCCGAAGTTCATATACCCTTGCAGCTATTGCAAATATTAAATATTCATGAAAACATTAAAATTATGATTTACTTAAAGCTGTGATGATTTGCAGCTCAATTATTTGATATTTCCTATGACAGCGACATGATATCGTTTTTTAATAGAATTAAAAGCGTAATTTTGAACTGTCAATTATTAATTAATAAAAAAAAAAAAAAATTAATAGTTTTATTGTATTCAAGGGAGCTTTATGATATGGTAGTCCGATTTTTATGAAATGTCGGCTTTATGTCGAAGAACTAAAAAGAAAATTGAAAAACAGCAAAGTTATAATTTTTCCGATTGTGCCTATGGGAGCTACATGCTATAGTCGTCCGATTCTGATCAAATTTAAACCGTAATTCTAAAATATTTAACCATTATTAAATGTCGAAGAACTAATCAAAAAATTTAAAAACAGCAAAGTTATAATTTTTTTTCATTTATTTTTCCGATTGTTCCTATGGGAGCTATATCCTATAGTCGTCCGATCCGGCTCGTTCCGACTAATATACTACCTGTAATAGAAAGACAACTTTTGGGAAAGTTTCATACAGTTAGCTTTAAAACTGAGAGACTAGTTTGCATAGAAACGGACGGACGGACGGAGAGACGGACGGACATGGCTAGATCGACTCTCCCAGTGATACTGATCAAGAATATATATACTTTATAGGGTAACAGATGTCTCCTTCACTGCGTTGCAAACTTCTGACTGAAATTATAATACCCTCTGTAAGGGTATAAAAAGGAGGAAAATCAGATGTTCAAAATTGTAGCGATATTTCTAAATTGTTTGCAATAAATAAAGCATTTGCAAGGTTTGTGTTCCTCACTAGTATCACCTTATCAACATGGCTTTGTTAAGCGAAGGTCTACTACCACGAACCTACTTGAAACGAAATATATTAGAGTTAAAGGATTTAATAATAAAATGCAGACTGATTTTAATATTCATATTTAAGTAAGGCTTTTGATTCTTTTAAGCATTCTCTTCATTTATTTAAATTAGATCGAATAATATTTTAACATGGATTTCAAGTTATTTGAATGGAAGAACTCAGAGGGTTATTTTTAAAAACGCAGTTTCCAATATAATTTACGTAACAGCTTGAGTGCCTCAGGGTAGTCATTTGGGGCCTTTTCTATATACTATATTCCTAAATGATCTTCTTTCTGTCATAACACATTCCTAGGTATTAGTGTATGCTGATGATGTTAAGCTTTGTTTGTCCTATAATAATTTGCAATCGGGTTTCGATTTACAGTCTGATATTGATTGTTTTCAGAGATGGTGTCAATCTAAACTCTTAAATTTGAATTGCCTTAAATGTAGCGTAATTACCTCTTTTTTTAAAGGTACGCCTTCAATTAAACGTTATTCTATTCATAATATGCCACTGGACCGAATATGTTCGGTCAACAATTTAGGACTCAAAATTAAAACTCGACTGTCACATAAAGTCAATTGTTAACAAGGCTATGAGTGTTCTTGGATTTATAAGGCGATGATCAAAAGAATTTGACGATCCTTAACCAAATTATTATTTACTTCCCATGTCCGTCGCAATTTAGAATACTGCGCTTGGAGTCCGCAGTATCAAATACACGTTGATCGTTTTGAGTCTGTACAAAAAAATGTATTTTTTGAACTGGTATTGAAACGTTCAACAATATATAATCAAAATAGTGAATAATTTTCTGATCAGTATTTTAATGGAATCTTTTATCGCCTGTGCATAAATACGAAAATCTGGTTGGTTACCTTCCAGATGCAATTTCAAAATCAGCAGTCTTTCTGCAGCTTGGCAAAATGCTTTCAGATTTCCTTTGTATGGTGTCTCCCTGAAGTTCTCTAGTAGTTTGTAGTTCGGTGTTTGGGATTTAAATTCCGCAATTAGTCTCGATCTAAGTTTTAGTGTTTTTGTTTAACTAAATTTTCTTAAAATTATATATGTTGATTTTTTTTTTATCTGTATGTTGCTTTTGGACTTATTGTTTTTTTTTTTCTATTCTTCCACTATTTGTTGGACAACCGAATTGGAATCATAATCCAAGTTGCAGGGTTGTGAAATGTGTTGCGTAAATATTAATCGAGAACTGGATTATACAATTTAGTTTATTTTTCACTCGAGGTTATTTTTTTCAGATACTTTTTTTGTTCTACTACTGCGTCAGTAAAATATTTACTGTTTACTAATTGAGTCGAACTAATGCTCCGTCAATTGACTTAGGTCAACGCTAAGGACAATAAATTAACGAATAATTAGTTTTACGTTTTTATCCGATTGATCTCAGCCTATGACTAATTTTATGTGACAAAAATCTCACTTGTGCTGCCTTTTGTTTGGGAGCGAGTTCGCCCGCTTGGAATATTGATTGTACATAAGATTGGGAGATAGATCGCCGGTTTGGGATATTGATTGTTTACAATAATTTGGGAGTAAGAGTGCCACTGAGGGAGCGCCCCTTAATGATTGCAAGAATTGTTTATGTTATTAAATAGTGGCATCTTCTGCTCCGGTTGTGGATTGCATACATTGGTTTATTGGGATCGTCTACATTGCATTGTATATGTATATATATTATATATATATATATATATATATATATATATGTATATATTGTATATATATATATATATATGTATATAAATACCCTGCAGAAGCGTTAATTGGTAATTTCACTAATGAACCGTAATCAAAAAAGATCACTGGTGTTGAAAAGGTAATATATTACAGAAATTTCAGTAAAACGACATATATAATGTAGCGGGGATCATCTCCTTTAATATTTGTAATAGATTTTTGATGAACGTGGTACGGGAACTCAATCGATGATAGAGTTTCACGTGGAAAAAAAGTAAAAAACATATTTTCAACTTTAAGACTAATATATCTGTAGCTAGAAACCGCTAGGAACTGTTCCAATGCAGGTTCTGAGTACTGTTTCCTGGCTTAATATCAGCAAATTGGAGCTAGTCCAAAATGGTCTGCGTGAGGGTTCATCAAGTATCTCCGGGAATTATTTATGCGAAATTTTTTTATAGCTTGTTTATTTTTTAAGAATAAACTAAATGAATGAAAACTTGCAATGAATGAGGCGAAGTGTCATAGCTCGTTAGGAGTACAAGAACTTACTTGATCTCGTTTAAAACTGTGATTCCTGGAGAATTGTTGGCTAGTTGTTTTTACCCAAAACATGAAATGGTATGATCCGCAGGTACTTCCGAAAGGCTGTTGCACAAGTCTGCTGCCTTCTAGGTTAGGGCTCCACGTGTCGGTATGCGTTGAAGCGTTTCTTACATGCTATACATAAATGCTTAATACATAATACAAGAAATAAATTAATGTTTATTTGGAATTCCAATCCAAAAGCTGCTCGTGTCACATTTCCGGAGGGTTGTGGCATCCTGTTGCAGTGTCAGCAAAAACGTTAGCAGGGCAACGACTCAAGTGGTCGTTGCCCGGCTTTGGGCAATTATTTGGATTGCGACATAGTTGCATCCGTATGTAGATGGTAAGTGGCCACCAGGTCAGCGTACCAATTCCAGTGTAGCTCTGGGTGGCTTGGCTGGAGGCTCGTTACCTATCGACTGGTCGGTAACTCCTCTCCTCCTGGATTGAAGTGACGGCTAAAGCGAAGGTGTGGACATCACTAAACTCGGCTCTGGTATGGTGGAGAATATGACTTTCTTTTTCGTGTTGATCAAGAGGACTGATACAAAGATTCCGATTAATAATAGTAGATATACCGCTCCAAAATTGGTAGTTGTAAAATTTTTCCAGTAAATAATTGAATTGGAAGCATTGATGGACCTTAGATTTACATTGTGTAGGTTAATGTCTTCGATACGTTCAGTGAAGTTAATATTTTGTATAATTGGAATTGTAACGTCTATTTTCACCTCGTACGATGACAACTCTTTGTCATAGGGAATTTGGTTTATGGATACTTCGCAGTTATTGAGCAGATCCTTTTATAGGGATTTTAGTTGTACAATTTGATGCAATGGTAGAGTTGCTTGTGTTTACAATTAGGACGTGTCCTGGTTCTATTTCTGTTATTATCTCTTGGTTTCTTATCTCCTTGACTTTACAATTGGCAGTATTTAGCGTGAATATGCCATTAAGGCACTCGGTTTCAGGATTGTCTTTGATTGATAACAAGTTTTCGCAGATATAGTGTTTGTGTACCCTGTTACATTTGTTCATAAAAAAATGTACATCATTGGCATTATGGTATGCCATATAATTGGGTAGGATTACAAATTAAGATTCATTAATAGGCAAAGGGACTATATGTGAGAATTGGTAGACATTCTGTTTAAATGTAGGTATCTTAATTCTAAAATTGATCTTAATTCCGCTCCTAAAAGTGTCTAATTCTAATATGTCGAGAATATGTTCATTGGACATAGTTCTGGGTCGTTTAACTCCTGTCTGATTATCGTTAGTTCCTGTTCTGTTGAAATTGGGTACAATATTTAGTTTGGCTAGTAACATACTTTCTTCTATATTATTTAAATGATTAGATAATACATCAATGTTTATGTTAATTCGAGATATATACTGAAGTGTGTGTGATAGATGGTGTTCGAAATTTATGTCTTTGAAAATCATATTTTTGTAGTTGTTTAGGTATTGGTTAATTATTTGTTGCTCCCTATTTATGTGTTCCGTAATATTATCAAATCTCGCTTTTATGTTATTGTTAAATATTTTTTGTTTGTTGGCGTTTGCTGTCAGTTCTTTTTGATTGTCCGTGATTGTTTTAAAATTATTCTCAATTCTACGTCCGTCGTCCTCGTCTAAATTTCCAGTAACTATTTTAACCACTTTACCTAGTCCGTTTATTAGTCCCCGTCTTGATCTCTTTTGGGGTAATATCCTTTCTACCCTGCCTCTTAGCTGTTGAAGTTTCGTTGATAAGCTATCGATTTCGTATTTAGAGTCGGTGTTTTCTTTCAATTGATAAATTGCTTTTTCGAAATTAACAACGCCGTCCATAAAATCTTGTAAATTAATTCTATGCGTAAGGTATTTGTGCGATTGTATTATTTTGGCTTGTCCCAGATTTATTTTGAGCAAAGTGGTATCGTCCTGGGTTGCGATGCATGCGAATCTGTAAGATTAATAGGAATTTTGTTTGTTTTAATCCTAATCTTAATTTTTGCTTTGTGTAATTTTGGATTCTTTTTGGATATTAGTGTAATCTTGTTGTCTTTTAGTACTTTGTGTTCAGAGAAACGAGGAGTGAGTTTATTCCTCCTGTTTTCTCTTCTGAATATTATATCGTCTGCCCTAAGTGGAGCTGGATGCGTTCTATTTTCATTTAAGTTGTCGATTCTACGGTTCATCTTTTCTTCTAGTTGGGCTTTGATTTTTGGATACAGTGTGCTTTGAAATTCATTAAATATTTGTAGGTAATCATGTTCAGAATTATACTCGATTTCCTTATTAAAAATGTGGGTCCTACCAGAGAGTAATTCAAAAGGTGTACATTTAGTGGCAGAATGTATACTGTTGTTGTAAGTGATTAGAGTTTCAAATAGAATTTCTTCATGATCCTGTTCTAGCTTATTAGCCTTCCTGGTCTCGTAAATAATTCTATAAATTTCGGTTAGAGAGGAATGCAATCTTTCCACGGATTGTTGGAATGATGTTACATGAGTGACAATATTATATTGTCTAAAAAAATCGGTGAAAATCTTCCCAGAAAATTCAGCGCCCTGGTCATATATCAACTTTGTTGGAATACCCACAACACAAAGATAGTGTCTTAAAGATTTGATTACATTTATACAACTCCTAGCCGGAATTGTATAAGCGCTAGCAAATTTTAAATATTTGTCGATCAGAGTCAGAATTGTTTGACCATTAATAGTGTAAATATCCATGTGTACTATCTGTAATGGTACTTCAGGAATTTCTGCTTTTTGATACACAGGTTTGGGTGGTCTTCTGTCATACTTTAGTTTTTAACAAATATCGCATTGATTTATTATTTGTGTAATTTTCTGTTTCATGTAGGGGAAATAGAGTGTTCTTTTTAAATGGTTTAAAGTTTCTTCAATTCCCCGATGGTTGTTTTTTTGGTGATAGTCCTTAACTACTGACTGTTGTTCCAGCGTAGTAGTGACATCTGTTAAAAAATATTTGCATCTGATAATCTTATAATTTTGAAAATACTTAAGGTGGGCTTCCTGTATTAAGTTAAAAATAGAATCTGAAGCGAAAATGGCGTGTAATCTGCTGAGTGCTAGGATTTCTCGTAAAATATCCGTAATCCCGTTAAGGTCGAAACTAACTCTGAATATGGTGCGTCTAAACTTATTCTTGAATAAAATGCAATTTCTTGTTTTTTTCTCATTACCTATTTTAAAAAGGTACTGTGTTTTAAATTCTTTCAATGGTCTATCTGAAATAATTATAGATTTTGAATTTGTCAAATTGTTAGGTAGAGAATTGGATATGCAATTTGTCTGTATTTCTACACGACTTAAGGCATCGGCCACGACGTTTTGAGATCCTTTTTTGAATACTACTTCATAGTCGTATTCCAACAGCTGCAACTTCCACCTGACCAATTTTGAATTTGGTTCTTTGAAGTTCATTAGCCAGGTTAAAGATTTGTGATCGGTGACTTTCTGGAATTTTTGGCCGAAGAGATAAGGCCGAAAATATTTGGTTGCCCAAATAATGGTTAACATCTCTTTTTCCACGGTCGAGTAAATTACTTCCCGATCATTAAGCGTCCTGCTAGCGAAACATACTGGTCTATCGGAACCCAGAGTCCCTTGGGAAAGAACTGCACCTATCGCTACATTGCTGGCATCCGTGGTCAAAATGAAGGGTTTGGTAAAATCAGGGTATTGCAATAAAGGGTCATTACAGAGTAGAGTTTTGCAAGTATTGAACGCTTCTTTGAACTCCTCGGTCAGTAATACCGCGGCTTTTCCTTTCATTTGTTTGGTCATGGGCTTGGTGATCTTTGCGAAATCTTTGATGAATTTCCTATAGTATCCCAAAAGGCCAAGAAAAGATTTAATTTCCTTCCTCGCAGTCGGAATTGGAAAAGCCTTTATGGCCTCAATTTTCTTGGGGTTAGGCTTGATACCCTCTTCTGTAACTATATGTCCTAAATATTCTATTTCTTTGCATAAGAATTCGGACTTGACCGGTTGAATTTTTAAATTAGCCTGTTTTAGTCTGGAAAATACGGATTCTAGGTCGCTGATATGTTCTTGTAAAGACGGTGAGAAAACTATAATGTCATCTAAAACTAGACAACAATCTCCGTTGAGATCCGCTAACACGTTATCCATGACTCTTTGGAAAGTCGCTGGTGCATTAGTCAAACCGAACGGCATACGAAGAAACTCGTAATGTCCTCCTTGTGCCGTGAAGTCTGTTTTTGATGTGTCACATGGCTCCATTTCAATTTGATGGTAGCCACTCGCGAGATCTATGGCTGTAAAATATTTGGCTCTGCCTATTCTATCGAGAACATCGTTAATGTTGGGCATAGGATATCTGTCCTTTACCGTCTTTTCGTTTAGTTTTCTAAAATCTACGACCATTCTCCATTTCTTTATTTTGGATGCGTCCATCTTCTTTGAAACTAGAAATACTGGTGCGCTCCAAGGCGAATGACTGTGCCTAATTATGTTCTGATCTAAAAGTTTGTTTATCTGATTTTGAATTTCAGGTGATTCGGTGGGACTGAATCGAAATGCTCTGCAAAACACGGGCTTGTTGTCCGTAAGTTTGATTTCGTGTTTCACTTGGTTCGTGAATGACAATTTGTCGCCTTCGTGAAATACCAAATCAGAGAATTTCTCACAAAGTTGAGACAACTGTATTTTTTCTTCCTGATTAAGATGAACTGTATTAATATTGTGAAATCCCGAGGAACAATGTTCCCGACTGTATTTAAAGTGATCTGGCATCGCCTTCATAAATGTAAACTCATCATCTTCGAACTTGATTACTTGTAGGCTTGAATCTAAGCAAAACTTTTAGGTGTGGTCGAAAAATTATTAATTTCGATTCTGGCAAGATTATTGTGTGCGGAATATAAGCCCGGTGTTATGAAGAAGTCTTGTTCCACCTGAATGTGGTCACATAAAAATGGGCCTTCTTTAACGCTTACATGCACTGTGATCAATGCTTTGGACTCCTTCTCTATCTCATAAATTTCAGAAGAGCGATTTGGTACAATATATAAGGGAATTTTGAATGCTGGAGTAGTGACGGTAAGTTGCGCAATATCGATTCTTGCTGGGAGTTGGGACAGGATATTCATACCAATTAATCCGTCAAAGAATTGGTTGAAGTCAAACATTAAAAAAGGAAACTCCCTGACATCATTCATTTATTCAAAGATAGTTAATACAGGCATTTGTTTAATTAAGTGTTCGGAAAGTACCGCTGTGATATGAACTGGTTTATCTAATGGGACTCTTTCTTTATCTGTTATGAATTTTGGGTGAATAAAAGAACCTTCTGCGCCTGTATCTACTAAAAATTTTAAATTCTTTTTGTGTTGAAATGAAAGTGTTACATAAGTTAATTCTGCATGCAGACTGAATTTACTCAGGAATCCTTTCGATGGCTCGAGGCTCTTGACATAAAATTTGGTTCCTCCACCGCATTGTGTTCAACTTGCGTCTCCTCTGTCTTACTTTTTGTCTCTATGTTGAAAAGTTTCTGTCCGTTCGATTGACCCTTGTTATTATTTGATGAATTTCTCCTTGCTGCGGCGTTCGATGTGCTTGGTACATCGTCGCCTGCTGTAATTGCTGGGAAGTTATTGTTACGATTGGTATCGTAATTGTTTCGGTCATACGATATTCTATTTGATCGGCTAAAACGATTATTATTCCTATTTGGGTACTGATTTGGGAGAAAACGATCGTTTTGCCTATTTGGCTGTCTATTTTGTGCACAGCACGTGGCATTTTCCGCGAGGTACAAATTTCTTTCTTATGAATAAGCTTCCTCCAACCCTGTTGGCTTAAAGGCTCTAACTGTGGTACTCAAATTTGCTCTGAGCCCTGCGAGAAACGCTGTTAAGCAAGTTTGAGACACTACCCGCTGTCTAACTTTAATTGCGAGTAGTTCCGTTTCTTCACTATCGATTATTCTGAACAATGCTAGTTTTGTTTCTGTGATCTGTTCATAAGATCTTTGCAACGATAGCTGTTTTTGTTTTAAATTATACAGCTCCGACATGAGGGTCTCCTCGTACAGTGTCTTATTAGTGCTTCTTTAATCTAAGGTGAGATGGTGAAGAATTATTGCTCGAGTCCATGGTCGTGGCTGAGGGTGTAACTTTTGATCTTAATGACAGTGAGTTTTCTTGAGTTGCCTGGTTATTCGTGGTCGGTTTTTACCAGCTCCCCTAGTGGTGACTTTGTTTGTAGGTAGTAAATTCCTAACTTTTGCAATGTTAGGCATTAAGTTAATTTAATATTACTTTAGGGAAAAGGAAAAGAAATTTTGCTCAGTGTAAGGTGTAGAGGAAAAAAAAATCTGCTTAAAAATATCGTGTCGTAATGGTGTAGAGTGCTGTATTCTTGAGGCATTTACCTGTAAGATAATATTATTTACTCAACTTCATACATGAGGAACAAAAAAAAAACCTTCCATTATTAAATGGTGGTCCAAAATTCAAATTACCGATGTATATAAAAAAAAACAAGCACAAGATTTTTGTATATAAGATGCACTGAAAACAGCCTTCAATGAAGTTCACTTGAATCACATTGAAGCTGAACAACTTTGCAAAACACGTGATGGGGTTTAAAAAAAATGTTTTAAAAAAAACAAAAATTTATTACGTTATATAATATATATATATATATATTTTTTTATTTTTCAATAAAACAGCAATGAGATCAATATACACAATTGGCGATAAATCGTGAAATTGACGTTCTGCAAAACACGCGATAGGATTGCGGAACTATCCACGAATTTTATATATTTTTTACTTGATTTGTATATTATTTTTGTTTCTTTCTTATGTTTTACTTTCTTTAAACTTTTTTTTTATTCTTTTCTCTTTTTCTTTCTTTTTTTATATATAAAACAGCAGTGAGACCAATTTACACCATTTGCGATAAATCGTGCAATTGACGTTCCGCAAAACACGCGATGGGATTGCAGAACTATCTCACCATTTTATATATTCATGTTCTTGAATTTTATGTTTCTATTAATTTTGTTTCCTTATCTTGCACCCTTTTTGCGACAACTATTTAATTTATAGTCGCTGATTTGCCGACGACATGGGGCCTTGGCGAATACTACTTTTTTCTTCCACTTTTATTATTTTTTTTTTTATTTCTCTTTGAAATTTTATTTATACGTCGTTAAAATTTATTAAATTTTGCTTTGCTTGTTTTGTTACATTATCACGGTTGGTTAATTTTAATTTGGGCATTTTCACAAGAATACTTCACCTTCCTATTGTGTATAGTCTTACAAGGTAACAAAAATGATAAGGTCCATCCTGATCCGTCAGTCGGCTGCGCCAGTTATGGTAATTCCTTTGTCCAAATGGGGTGGTCCTCTAGACTTGATGAGATGTTCGCTGATAGTTTTTAATTCAATTTTAAGGTTGCAGAAGTTTTGTAGACCGTTCGGCTTGGAGTTAATTCTCAAACTGAAACTATATATTTGTTTAGACGAACACTGATAAATATTGTGTCAAAGATTTAATGAGCTCTGCACATGTCATGTAGAACTGTGTAATGCGATCAAGAGCCATAATTTATGATCTGGGACCCGACAAGGGTTCAGTTTTTCAAATGCACTTGTAATCTGTAACTGCAGGGCACTTGGGCTATCTAATACCGAGAGTTCTTGTGCGGGGGGCAAAATAAATAACTCCCCCGCCCAGACTAAAAGATTAGGTCTCTGCGTAGACCATAGCTAAGATTAGAATAAGATTTTCACATAAGTTTCTTGTCAAGAAGTTTTAAATAAAATGAAACAGTTTTCAATACAGAACTCAAACAAAAAGGTTGTATTTATTTACTATCCTTAACATTTTGGTCCTACGAGCAACTCTACAGTTTTCCCCCACCAGTGGTAAGAGACTTAGAGGAAAGCCAGCACCTTAATTGACTCTTGTTTTCCCCTTTATGGTAAGAAACAGAGTATAAATTTTAAAAGCAAAAGGACAAATAAGAGTCCTTATTGTTTAAAACAATTTTCAAAAATAATAAAAAAATAAAAAAAATTTTTGTGAAATTGTGGTCGAGAAATCGACAAGTTAAATTAAAAAAAAAAAAACCCAATCTTAACTGTTCAAAAATAAATTAATAAAAAGATTTAAAAAAAAAAACCTTAAATCATCTTTAAAAACAACGAAGACCCTCAAAGAGACGACAACTGAAGGAAGGCCAGCAGGATCAACAACAGGAGCGGCAACAGAGACAAGGACAACGGCAGCAGCAGCAACAACTACCATCAGCAACAACAGCCGCAACAACAAGCGCATCAGCAACAACAACCGCAACAACAAGCGCATCAGCAACAAAGACACCAGCTAAGTTAATATTAAAATTTATTTTTATAAGTTACGAACATTTTAATATTAAGATAAATCCGTTTAGACGCTCTCGAGATTTAACGAACAGCAATTTATTTTTATATATATACATATCCAAAACTAAAGTCAAAACCATGTTGTCCGCTGAAACTATTGCCTTAATAAAAAGGCAAGTAGAAATTACAAAACAAATTCATACCCTTAAAGAGCTACCTAGTCTATCATTTGAATATTTTAACAGTATGAGGAATTAAGGTCCGAATGTGTTCAAAATCATTCGGTTTTGGTTCAAATTGGAGTAGTCGATCATGACTACTTCAAGAAGAATCATTATGAGGAAATGATGATAGATCTCTTAAACATAAAAGATAGGATAAATAGGGTTTTAAACAAAGCTGACGAAGTTGACTTAGAGGCCAGTAGTTCTAAAGTTGTCAATAAATTAGATAGGGCAATAGTACAGGTACGGGAATACTTAAAAGAAACTTTTGAAGACATTAAGCTAGACAATGTTTCAACTTTTGAGATTAGAGTCCAGAAATTAGAATTTTATTGGACAAAAATAGTAGGTCTTAAACAAGTCGACCAAGTAGATGTCACTGATAGGGGTTATGACGAGGAGTTGAACGAGTTAGAGTTCGACATCTCGTCAATAACCAACACAATGAAAAAAAAAATTGAACAAATTGTGCCCGGAAAGGTTAACGTTGGAAATCATAAAATTGATGATTTGCCAACGTTACCTAAAATTCAGGTACCCACGTTCTATGGAGATTCCAAAGACTGGGACCTGTTTTATGAGTTGTTTAATGAACTCATTCATTTAAGAGAGGATCTAAGTCCTTCTTTTAAGTTCAGTTACCTTAAGATCTCACTTAAGGGAGAAGCCAGAAATGTGGTTTCTCACTTATTGTTGGGATCTGGGGAGAATTATGAGGCCGCTTGGGAGTTATTAACCAATCGGTACGAAAATAAAAGGAAAATTTTTTCCGATCAATTAAACCGCCTTCTGGATCTTCAAATCGTAAATGTTGATTCAGTTAGGCAACTAAAAATATTTATTGACACGATTAACGAGTCAATACATATGATAAAATTGAAGGCACAACTTTCTAATGAAGTGGATATTATGTTTGCACACATAATAATTAGGAAGTTTAACAAAGAAGCTCTTCAACTATATGAGAGCCATGTTAAAACAAGAAAGAAAGCAAACTTCGGCAAGCCGAAGTTCATATACCCTTGCAGCTATTGCAAGAATTAAACATTTTTGAAAACATTCAAATTATGATTTACTTTCGTATATGTTTAAAAACATTGAAGCTATGATGATTTGCAGCTCAATTATTTGAAAGTTATTTTATATATTTGTATTATTTCTAAGGGAGCTATATGATATAGACGTCCGATTTTGATAAAATTTAAACTATAATTCTGAAATATTTAACCATTGCTATATGTCGAAGAACTAAACATAAAATTAATAAACAGAAAAGTTATAATTTTTTTCATTTATTTTTCCGATTGTTCGTATGGGAGCTATATGATATAGTCGTCCGACTTTGATGAAATTTAAACCGTAAATCGGAAATACGTAACCATTACTAAATGTCGAAGAACTAAACAAAAAATTGAAAAACAGCAAAGTTATAATTTTTTTCATTTATTTTTCCGATTGTTCCTATGGGAGCTATATGCTATAGTCGTCCGATTTTGATGAAATTTAAACCGTAAATCGGAAATATTTAACCATTACTAAATGTCGAAGAACTAAACAAAAAATTAAAAAACAGCAAAGTTATAATTTTTTTCATTTATTTTTCCGATTGTTCCTATGGGAGCTATATGATATAGTCGTCCGACTTTAATGAAATTTAAACCGTAAATCGGAAATATGTAACCATTACTAAATGTCGAAGAACTAAACAAAAAATTGAAAAACAGCAAAGTTATAATTTTTTTCATTTATTTTTCCGATTGTTCCTATGGGAGCTATATGCTATAGTCGTCCGATTTTGATGAAATTTAAACCGTAAATTGGAAATATTTAACCATTACTAAATGTCGAAGAACTAAACAAAGAATTAAAAAACAGCAGAGTTATAATTTTTTTTCATTTATTTTTCCGATTGTTCCTATGGGAAATATATGCTATAGTCGTCCGATCCGGCTCGTTCCGACTTATATACTACCTGGAATAGAAAGACAACTTTTTGGAAAGTTTCATGCAGATAGCTTTAAAACTGAGAGACTAGTTTGCATATAAACGGACGGACAGACGGACAGACGGACGGACAGACGGACATGGCTAGATCGACTCGCCTAGTGATGCTGATCAAGAATATATATACTTTATAGGGTCGGAGATGTCTCCTTCACTGCGTTGCAAACTTCAGACTGAAATTATTATACCCTCTGCAAGGGTATTAAAACTAAAACTAAGTACGGTGCAGGGATAGTGGTTGAAATGCAAATTTGATTATATAGATTTTTATAATTGTTACAAAGAACACGAAAAGGCTCATGCAGGCCAAAATTTAAGGTACATGTTGGCAAGTTAAGAATATGGTAGTTGCGGGTTGGTCCAAAAGGCACAATAAAAGTTAAGCGGCTTACCAATTCTATGGAGTCAATATCACCTTCCACATGATTGTGCATAAAAATAGGTCCAAGCATGATTCTACGATTTACAAGAGTAGGTAAATTAAGCAATAGTAATCTACTTGAGTAAGAATACAACCTTACTCTTGCTGATCCCAATTCAAACCACAACGGGCAAAAAGAAGAAATTTTTTTGTACCGACTCAATACGATCAATGTGCACTTGATATTGGGTACTCCAAACGGGAGCGCAATATTATACAAGTTTTTGGTTTCAAGTGGTTTCAAATATTATTATTAAAGTGGTTTCAATTATTGCTGCGTGCGATCGGGGCATACCAAAGAGAAAATAAAACCCAAACCAAGCCAAAATACGAGATCTTTAAGCGGGCGATGCATCTGAATAGATGTTTACGTAAAGGAAAAAGTAGGAGGAGATGCGTTTTGCTTGGCCGAACTAGTTTAAATGGAGATTATTTGTATATTTTTATTAATTCTAGGGGAGCTATATGATATAGACGTCCGATTTTGATAAAATCTAAACCATAATTTTGAAAAATTTAACCATTGCTATATGTCGAAGAACTGAACAAAAAATTAAAAAACAGAAAAGTTATAATTTTTTTCATTTATTTTTCCGATTGTTCCTATGGGAGCTATATGCTATAGTCGTCCGATTTTGATATAATTTAAACCGTTAATCGAAAATATTTAACCATTACTAAGTGTCGAAGGACTAAACAAAAAATTAAAAAACAGCAAAGTTATAATTTTTTCATTTATTTTTCCGATTGTTCCTATGGGAGCTATATGCTATAGTCGTCCGATTTTGATGAAATTTAAACCGTAAATCGGAAATATTTAACCATTACTATACGTCGAAGAACAAAACAAAAAATTAAAAAACAGCAAAGTTAAATTTTTTTCATTTATTTTTCCGATTGTTCCTATGGGAGCTATATGCTATAGTCGTCCGATCCGGTTCGTTCCGACTTATATACTACCTGCAATAGAAAGACAACTTTTGGGAAAGTTTCATGCAGCTAGCTTTAAAACTGAGAGACTAGTTTGCATATAAACGGACGGACAGACGGACAGACGGACAGACTGACAGACGGACAGACGGACGGACAGACGGACAGACGGACAGACGGACGGACAGACGGACATGGCTAGATCGACTCTACTAGTGATGCTGATCAAGAATATATATACTTTATAGGGTCGGAGATGTCTCCTTCACTGCGTTGCAAACTTCTGACTGAAATTATAATACCCTCTGCAAGGGTATAAAAACTAAAGAGATTCAAGCGTTATCGGACGTCATTGAATTTTTAGAGCAACGGCTAAGTTCGATAAGCTCAGTTCAGGATGAAAAGCCTGTAAAAAAAATATATAGTAGCAATATAAGAGAATTAGCTACTAATAATTGTCCCATATGTAAAATTTCGGGACATTTTATATTCCAGTGTCAGAAATTTAAAGCTTTAAATCCATCAGAAAGGATGGAAAAAGTAAAAAGTGCCCATTTGTGTTTCAAATGTCTGAAACACTCATTTAATAAAAAATGTCAAAGCGACATTTCATGTTCTATTTGCAAGCAAAATCACCACAGCATGCTACATATAAATTATAACGTTAACCAAAAATTAGAAAAGGTTAACACTTGCAGGACATCCGAACAGGCGTTGCTTGCTACAGCACGGGTTCAAATAAAAGCCTCGAATGGAGGGTTTGAAAATTTCAGAGCTTTGATTGACAGTGGTTCTCAAAGCACCATAATTTCTGAAGAATCTGTGCAGATTCTAAAATTACAAAAAATTCGATCTCAAACAGAGATCAGTGGAGTATCCTCCACAGGAAAGTGCATCTCGAAGCACAAAATTCTTCTTTCAATTAAATGTAATGCTTCCCAAAAAATTTTAAAAGTTGAAGCATTAGTACTCCCAAAACTTATGAGGGCTCTCCCAGCCCACAAAGTTAATGTTGACAAAACAAAATGGGAAAAATATAATTTGGCCGACCCCGATTTTAATAAGCCGGGGCGTGTAGATCTAATTATTGGAGCAGATCTATATACTGACATTCTACAGAGTGGAGCGGTCAAAATAAATGGCCTCCTCGGCCAAAAAACCGATTTCGGGTGGATTATCTCTGGATGTAAAAAATCAAAGGGACAGAAGACAATTGAAGCAACCACCATAGAATTAAAAGATATGAATCGGTATTTGGAAGTAGAGGATGAAGATAAAAATGATATCGAATCTGAAATATGTGAAAATAATTTCACAAAAACTACAAAGATAGATTCAGATGGGCGATACATTGTGTCAATTCCATTTAAAGATGATGTCACCTTAGGGGATTCAAAGAAACAAGCGATGACTCGTTTCATGAATCTCGAGAGAAAATTTAAAAGAAACGAGTAACTAAGGGCAGACTACACTAATTTCATTAATGAATATATGAATTTAGGACATATGGTCGAAGTGCAGAATGAAGGTAAGTATTTCTTACCGCACCAAGCCGTGATCAGAGATTCGAGCTTGACGACCAAATTAAGAGTAGTTTTTGACGCTTCAGCAAAAACTACTAATAACAAAAGTTTGAACGATATAATGTGGGTTGGTCCACGAGTTCAAAAGGATATTTTTGACATTATCGTTAAATGGAGAAAATGGGAATATGTGGTATCCGCGGATGTTGAAAAAATGTATCGTCAAATAAAAATTGATTATGAGGATCAGCAATACCAGTACATTTTATGGAGAAACTCTCCAGATGAAAAAATAAAAAATTATAATTTGACAACAGTCACATATGGTACTGCATCCGCACCATATTTAGCTACCAGAGTTCTGGTAGATATTGCTGATAAATGTAATAATAATATTTATTCGGATAACGGAACTAATTTCGTAGGAGCCTCAAGAAAATTAGATCAAGATTTAGTTAAAGCAATCAAGGAAAATACAATGATTGCCGCGCAGCTCGAAAAAGATAGAATTGATTGGCATTTTATCCCCCCGGCAGGACCTTACTTCGGAGGTATTTGGGAAGCTGGAGTTAAATCCATGAAATACCATCTGAAACGGGTAATCGGGGAAAATAGTCTGACATACGAAGAAATGTCAACACTTTTATGTCAGATAGAAGCATGCTTAAAGTCAAGACCATTGTATACCCATGAAAATGAAATTGATCAAGATGAAGTCTTAACACCAGGACATTTCTTGATTGGTAGACCACCGCTAGAAATAGTTGAACCAATTGAAAATGAGAGAATTGGGAATTTAGACAGGTGGAAACTAATCCAGAAAATTAAAAGAGATTTCTGGGTTAAGTGGAAAGAGGAGTATTTACATACTCTGCAACAGAGGCGCAAGTGGAAGAGAGACAGTCCTAATATAGAAGAGGGACAAATTGTGTTATTAAAAGATGAGAATACTCATCCAGCCAGATGGCCAATAGGCAAAGTAGAAAGGATCCACAAGGGCAAAGATGAAAAGGTCAGAGTGATAGAAATAAAAATAAAAGATGGATTTGTAACTAGACCAATCACTAAAATTTGTTCTTTAGAAGGAATTAAGTCTGTGGACAAAGTTGAATCTGACCCTGATGAAACAAAACCTGAAAGACGAACAAGAGGTACATCGACAATATCGAAACTTTCTTTTATAATGGCTTTGTTATTATGTATATTGTGTCAATTCTCTTACGCTTCAGCTAAAGTTGATCAGCCAAAATATGCAATTGAGAAAATAAACAAAACTTCGGCTATATATCTAGATCCAATGGGTGACGTAGAGATTGAATTTAATTATATTTTATAATATGAACGCTTATTTCGAGATGCTTAAAAAGGTAAAGATTTAAGTAGGAAACAAACTTCCTTAGTTGATTCTACGACTAATATTTTGAAAAGATCTACTGAAGAAGTTAATTTAAACTTTAAAGGAATGAATAAAAGAATTGAGAACATGACGGCGGTATTGCAGGAATCTTATTATGTGTACAAGGAGTCCATCAACTTCTTCATGATAACAAAACAATTAAGTAACATTATAGATGAATGCGAAAAGATTCAATCCGGAGTCATAAGCCTGTTAATTGACATCAATCATGGTCGACTTAATACCAATATATTGAAACCTAGTCAATTGAAAAGTGAGATTTCCCAAATAAAAGACAGTTTGTCAGAGAATTTAATTCTGCCAGGAAAAAGAACAGGTACAGAATTAAAAGAGGTTTATACTTTACTCACGGCTAGGGGGTTATTTGTAGATAAAAAGTTAATTATCAATGCAAAAATACCTTTGTTTGGAAGACATGCTTCGGTGCTTTATAAAATTATCCCAGTACCAGTTAGGCTAGATGAACGTATGATTACAGTACATGTCGATTCTCAGTACTTAGTTTACAATTTTGAAATAGATGCTTATCACCTCATGACAGAACCAACCATTAATAAGTGTCAAAGATAGCAATCTAATAAAAGGGTTTGTGAGGGAAGTTGGCCTTGGAGTAGTGCTAACGATAATAGTTGTGAGCTTAAGCCTCTCAAACCAAATAAGCAATCAGATTGCAAATATAAATCAGTGATTGAGAGTAAATCATATTGGGTCGAGTTAGAAAGGAAGAGCAGTTGGCTTTTTAAGGTTCAGAACCATTCTAAGGATAGAATTCAGTGCAGCAACTCGAAAATAGAAATAGTGGATTTACCTGAGCAAGGAATATTAACGCTAAGGTCAGATTGTACTGCTCGAACTGATGACAAAATATTAGTTGCCCAACACAGTATTCAGCTAGAAGATCAGGGAACATTTTCTGTGTCTTATATTGGAGAGGTTAATGATGTACCGAAGATAGTTTGGAACCAGCTCGATTTGCCCTTAATAAATCATACTGATGAAATCAATCGATTAACACAAGAAATACGATATTTAAAGACTCACAAGTTAGAATTAAAAGAATTAGACTTCCATCATGTAACTGGACATGTTTCTTTAATTTTGGCAATTATTATAATACTTGTATTAACTGTATATTTTATAAGAAAAATAAATGTACGAAGGCAATTACAAGCCATTGCCATACCAAACGGTATAATTAATAATTAATCAAATTATGTTATAAATAAATATGTTAAAGAATGTTTTGATTAAAAATAAATAAATTAAAGATTCAATTTTTGTAATCCTAAAACATATTTCATTTCAAGCCGTGCAAGGTGTTAAATTTATAATGCAAAATAAAATCGAATAAATACAGTCCACTAATGTTATATTGCAATTGAATCAATTATGTAATTACAACACATACACCACAGTTTGCCGGCCCTTGCCAGAATGTTCAGACGAACACTGATAAATATTGTGTCAAAGATTTAATGAGCTCTGCACATGTCATGTAGAACTGTGTAATGCGATCAAGAGCCATAATTTACGATCTGGGACCCGACAAGGGTTCAGTTTTTCAAATGCACTTGTAATCTGTAACTGCAGGGCACTTGGGCTATCTAATACCGAGAGTTCTTGTGCGGGGGGCAAAATAAATAACTCCCCCGCCCAGACTAAAAGATTAGGTCTCTGCGTAGACCATAGCTAAGATTAGAATAAGATTTTCACATAAGTTTTCTTGTCAAGAAGTTTTAAATAAAATGAAACAGTTTCAATACAGAACTCAAACAAAAAGGTTGTATTTCTTTACTGTCCTTAACATTTTGGTCCAACGAGCAACTCTACAGTTTTCCCCCACCAGTGGTAAGAGACTTAAAGGAAAGCCAGCACCTTAATTGACTCTTATTTTCCCCTTTATGGTAAGAAACAGAGTATAAATTTTAAAGCAAAAGGACAAAAAGTGTCCTTATTGTTTAAAACAATTTTCAAAAATAATAAAAAAATAAAAAATTTTTGTGAAATTGTGGTCGAGAAATCGACAAGTTAAATTAAAAAAAAATATAATAAATTGTCTTCGAACAATTTTATTTTGAGGCGTTTTCGTGGCCTTACAAAAAAAAAGTGATTAATTAAAATCAGGCGTATTCGAGGCCACACATCGAAAAAGTGAAAAAAAAGTATATATATATATATATTTAAACTATCAGTGACAAAAAACAAATATTAAAAAAAAAACCCAATCTTAACTGTTCAAAAATAAATAAATAAAAAGATTTAAAAAAAAAACCTTAAATCATCTTTAAAAACAACAACGAAGACCCTCAAAGAGACGACAACTGAAGGAAGGCCAGCAGTATCAACAACAGGAGCGGCAACAGAGACAAGGACAACGGCAGCAGCAGCAACAACGACCATCAGCAACAACAACCGCAACAACAAGCGCATCAGCAACAACAGCATCAGCTAAAACAACTACAACGGCGACAACGGCAGTGACGACAACAAATACACCAGCTAAGTTAATCTTAAAATTTATTTTTATAAGTTACGAGCATTTTAATATTAAGAAAAGATAAATCCGTTCAGACGCTCTCGAGTTTTAACGAACAGCAATTTATTTATATATATATACATATCCAAAACTAAAGTCAAAACCATGTTGTCCGCTGAAACTATTGCCTTAATAAAAAGGCAAGTAGAAATTACAAAACAAATTCATACCCTTAAAGAGCTACCTAGTCTATCATTTGAATATTTTAACAGTATGAGGAATTAAGGTCCGAATGTGTTCAAAATCATTCGGTTTTGGTTCAAATTGGAGTAGTCGATCATGACTACTTCAAGAAGAATCATTATGAGGAAATGATGATAGATCTCTTAAACATAAAAGATAGGATAAATAGGGTTTTAAACAAAGCTGACGAAGTTGACTTAGAGGCCAGTAGTTCTAAAGTTGTCAATAAATTAGATAGGGCAATAGTACAGGTACGGGAATACTTAAAAGAAACTTTTGAAGATATTAAGCTAGACAATGTTTCAACTTTTGAGATTAGAGTCCAGAAATTAGAATTTTATTGGACAAAAATAGTAGGTCTTAAACAAGTCGACCAAGTAGATGTCACTGATAGGGGTTATGACGAGGAGTTGAACGAGTTAGAGTTCGACATCTCGTCAATAACCAACACAATGAAAAAAAATTGAACAAATTGTGCCCGGAAAGGTTAACGTTGGAAATCATAAAATTGATGATTTGCCAACGTTACCTAAAATTCAGGTACCCACGTTCTATGGAGATTCCAAAGACTGGGACCTGTTTTATGAGTTGTTTAATGAACTCATTCATTTAAGAGAGGATCTAAGTCCTTCTTTTAAGTTCAGTTACCTCAAGATCTCACTTAAGGGAGAAGCCAGAAATGTGGTTTCTCACTTATTGTTGGGATCTGGGGAGAATTATGAGGCCGCTTGGGAGTTATTAACCAATCGGTACGAAAATAAAAGGAAAATTTTTTCCGATCAATTAAACCGCCTTCTGGATCTTCAAATCGTAAATGTTGATTCAGTTAGGCAACTAAAAATATTTATTGACACGATTAACGAGTCAATACATATGATAAAATTGAAGGCACAACTTTCTAATGAAGTGGATATTATGTTTGCACACATAATAATTAGGAAGTTTAACAAAGAAGCTCTTCAACTATATGAGAGCCATGTTAAAAAAACTAAAGAGATTCAAGCGTTATCGGACGTCATTGAATTTTTAGAGCAACGGCTAAGTTCGATAAGCTCAGTTCAGGATGAAAAGCCTGTAAAAAAAATATATAGTAGCAATATAAGAGAATTAGCTACTAATAATTGTCCCATATGTAAAATTTCGGGACATTTTATATTCCAGTGTCAGAAATTTAAAGCTTTAAATCCATCAGAAAGGATGGAAAAAGTAAAAAGTGCCCATTTGTGTTTCAAATGTCTGAAACACTCATTTAATAAAAAATGTCAAAGCGACATTTCATGTTCTATTTGCAAGCAAAATCACCACAGCATGCTACATATAAATTATAACGTTAACCAAAAATTAGAAAAGGTTAACACTTGCAGGACATCCGAACAGGCGTTGCTTGCTACAGCACGCGTTCAAATAAAAGCCTCGAATGGAGGGTTTGAAAATTTCAGAGCTTTGATTGACAGTGGTTCTCAAAGCACCATAATTTCTGAAGAATCTGTGCAGATTCTAAAATTACAAAAAATTCGATCTCAAACAGAGATCAGTGGAGTATCCTCCACAGGAAAGTGCATCTCGAAGCATAAAAGTCATCTTTCAATTAAATGTAATGCTTCCCAAAAAATTTTAAAAGTTGAATCATTAATACTCCCAAAACTTATGAGGGCTCTCCCAGCCCACAAAGTTAATGTTGACAAAACAAAATGGGAAAAATATAATTTGGCCGACCCCGACTTTAATAAGCCGGGGCGTGTAGATCTAATTATTGGAGCAGATCTATATACTGACATTCTACAGAGTGGAGTGGTCAAAATAAATGGCCTCCTCGGCCAAAAAACCGCTTTCGGGTGGATTATCTCTGGATGTAAAAAATCAAAGGGACAGAAGACAATTGTAGCAACCACCATACAATTAAAAGATATGGATCGGTATCGGGAAGTAGAGGATGAAGATAAAAATGATATCGAATCTGAAATATGTGAAAATAATTTCACAAAAACTACAAAGATAGATTCAGATGGGCGATACATTGTGTCAATTCCATTTAAAGATGATGTCACCTTAGGGGATTCAAAGAAACAAGCGATGACTCGTTTCATGAATCTCGAGAGAAAATTTAAAAGAAACGAGTAAATAAGGGCAGACTACACTAATTTCATTAATGAATATATGAATTTAGGACATATGGTCGAAGTGCAGAATGAAGGTAAGTATTTCTTACCGCACCAAGCCGTGATCAGAGATTCGAGCTTGACGACCAAATTAAGAGTAGTTTTTGACGCTTCAGCAAAAACTACTAATAACAAAAGTTTGAACGATATAATGTGGGTTGGTCCACGAGTTCAAAAGGATATTTTTGACATTATCGTTAAATGGAGAAAATGGGAATATGTGGTATCCGCGGATGTTGAAAAAATGTATCGTCAAATAAAAATTGATTATGAGGATCAGCAATACCAGTACATTTTATGGAGAAACTCTCCAGATGAAAAAATAAAAAATTATAATTTGACAACAGTCACATATGGTACTGCATCCGCACCATATTTAGCTACCAGAGTTCTGGTAGATATTGCTGATAAATGTAATAATAATATTTATTCGGATAACGGAACTAATTTCGTAGGAGCCTCAAGAAAATTAGATCAAGATTTAGTTAAAGCAATCAAGGAAAATACAATGATTGCCGCGCAGCTCGAAAAAGATAGAATTGATTGGCATTTTATCCCCCCGGCAGGACCTCACTTCGGAGGTATTTGGGAAGCTGGAGTTAAATCCATGAAATACCATCTGAAACGGGTAATCGGGGAAAATAGTCTGACATACGAAGAAATGTCAACACTTTTATGTCAGATAGAAGCATGCTTAAAGTCAAGACCATTGTATACCCATGAAAATGAAATTGATCAAGATGAAGTCTTAACACCAGGACATTTCTTGATTGGTAGACCACCGCTAGAAATAGTTGAACCAATTGAAAATGAGAGAATTGGGAATTTAGACAGGTGGAAACTAATCCAGAAAATTAAAAGAGATTTCTGGGTTAAGTGGAAAGAGGAGTATTTACATACTCTGCAACAGAGGCGCAAGTGGAAGAGAGACAGTCCTAATATAGAAGAGGGACAAATTGTGTTATTAAAAGATGAGAATACTCATCCAGCCAGATGGCCAATAGGCAAAGTAGAAAGGATCCACAAGGGCAAAGATGAAAAGGTCAGAGTGATAGAAATAAAAATAAAAGATGGATTTGTAACTAGACCAATCACTAAAATTTGTTCTTTAGAAGGAATTAAGTCTGTGGACAAAGTTGAATCTGACCCTGATGAAACAAAACCTGAAAGACGAACAAGAGGTACATCGACAATATCGAAACTTTCTTTTATAATGGCTTTGTTATTATGTATATTGTGTCAATTCTCTTACGCTTCAGCTAAAGTTGATCAGCCAAAATATGCAATTGAGAAAATAAACAAAACTTCGGCTATATATCTAGATCCAATGGGTGACGTAGAGATTGAATTTAATTATATTTTATAATATGAACGCTTATTTCGAGATGCTTAAAAAAGGTAAAGATTTAAGTAGGAAACAAACTTCCTTAGTTGATTCTACGACTAATATTTTGAAAAGATCTACTGAAGAAGTTAATTTAAACTTTAAAGGAATGAATAAAAGAATTGAGAACATGACGGCGGTATTGCAGGAATCTTATTATGTGTACAAGGAGTCCATCAACTTCTTCATGATAACAAAACAATTAAGTAACTTTATAGATGAATGCGAAAAGATTCAATCCGGAGTCATAAGCCTGTTAATTGACATCAATCATGGTCGACTTAATACCAATATATTGAAACCTAGTCAATTGAAAAGTGAGATTTCCCAAATAAAAGACAGTTTGTCAGAGAATTTAATTCTGCCAGGAAAAAGAACAGGTACAGAATTAAAAGAGGTTTATACTTTACTCACGGCTAGGGGGTTATTTGTAGATAAAAAGTTAATTATCAATGCAAAAATACCTTTGTTTGGAAGACATGCTTCGGTGCTTTATAAAATTATCCCAGTACCAGTTAGGCTAGATGAACGTATGATTACAGTACATGTCGATTCTCAGTACTTAGTTTACAATTTTGAAATAGATGCTTATCACCTCATGACAGAACCAACCATTAATAAGTGTCAAAGATAGCAATCTAATAAAAGGGTTTGTGAGGGAAGTTGGCCTTGGAGTAGTGCTAACGATAATAGTTGTGAGCTTAAGCCTCTCAAACCAAATAAGCAATCAGATTGCAAATATAAATCAGTGATTGAGAGTAAATCATATTGGGTCGAGTTAGAAAGGAAGAGCAGTTGGCTTTTTAAGGTACAGAACCACTCTAAGGCTAGAATTCAGTGCAGCAACTCGAAAATAGAAATAGTGGATTTACCTGAGCAAGGAATATTAACGCTAAGGTCAGATTGTACTGCTCGAACTGATGACAAAATATTAGTTGCCCAACACAGTATTCAGCTAGAAGATCAGGGAACATTTTCTGTGTCTTATATTGGAGAGGTTAATGATGTACCGAAGATAGTTTGGAACCAGCTCGATTTGCCCTTAATAAATCATACTGATGAAATCAATCGATTAACACAAGAAATACGATATTTAAAGACTCACAAGTTAGAATTAAAAGAATTAGACTTCCATCATGTAACTGGACATGTTTCTTTAATTTTGGCAATTATTATAATACTTGTATTAACTGTATATTTTATAAGAAAAATAAATGTACGAAGGCAATTACAAGCCATTGCCATACCAAACGGTATAATTAATAATTAATCAAATTATGTTATAAATAAATATGTTAAAGAATGTTTTGATTAAAAATAAATAAATTAAAGATTCAATTTTTGTAATCCTAAAACATATTTCATTTCAAGCCGTGCAAGGTGTTAAATTTATAATGCAAAATAAAATCGAATAAATACAGTCCACTAATGTTATATTGCAATTGAATCAATTATGTAATTACAACACATACACCACAGTTTGCCGGCCCTTGCCAGAATGTTCAGACGAACACTGATAAATATTGTGTCAAAGATTTAATGAGCTCTGCACATGTCATGTAGAACTGTGTAATGCGATCAAGAGCCATAATTTACGATCTGGGACCCGACAAGGGTTGAGTTTTTCAAATGCACTTGTAATCTGTAACAGCAGGGCACTTGGGCTATCTAATACCGAGAGTTCTTGTGCGGGGGGCAAAATAAATAACTCCCCCGCCCAGACTAAAAGATTAGGTCTCTGCGTAGACCATAGCTAAGATTAGAATAAGATTTTCACATAAGTTTCTTGTCAAGAAGTTTTAAATAAAGTGAAACAGTTTTCAATACAGAACTCAAACAAAAAGGTTGTATTTATTTACTATCCTTAACAATATTATTCAGCGGTGCCAAGTAGCCTCCGCCGCCGAAGTGTACATAGGAAATCTTACATGCTATACATAAATGCTTAATACATAATACAAGAAATAAATGAATGTTTATTTGGAATTCCAATCCAAGAGCTGCTCGTGTCACATTTCCGGAGGTTTGGGGCATCCTGTTGCAGTGTCACCAAAAACGTTAGCAGGGCAACGACTCAAGTGGTCGTTGCCCGGCTTTGGGCAATTATTTGGATTGCGACATAGTTGCATCCATATGTAGATGGTAAGTGGCCACCAGGTCAGCGTACCAATTCCAGGGTAGCTCTGGGTGGCTTGGCTGGAGGCTCGTTACCTATCGACTGGTGGGTAACTCGTTGTCTACGTCCTCTCTGGGTTTTGGGGTACAGTTTATGCAAGTGCCGATATTGCAAGTTGAAATTACTACTGATGACCAAATACTTGTGGTTGCTTATGGTTCCCAAAATCAAGTGAGCGAGCATCTCTTGCGTTGGTTCAGGCAGCGCGAATTAGAAACTTCTAGATCCACAATAAACGGGACTTTTCCCAAACTCGCTCATTTTTCCTTCTTTTCCTTTCGCACGCCGATAGAGAGCGAGAGAGAGAGAGAGATCTTAGTACGGGTGTGTGTGTGCAATGCGACTCAGCAGGCATAACCGATTGGAAGTTTGGACGTCTTCTCTACATTCCTGCCTGGGCCTATACGAATTGACATGCGGGATACGTTTTTGTTTATTGCTATTACCCCGAACCCTACACCGCAGTTAATTCTGCTAGAGTCCTATCTCGAAGACCTTATATCTTTTAAATGGTATACCCCCAGAGGTTTGTCACCTTCGGATGCTAATTCGTAGTATATATGACTAATTTTCTTCCACACTTTAGCCTTAATGAAAAATGGAGCTAGCTTATTGTTAAACTTCTTCGCTGCGTTGCTCTGTGCAAAGCTACGAGCGTATACAGTATCGCCTACTTTAAAACGAACTGAACGGCTACGCAAGTCATACACTTTAGCGTTAGCGGCGTGAGCTTCCCTTACTTTTTCCTGTGCCTGCATGCGAGTCAATTGCATCAGATCAGACGTTTTTAAAGCTGTATAGCCTCTAATCAAATTCAATTTCCTTAGAAGTTCATAATCCTTACCGTTCATCACCATATTCTGTCCGAAACACAAAAGTACAGCGAATATCCTGTGCTACGATGCGTGCTTGCCCTCAAGAACGCGCTAATCTCATCTATGTTTCTGTCCCAATTGGTATGATCTGTTCCGATGTAAGCCCTGATAGCCGCCAAGACCGATCGGTTCACTCGCTTGCTCGCGTTAGCTTGTGGGGAGTGTATGGCCGATATTGCCGCTCTTAGACCTAGGGTATGGGCCAAACCGGTCCATATACAGTTTTTGGAACGGTCGTTCTGAAGTAGTTGGATTGCCCATTGGAGGTCTAAGAATTTGATTGGGACTCTTGGTGGACTTGCAGATGGAGCAGTTAGCTACATAGTCTCGAATCTGAGTCACTATGCCGGGCCAAAATAGATAGCGTTTCAACTTTTCAATCATCCCTATATGAGCGGAATCAGGAGCATCGTGAGCGCGATACATAACATGTTCTCTTAATAATGTTGGAACCCAGAGTTTTCAGGATTCTGCGTCTTGGAGTGCATCCCCCTTAGATGGCTCAGTTCGCTTGTACACAAACTTATCTACCACTTTTAGGTCGGGTAACGTAGCCTGACTTTCCTTTATGCGGTTGACTAGCTCAAGATAGACCTCCGAATCGAATTCCTTAGATAACAAATCAATTACTGGTCCCGAGTCAGTGACTTCGCAAACGTTAGCTTCTTCGCATCTCGACAATGCGTCAGCCACTACGTTCTGTGACCCACTTCGGTGCTTAATCGTAAACGAAAATCTCTGCAATTGAATTGACCACCTTGCTAGGCGTCCTGACAGGTCTTTCTGCTTCATAAGCCACTGCAAGGAAGCATGATCTGTCACTACGCAAAACTCTTGCCCTTCTATATAGGCCCTAAACTTATTTATACCCTTGATAACGGCTAGCAACTCAAGTTCAGTAACGGAGTAATTTCGCTGTGCTTTTGACAATTTTTCTGACATATATGCAACTTGAAATTCAACTCCGTCTTCATATTCTTGGGCCAATACACACCCTAAACCATAAAGACTTGCATCACAAAGCAAAACCAACTTTCTATTAAAATCTGGGGTTCTCAACACCGGGGATGACGTTAACTTCGACTTAAGTAAACTAAACGCCCCTTCTGCCTCGCGATTCCAGCTAAACTCTTTGTCTTTCTTAAGTAACTCAGTCAAAGGAACGGTGATAGAAGCGTAATTATCTACAAAACGCCTGTACCAGCCGGCAAGCCCAATAAATCTACGGAGCTGCTTGACTGTGGTCGGAATTGGAAACTCGATAATGGCACTAACTTTACTTGGATCGACTTTAAGCTGTCCGTGCCCTATGATGAACCCTAAATACTTCATCTCGGTCATACAAAAATTTGATTTTTCTATGTTAATCGTTAAATTAGCCTTTCGCAAATACCTAGCGACCTCTCTAGCAATTTCATGTGTGACTCAAAATCATCGGACAAAATTAACAAATCATCTAAGTATACAAACACCCTAGTGCGCAGACTAGCTGGTATTACTAAGTCCATTAACCTGCAGAGTGTTTGCGCGGCGTTATAAAGCCCGAAGGGCATTACTTTGTACTGATACAAAGGCCTATTGGGTATCGTAAACGCTGTGCACTGCCTTGACTTTTCCTCGAGCGGGATCTGCCAGAACGCGTGCTTCATGTCAAGTCCGGTGATGTAACGCGCTGGTGGCAGTCTGCTTAGGATTCCGTCTACGTGAGGAAGAGGATAAGCATCCTTTACAGTCAGCTTATTCACTTCTCTCGAATCTAAACATAACCGAACCTTTTCTCCTCGTTTAACTAGTACACAGTTGCTGCTCCAAGGGCTTCGGGATTCCTCTATCACGTCTATTGCTAACATGTTTTCTATTTCTGCAAACATAATTTTCTCCTTTGCAGGTGAGATCGGCCAGTGACGCTGCTTTACCGGCATCGCCCCGCCAACATCGCTGGAATGCTCTAGCATCTGCGTCCGCCCTAATCCCTCCGACTCGTAAGAAGGGAGTTGGCGTATTACTGCTTCTAACCTTGTTCGTTGTTGTATTGAAAGGGAATGTATTTTCGGGATATCAACCACCTCGTCTTCTCGCCCTACATCGAGTTCGCTAACCGACCCAGTTTCTTCCGTTATTTTGTTCAGCAATCCGAAATCGCGCCAGAAATCAATACCAAGATAAATATCTTGCTTGAGCTCTGGTATGACGAAGAACTCAACTACATTAGTGCGATTACGATAAGTTTTAAAATAAGTCTGCCCACGATATATAAACGGTTATCGGAGTTAAGGAAAACTGCTGCGACCAACCTTTTCCGACTTTGTCGCACCGTTTTCCAAAATTGTCGTACTCGTGAAGTTGAACGTCCGGGTTTCTGAGAAATGCTACAGCTACTAATGTCTCCAAAAATTCTCTGTCTAGCTGCTGTATATTGTGCTTCTCTAACATGGTAAGGTTTGAGATGATTAGGTCGAGTGTTCAGATCCGAACTTTCAATTGGATCGGTCTGCGTACCACAGTCTGATTTTAATTTTTCGGATGCGTCGAGTGGTTTTTGGCCGACACATCCCGTTGGTGGTTTTCCGATGGGTTACACTTTTGACAATTTGGCTTCTTGGTGTTTTTGGCACCGCATCCAAAGCAAAATAGACTGATTGACTCAAGACAGTCCTCAAAGCGATGCACAATCTTGTCGCAGTTCCAGCATCTCATTTCTCTACGCTGCAAAGCTGAAACTTCATCTAGCACTGTGTCCTCAGAATCTGGATCAAGTTCAGAAACATTCGGACGCGCGGAAAAATTATTCCTTACTGGCTGCTGTCTATTCTGTTTACAAAACTGCTCGTGCGTTCGAATTTCTTTTCTTTAGCTAGCTAAGGAGTTGATATTTAAGTGCATTAATAAGAAGTTGGAGCAGAGACTGTTCGGAAATTGGGGTGCTCAAGTGCGCCACAAGTTTTTCGATACAAATTTGATATTCCTCAAATGGTTCCCTATCTGTCTGACGCCTGTTGTTAATCTGTCTATGTCCCTAAACTTTTCCCTAAATTCTTTGCAAAACTCATTACAAGTTACCTTTTCACTGGCCTTGTGGTATTTCCAGTACCACTCGTTAGCCCTGCCTATAAAAAATAGGTGCAGGTGGTCGCATAATAACTGATGATCACCATTTAAATTCTGTTGTGTCAAAGCATTAACTCTGTAAAAAAAAAAAAAAAAAAAAAAAGTCTCCCTCCGTGAGAGAGAAGAAGACGCACTTTTGTGAAGCTCCGCTTTAAACACCGAAAAACACCTTAAACTCGGCTTGAAAAAATTTAAAACTGCTTACGGCAGCATCATTAATAAGAGTACAACACGTTAAAGTTCTTGTTGCCCGGAATAAATCGGTTTTAAGCAGTAAATCGCTTCTTAATAAATCCACAATTAAGTGCAACAACAATCCAATAAAGAAACAGTGCATAGCAAAACACAAGAGCACAGAGACAAAACACTCAACACATCAAAACACTAAACCCTCAACTCAACCAACACAATAATGTCTTCAGCAGCAAAGCGACTTAGGAAGGAAACTCACTCCGATCTGAAGGGAGCCCGTGACTCCGATGCTCAACTGCTTCACACGATCGACCTCAGATTTCCCGAGCTAAAGGAAAGTCTTGCAGGGGAGATCCGCGATGGCGAGGCACATATAACCGGCACTCTTGAAGAAAAATTTAAGTTAATAGCAGCTGACTGCAACAAACTCACACTGAGAGTCACTCAATTGGAGAGCGAGGTGAGAGAGATGGGGATGCTGAGGCTGCGGGTCCAGGAGCTGGAGGCGAAACTGTCTAAAAACTGCCAGGATCAGCGCGTTGACGAGTTGGAGGCAAAGTGGCCTCCTGCAACGCACAGGCGGCGTCTGAAGTCGCCTGTGACTTGCGTTGGCATGGGGTCCCACAAGTCCAGGGGGAAAATGTGAAAGCACTTTTTCACGCACTGTGCTTCTCTCTCAAACTGACCCCGCCGCCTAAAGTACGTACGATTTTTCGAATGCGACCGCGAAAATCGACCCGTACAGTAGTGGATCCAATTATAATTATTAAAATGGAACACGTGCACGATAAGGCGACACTGCTGCGATCGGGGCATACCGAAAAGAAAACAAAACGCAACTGAGCTTAAAGCTCATCGGCCTAGACTCGCAAGCGTTTATATATATAAACGAACAGCTGACCAAAACAATATATGAAATTTTCAAGCGGGCGATGCATCTCAAGAGGCTGAAGCGCCTAACAGCTGTTTTCTCTCGCCGTGGAGATATCTTCGTAAAGGAGAGAGAGGGAGGGGAGGCCATTTGCGTGCAAAGCCTGGGCGAACTGGCTCAAATAAAGATTTGCACCCCCGATGAATTAGCTGCGCTGGAAGCTGCTAGTTCTGGGACATTAAATGATAATTCATTTCGCACCTAAGAGGCGCTTATATTTATATACCATTGTTGTGAAATTATCAGTAGTTTTATTATATTTATTTAGGATTAGTATCAGTCGCATTAATTTGATTTTGTTTCTTGGTGTGGTGTGTCTTTTTGTCATAAATATTTATAGACTGCGAGCGCAGCTAATATTACAATTAAATAATTTAAAACATAAATTCAAATCGATCAAACCCATGCGATGTTAAGGGTTCTCGGAAAAAAGAGAGCTGGTCTTAATGTGTGTCATATAAATGCTGAAAGCCTCACACGAAAAATTGAAGAATTTAGATAGCTCTTTATCAATTCGAGTGTAGATGTTATATGTGTTTCTGGGGTTGCAATATATGTTAGTAAAAAGTTATGTTCCACGTTTATATGTAAACACTCAACCAGAAGTGCAATTGAATACTTATTTATAGAAATAAGATGCCAAAGATATGCTGATAAGCTACTAATTGGGTGTATATACCGACCTAACTGCCGGATTGACTATGAACAATTTTTAAACATCATTCCTGACGTGTCAATTAATTACTCAGACGTCATTATAACAGGCGATTTTAATAGCGATATTTTAAGGGATTCCCACCTTGCAGAGGACATGAAATCGCTGGGAATGAAGTTGGTTAACTTCTGTCCCCTACGCATTTTACCAAAACCCGCAACTCGCTTTTAGACATATTTTTGTGTCTAATACAGACAAAGTAGCTACATATGACCAACTTATTGTCCCATCGTTCTCAAAACACGACCTCATATACTTTGACTTATGCACTTGACCTACAATACCTTGACCATCCAATAGTTTTTAGGGACTTTAGAAATATCAACTATGACCTTTTGGACTTCACCTTTAATTTGTGCAATTAGAATGACATATATTCCCTTTCCGAAGTAGACGAACAAGTTAACCTTTTACAAAACAATATTTGTTATTTATATAACTGTCTCGTACCTGTTCGTAGCAAAGTTATTCGTTTTTCTGAAAAACCATGGTTCCTAAGAAACATCAAAGACGCAATATTACAGCGTGACGGGGCGTACAATAAGTGGAGAAGGTAAAGGACACCTCAAGCTTACGCAGTGTTCAAGTCATTGAGAAAAAAAGTAACCAAACTTACTGACACCGCCAAGGCAAATTTCTATTCCCATAAATTCAACAACGCATCTTCCACTGCTCAGACATGGAAAATAATTAAAAACCTGGGAATATGCAAAGTTAAACCAAGACTTGAACAAGACATGAATGTAAATGAACTTAATAAAAAGTTCTTAAGCTGCACAGTACCTGAAATCACTGAAAATAAATATCTGAACCCACGATTTGTATCTGAAACTGTCTGTGATATTAGATTTAGGTTTTTGTGTGTGAATCAGTGTGATGTCCTACAAAGTATACTAAGAATTAAGAGTGACGCCACTGGGTCTGACAACATAAACCCTTAATTCATAAAAATTCTGCTGCCAAAAATCCTGCCATACATAACCTATACCTTTAATACTGTATTGATAAAATCTACTTATCCGGACTGTTGGAAAGCGGCAAAAATAATTCCGATTCCCAAATCAAATAATGAGTACAGACCCATCTCCATTTTACCATACCTATCAAAGGTATTTGAGAATCTCATGGCTGATCAAATAAATAAATTTATGTCCGACAATGCAATGCTTACAAATAATCAGTCTGGTTTTAGGAAAAACAGAAGCTGTACCTCAGCTATTATAAAAATTGCAGACGACATAAGGGAACAAATAGACGAAATCAGTGTTACACTTCTAGGGTCTTTACTTGGTCCCTTATTGTTTACCTTATATGTTAATGACCTTCCCAATGCGTTATCTGAATGTACTGTACACTTGTATGCTGATGATGTCCAAATGTACATATGTGAGTCGTCCTTTAAACAGAATAAATGAATGTATAGATGTTTGTAACAGAGAACTTGAACGTGTAAATGAGTGGGCCGGCAACAATGGACTTGGGATCAACCCATCAAAATCAAAATGTCTTGTCATAAGTAACAGAAATATAATTTTTAACAATTTGCAGCCACTGAGTATGAATAGCACGCCACTTGAGTACGTTGATACAGCTGTTTTACGTTCAACAGAACTCTTACCTGGAATGATCATATTAAAAAGTCTGTAGGGAAAACATATGGCATATTAAGGACATTATCCGTAACTAAAAATTGCCTGCCCACCCATATACGTTTACTAATAGCTAAAACCTGCATTGTTCCAGCGCTATTTTATGGAGTAGAAGTTTTTTCAAACTGTGACACTACCAGTAAGAACAAAATTAAAGTTCTATTTAATTGCATAGCCAGGTATATATTCAACCAACCCCATACAGATCATGTATCCGAATTTTCGCTGAAAATATTCGATATCTCGCTAAATGAATGGATAAAGATGCGGAACTTAATTTTTCTGCAAAAAATTATTTTCCAAAAAGAACCTTCGTATCTTTTCGAAAAACTTCAATTTACATCCTCTAGAAGAGCAAACAATCTTACTTGCATAAGACCTAGATCATTGACATCCGAAAGACAATTTTTAATTAATGCTATTCGATCATGGAATCAGCTCCCAAACCATCTTAAAAGTATTGGCAGTGCCACGCAATTTCAGATAAAATTATTCACACACCTTAAAAACACTATTACGTAAATTAAAGTAAAAATATAAGGCGACTTAGGTTAGTTTTTATGAAAATTAGTTTTAAGTATAATGTAACAATTAAATATTTGCAAACTCTTAGTGACTAGCGCATTAACTTATAAGTTCCAAGCTTGTAGCGTTAAGATGAAATTTTACAATAAATACAAATCCAAATAAAAATACAAATACAAAAAGTCTGCCGTTTGCAATCCATCTTTGGCCCCATTAAATTTGATGTGCCAACTCTGATTAATATTAGGCACTTTCTCCGGCTGAACCGAATTGTGGAATCTGCCTGATATCCTGCTGAGCTGCTGATTTACCGGACTGATGTTTGCGCTAACCACTGGCTGTGATTGACCAGCTGTGATCCCTGAGTTCTCAGAAATATTGTTGACCCGTCTTCCGCTGGGGAACTGTCCATTGTTGCCTACTTGCATGTTCGCCAACTGTGTCTGAATAAAAACTGTCAGGTCGTGCATAAGTTTTTCCTGTTGAGTCTGCATTGCCGCTTGCACTGCCCTTCCTATCTCTTCCAAACACTCTGCTTTCGAAGAATCCAATATGTAATCGGTGTTCGCGGTTCTGTCTAGTTGTTGTCCTGCATTAAGAGGTAGCTGCGATCTAGTAACAATGGTTCTGGGTTGCACAGTATTTCTAGTATTTGTAGCGTGTGATCTTTGCTCTGCGTCTGTCAACTCAGCTAACAAGTTAATATTTGATACCGATAACTGTTGCACAGTACATATGTTATTACACGTTGGGCAAGTATTTGTTACATTTAAGTGATCCATGATGCATTGACGGTGGAATTTATGATTACATGGAGAAACTGCTTTCAGGTCCTCCACATTTAATGGTCGAGCACATAAAATGCAAACCGTTGTGTCATCATTTGACGCGGCTGTCAAGTTCTCCGTACTGTGATGAAGTGGCATTTTCCACAAACTGTTATATAGTTTTTAAGATTCTTTAAAATTGGTCTTTGCTTTCCAACGAGCTGTTTGTCAGTTCTCTCGAACATGCTTATCTCCTAAAAATATTCTATACTAATATTTGCTTGATATTTGCTTCCGGGATTCGTATTCGCTGCACTGGTCAAGTATTGAAATTCCTCCGATGACTTGCTACTCCTGAGTACGCGTACTGTGTCCTGACGCCAGGTGAACTAAACAATTTCAACGAAACTAGTTTTCTACGATTGGCTCGCCTTGGTCGATGATACCATAATGACTTGATTTTCAATCGCAGTTCCAAAGTAAGAATTTCCGAATTCGCTTGCCACTAATATCGAATCAAAACTTTAGTCTACCGGATTAATTTCTGACTTAATTATTAACCCTGTGAATAAGATCGTTCCGGTCGCCTCAATCCGTAAGGACTCGAATTGCAGTCGCTATTCTAGGCAACGACTTTATAAAACAGTTATGGCTAACCTCAAATATAAAAATTGGTTTCTCCGGATTAACACATTTAAAAGATTTCAAATTATTAAAACTTCAAAAACTAATTGGATGAATAATTGAACAATATTGATGGCTAGTACCTCCTAAGGAGGCTCCTAGGACTTGTTTACTACCTGAGTGTTTAATTTCTCTTTAATTTTGCAAAACGGTAATCGGTTTCTAGCCCCACGTTGGGCGCCATTTTCTGAAGTTTTCTAGCGTATAGACGGATCGGTGTTCGTGCACTTCTTGCATGGCTCGGTGCAAAGCTCGTCGGATATGGCGTGGGTCTTCGTCCTCATCTATATATCACACCAGTTATACTACGAAAAGTTTTAAGTACTTTAATGATCGGTCAAAATATGGTAGATATCGGACGACACAGACGGACCCTAAAGAATATATAATAAGAGAAGAATACCAGCAATGTGGGTGGCTTAGGTGTAGTTTGCTCCCATTCTCTACCCTCCCAACCTTAGTAACAGTAGAAATTGTTTGCTGTTACCGCTTGGCAAACGCTTTATTGTAGATTAAATCATATACGAGAAGGTTGACAACAGCATCGCTGTACTAGCAGCGGACCGTATTTATACAAATTATTCGCTCATATTAAACTCATGCAGCTCAGCAGTCCAAATAAATTATGCCTAGCCTCCGAATAACTCTGTGGAACGCCAACGGTGTATCACGGCATATACCTGAAATAACTCAATTTCTGAACGAAAATCACATCGACGTTATGTTGCTGGCAGAAACGCATCTCACCAGCAAATATAACTTTCAAGTACGAGGATACACGTTCTACCGCACCGATCATCCAGATGGTAAAGCACATGGCGGAGCCGGCATCTTAATAAGAGACCGTATCAAACACCACTTTCACCAACGGTTTGCAAAAAATTATCTGCAAGCTACATCAATAAAATTACAGTTGGGCACCAGCAACCTTGCCATTGCCGCTGTCTACTGCCCACCCCGCTTTTCAGTCTCAGAAGACCAATTCATGGACTTCTACAATTCACTTGGAGAGCGATTCATAGCAGCAGGTGATTACAACGCCAAGCACACACCCTGGGGATCCCGCCTTGTTACCCCCAAAGGAAGGCAACTATATAATGCACTCATCAAAACATGCAACAAACTGGACTACGTTTCACCAAGCAGTCCTACATACTGGCCAACAGATCCTAGAAGACTACCTGATTTAATTGATTTTGCTGTGACAAAAAATATTTCGCTTTTGGATCTATTACGGACCACTCACCAGTGCTAATAACTCTTCTTCAAAGCCCGGAATTAATCGAGCACCCTTGCAGGCTGACGTCGCATCGAACCAACTGGCTGAAGTTCAAAAAGTACGTAAGTTCCCACATCGAACTAACTCCACAGCTCACAGCTCGACTGCTATACCAATGCACTGGAGTCTGTACTCGTCGGAGCAGACAAAGTCTCTACACCGCAAGGGAGGGATGGGCACACACACCAACACAAAACTAACCTTGAAATCGAACAGCTTGTTTTGGAGAAAAGACGTTTGAGGCGTGCTTGGCAAACCAGCAGATCGCCATCCCCAAAACATAGTCTTAAGGAAGCTGGTCGCAGACTTACCAGGGCTCTAAGGCACGAAGGAGAAAAAGCACAACGCCAGTACATTGAGAAACTTTCACCCACCAGCACCAAGCATCCCCTGTGGAGGGCCCACCCAAATCTAAGTGCGCCGGCCGAAACAGTAACTCTCATAACAGACTCTTCAGGCAGCTGGGCCAGAAGCGACAAAGACAGAGCTTGTACATTTGCTTTACATCTTCGAAATGTTTTTCAGCCAAACCCTGCAAATAATTCATTCACACTACCGTCGCCGTCAATTCGAGGTGGAACTGAGACGGCGCCAATTCTGTTCCAAACAAACGAAGTTGCAAAAGTCATCAGCGAGCAATTAAAAACAAAAAAGGCCCCAGGCGGTGATCTAATAACTCCTAAGATGCTAATTGAACTCCCAAACTGTGCTGTTGAGGTAATTTGTAAACTATTTAACGGGATTACACGACTTGGCTACTTCCCAAAAAAATGGAAAAAGTCGGTAATCATAATGATCCCAAAGCCAGGAAAAGATCACACAGTACCAGCCTCATATAGACCGATAAGTTTACTGTCGTGTCTGTCAAAACTGCTCGAAAAATGCCTTTTGTCACGCATAATCCCATATCTGAAAGAGCACAACATTATTCCGGCGCATCAATTTGGCTTTCGAGAAAGCCATGGAACAATAGAGCAAGTTAACAGATTAACAACAGAAACACGAACTGCATTCGAGTCTCGGGAATACTGCAGTGCGGTATTCCTTGACGTTGCGCAGGCTTTCGACCGAGTCTGGCTCGATGGCCTTATGCATAAAATCAGAACGTTACTACCGGAAAACACTCACAGGATACTTGAATCGTACCTTTACAACAGAGCCTTCGCCGTGAGATGCAACACTACAATATCCGACGATTACACGATAGAGGCTGGAGTTCCTCAAGGTAGCGCCCTTGGTCCAACTCTATTTCTCCTTTACACCGCAGATATTCCCACGAACCAGCGGCTAACTACTTCTACATTCGCAGACGATACCGCGCTCTTAAGTCGGTCGAAATGCCCAATTCAGGCAACAGCACAACTAGCTGATCATCTCGTGGTAGTGGAGAGGTGGTTATCAGACTGGCGTATAAAAATAAATGCGCAAAAGTGTAAGCACATAACGTCTACTCTTAACAGACAAACGTGTCCCTCGCTAACTCTGAATAACACGCCACTTCCACAAGCTGACGATGTAACGTACCTTGGCGTCCACCTTGACAGAAGACTTACATGGCGGAGACATCCAAATCCAATAACCTCTATTGGCTCATAAACGCGCGCTCCCCCCTCTGCCTGGACTTTAAGGTTCTGCTCTATAATTCAACGCTTAAGCCAGTCTGGACTTACGGCTCCCAATTGTGGGGAAACGCGAGCAGACATTATCCAGCGAGCACAATCAAAAATCCTGAGCACTATCACTGGGGCACCTTGGTATGTTCGGAACGACAACATGCACAGAGATCTTGGCATTCTACCCGTAAAAGATGAAATTTCAAAACAAAAGGCGTCCTAACACACCAAGCTTAATTCTCATCCAAACCAGCTCGCCAGGGGCCTAGCCAGGGTTTCCAACCGGACCCGATTGCAACGAAATGACCTTCCAGCTCAGCAATAGTTATTAGAGCCCTTACATCCCGCGTCAGTCAACTTGACTGTCAGATATAGCTTTTTAATTTAAGATTTTATATACTTATTGTTAGTCTCAATTCAGAGATAATTCAATAAATAAAATGTATATGTAAAAAAAATATATATATTAAACGGTAACAAAATTCAAGATAATTTACATAAATTCTTCATATTCATTCTTTGTTCCTTTGTGTTCTTTCAGTTTCTGAACTTACATTCTAATAATTCATGTTCTTCTTTTTAAATTTAAACTTCCTAAATATATTTTGTTTCGACATTTTCTAACAATTAATGATTTTACTTGTTAAATTTAATGAAGCTCTTGGTTATGCCCTTTCTTAACACATCCCGGTTAAATCAAATTATTTTATGATATATATATATGTATAGCTACTGTTGTCGTTAATAAAAAACTTACGCACATATTTTCCGCTGCCGATTCGCTGGGCCCATCAAAGAGGCAGGTGCTGTTTAGGACTTCTCAAAGAGCGTGGGTATTTTAATTTAAACGGGATTATTAGTAGTGGCATCTGGCATTCACTTTATTTATATGCTAAATAAAAAGAAACAGCTAATAAGAAAAATGTCTAGTTCTCAACAACAAAAAAATAAAAGTTCAAGCTAAATCAAAACAATAAGACTTCTATTATGGGCGATCGGTATCGCCGACGTCTGTCAGTGTAGGCGCTGCTTTTGTGAGTATGCGTGCTTGCATCGGCTGTACTCCGTAGCGGACTACATGCTGCTAGTAGTGGCAATCCCTCTTTGATGGTTTGCTGCGTCGGTCTCCTTTAGGCCTGTTTATTTCCACCCAGAAATGGTATGATCCGCAGGTACTTCCGAAAGGCTGTTGCACAAGTCTGCTGCCTTCTAGGTTAGGGCTCCACGTGTCGGTATGTGTTTCTCCAAGTTTCGGCCAGGTATCACTTGTGCTTCGCTCGTAGTTCCGTATGCGGCGTTTACGAAGATGCGGTTGCAAGCGCCCAAACCTGCAGCAGCCTTAGCTGGGCTCTGCTGGCATGGGGGTTATGTTGTCACTTGTTGGTGTGTGTGTGCTGCAGCAACGCACAGATTTCCCAGTTTCGCAGCAAAATATCGGCCGGCCTGGCACGGTGATGTACAAATATGTATTTTGTTATAAAGATGTAAGCGCAAAAGCGCCCGCGATGAGCGCGTGTGCTTTCTGGCCGGCCTCCGATGAACATGCTCTACATACATAGACACATTGTGAGGTTCACTCGCACATTTCAATTATCACAAATAATTACCCTTGCAGTTTGAACGACTTTATTGTTTTAACAATAGGCTCTGTTCTTCTTGTAGGAGCGCGTGGTCTACGGCCTCTCTGGCTTTTGGGGTACAGTTTATGCACGTGCCGATATTGCAAGTTGAAATTACTTCTGCTGACCAAATACTTGTGGTTCCCAAAATCAAGTGAGCGAGCATCTCTTTGCGTTGGTTCAGGCAGCGCGAATTGGAAACTTCTAGATCCACAATAAACGGGACTTTTCCCAAACTCGCTCATTTTTCCTTCTTTTCCATTCGCACGCCGATAGAGAGCGAGAGAGAGAGAGAGAGAGAGAGAGAGAGAGAGAGAGAGAGAGAGAGATCTAAGTAGGGGTGTGTGTGTGCAATGCGACTCAGCAGGCATAACCGATTGGAAGTTTAAACGTCTTCTCTACATTCCTGCCTGGGCCTATACGAATTGACATGCGGGATACGTTTTTATACCCTTGCAGAGGGTATTATAATTTCAGTCAGAAGTTTGCAACGCAGTGAAGGAGACATCTCCGACCCTATAAAGTATATATATTCTTGATCAGCATCACTAGTAGAGTCGATCTAGCCATGTCCGTCTGTCCGTCCGTCTGTCCGTCTGTCCGTCCGTCTGTCCGTCTGTCAGTCTGTCCGTCTGTCCGTCCGTTTATATGCAAACTAGTCTCTCAGTTTTAAAGCTAGCTGCATGAAACTTTCCCAAAAGTTGTCTTTCTATTGCAGGTAGTATATAAGTCGGAACGAACCGGATCGGACGACTATAGCATATAGCTCCCATAGGAACAATCGGAAAAATAAATGAAAAAAAATTTAACTTTGCTGTTTTTTAATTTTTTGTTTTGTTCTTCGACGTATAGTAATGGTTAAATATTTCCGATTTACGGTTTAAATTTCATCAAAATCGGACGACTATAGCATATAGCTCCCATAGGAACAATCGGAAAAATAAATGAAAAAAATTATAACTTTGCTGTTTTTTAATTTTTTGTTTAGTCCTTCGACACTTAGTAATGGTTAAATATTTTCGATTAACGGTTTAAATTATATCAAAATCGGACGACTATAGCATATAGCTCCCATAGGAACAATCGGAAAAATAAATGAAAAAAATTATAACTTTTCTGTTTTTTAATTTTTTGTTCAGTTCTTCGACATATAGCAATGGTTAAATTTTTCAAAATTATGGTTTAGATTTTATCAAAATCGGACGTCTATATCATATAGCTCCCCTAGAAATAATAAAAATATACAAATAATCTCCATTTAAACTAGTTCGGCCAAGCAAAACGCATCTCCTCCTACTTTTTCCTTTACGTAAACATCTATTCAGATGCATCGCCCGCTTAAAGATCTCGTATTTTGGCTTGGTTTGGGTTTTATTTTCTCTTTGGTATGCCCCGATCGCACGCAGCAATAATTGAAACCACTTTAATAATAATATTTGAAACCACTTGAAACCAAAAACTTGTATAATATTGCGCTCCCGTTTGGAGTACCCAATATCAAGTGCACATTGATCGTATTGAGTCGGTACAAAAAAAATTTCTTCTTTTTGCCCGTTGTGGTTTGAATTGGGATCAGCAAAAGTAAGGTTGTATTCTTACTCAAGTAGATTACTATTGCTTAATTTACCTACTCTTGTAAATCGTAGAATCATGCTTGGACCTATTTTTATGCACAATCATGTGGAAGGTGATATTGACTCCATAGAATTGGTAAGCCGCTTAACTTTTATTGTGCCTTTTGGACCAACCCGCAACTACCATATTCTTAACTTGCCAACATGTACCTTAAATTTTGGCCTGCATGAGCCTTTTCGTGTTCTTTGTAACAATTATAAAAATCTATATAATCAAATTTGCATTTCAACCACTATCCCTGCACCGTACTTAGTTTTAGTTTTAATACCCTTGCAGAGGGTATAATAATTTCAGTCTGAAGTTTGCAACGCAGTGAAGGAGACATCTCCGACCCTATAAAGTATATATATTCTTGATCAGCATCACTAGGCGAGTCGATCTAGCCATGTCCGTCTGTCCGTCCGTCTGTCCGTCTGTCCGTCCGTTTATATGCAAACTAGTCTCTCAGTTTTAAAGCTATCTGCATGAAACTTTCCAAAAAGTTGTCTTTCTATTCCAGGTAGTATATAAGTCGGAACGAGCCGGATCGGACGACTATAGCATATATTTCCCATAGGAACAATCGGAAAAATAAATGAAAAAAATTATAACTCTGCTGTTTTTTAATTCTTTGTTTAGTTCTTCGACATTTAGTAATGGTTAAATATTTCCAATTTACGGTTTAAATTTCATCAAAATCGGACGACTATAGCATATAGCTCCCATAGGAACAATCGGAAAAATAAATGAAAAAAATTATAACTTTGCTGTTTTTCAATTTTTTGTTTAGTTCTTCGACATTTAGTAATGGTTACATATTTCCGATTTACGGTTTAAATTTCATTAAAGTCGGACGACTATATCATATAGCTCCCATAGGAACAATCGGAAAAATAAATGAAAAAAATTATAACTTTGCTGTTTTTTAATTTTTTGTTTAGTTCTTCGACATTTAGTAATGGTTAAATATTTCCGATTTACGGTTTAAATTTCATCAAAATCGGACGACTATAGCATATAGCTCCCATAGGAACAATCGGAAAAATAAATGAAAAAAATTATAACTTTGCTGTTTTTCAATTTTTTGTTTAGTTCTTCGACATTTAGTAATGGTTACGTATTTCCGATTTACGGTTTAAATTTCATCAAAGTCGGACGACTATATCATATAGCTCCCATACGAACAATCGGAAAAATAAATGAAAAAAATTATAACTTTTCTGTTTATTAATTTTATGTTTAGTTCTTCGACATATAGCAATGGTTAAATATTTCAGAATTATAGTTTAAATTTTATCAAAATCGGACGTCTATATCATATAGCTCCCTTAGAAATAATACAAATATATAAAATAACTTTCAAATAATTGAGCTGCAAATCATCATAGCTTCAATGTTTTTAAACATATACGAAAGTAAATCATAATTTGAATGTTTTCAAAAATGTTTAATTCTTGCAATAGCTGCAAGGGTATATGAACTTCGGCTTGCCGAAGTTTGCTTTCTTTCTTGTTGTTTATTGCTATTACCCCGAACCCTACAGGTTTTACGGAAGGAATAGGGATTCAAAAAGTAAACTTGGGTCACTTTCTTTTTTAAAGTAGCCTGACTCTTTATTGATTCTGATTGGAAGGAGCTATCTTGACCATGAAAAGCGGATTCCATTAGATATTACTCAAAGACACTTATATAGGGAAAACTGCATTAAGATTAATATACCTGTAGCTAGGAACCGCTAGGAACTGAGTACTGTGTCCTGCTTTAATATCAGCAAATAGGTGCTAGTCCAAAATGGTCTGGGCGAGTCTTCATCAAGTATCTCCGGGAATTATTTATGCGAAAACCCTGGAAATTATTTTTTTATAGCTTGTTTATTTTTTAAGAAAAAACTAAATGAATGAAAACTTGCAATGTATGAGGCGAAGTGTCATAGCTCGTTAGGAGTACATTAACTAAGTACGTCTCGTTTAAAACAGTCGATGTCAATATTCTGCCATTACCTGTATTAAGAAATCGAGACTCGACAATGATAATTGAAGTTCAATTGGTTCATTAAAAATCAATAAAAATCCAAGTGTGCTTCACTTTTCACCGCAATTACAAATTCTAAATGTAAAATAAGTTAAAGTACTAAGAGGTCTGACTATGTTAGGCTTACACCATGTGATTAGTGGAGAATTATGGTAATAACCTATCTAACTGTCGTATGACTGAGTTATGGGGGGTGATTTCCTAGTTGTGTTGTTTTTCGGTTTGGGAACTAGAGCGACTTTAGATTGCAGTGTCGTCAGCAAACGTAGATGTTGTTAGCTGCTCATTCGTAGGAATATCCGCTGTGTATAGAATGAACAGAGTAGGTCCAAGTGCGCTTCCTTGCGGTACTCGAGTTTCGATAATGTAGTCCTCAGATGTTGTTGTGTAGCACCATACTGCGAAAACTCTGTTGTAGAGATACGACTCAAATAGCTTATGAGTGTATGTAGGCAAGTTTGTTTTGATTTTATACATGAGGTCATTGCGCGGCAGTATTCGCGATGCTCGAAGGCTGTGCGAATTTATGATGTTAATCTGTTAACTTGTTCGATTGTTCCATAGCTTTGACAGAAGGCAAATTGATGTGCCGGGGTGACATTGTGTGCTTCCAGATATGGAATTATGCGTTTAACACGCATTTTTCCAACAGTTTAGACAGACATGATAATAAACTTATTAGTCTGTAGGACGACGGAATGGTGTGGTCATTTCCGGGTTTCGGTATCATTATGATAGTAGATTTTTTCCATTTTCTAGGATAGTAGCCGAGACGTATTATCCCATTGAAGAGTTTACAAATAACCTCGATAGCAGAGTTTGGAAGTTCAATTATCATTTTTGGGGTTATAAGGTCACCGCCCGGGGCCTTTTTCGGTTTCATTTCCCCTATCCGCGATTTCCTTTGACTGAAACAGTGCTGGTATGGAATAAGTTTCATATTCGGTTTGTGGTAACACAAATGGACCAGTGGTTGAGTTCGGCTGAAGACTTTTCGGAGATTTGAAGCAAAAGTTTCGGCTCTATCTTCGTCGCTGCGGGCCTAGCTACCTAATGAATTTCTTATCGGAGTGACTGTTTCGATTGAAAAGCTAAGGCTTGTATTGTAATCCTCTACAGAGGATATTTTGTATTGGTTGGAGTTGCGTTTTCAGCGTCATTCTTCCTTGGGACGTTGGTTTAAGAATGCCGATCTGTTGTTTTGCCAAGCAAGTCGCAGTCGCCTCTTTTCCAGTACAAGCCAATTATTTGGACTGCTTACAGAATTTTATTCTACTTATTTTAGAACATATACTAATATAAGATAAGCCCAAAAAAAGACGATGTAATTTCAGAAAAGCAACAGAATGAAATTATCACTCTTGAAAATAAGAAAGCACATAGCAATGCAAAAAAAGTTTAAAGCGAGGGCCGTAGAAAGCACAACTTAATACATCGCCAAAGAAAAGAAACGAGAGGAAACAGACGATAAATACAAAACAAAAAATAAAGTTTACTTTGAATACCACAATCAGGGCAGAAGGCAATCGATTTATTTCTAACCAGTTCATGTGAAGATCAATAAAAGACTAGGAACACTAGACACTAGACAGCTGAACGAATGTCAAAAAATCTAAATTCGAATGTACAATGCTTAAAATGAGTTAGGTGAATTTGAATGAGAAGCTAGACAAGTATGAGTGAGTGAGTGGTACGACAAACCTGACAGAAAACCAAATAAACGAATGAGAACAATATGTAATTGAACGAGTTATTCGAATACATTCGAATGATTGTCAGAAAAATAAGAAATACAAAAGTTGTATTAATACAATATTTCTTCTATGTTAGAATGCAAAAACATAATCTGGGTTATTTTGTCAGAGTTGGTGGCTATTAGACAACGCTTATTTGAGATGGTCAAAAAGTCGAGAACATTACGGTAAGGTCGTTGATCACTGGTCAATTTGCCCTAAATATGTTGTTAAATCGTTATAATTAATCCCATCAATATCTATATTAAGTAAAAATTATTAATCAAAAAGCAAATAAAATGAAACACAAAATACTATACTACATGACAAAGTCAAACAAAGTAAACTCATTCATATTTTCCGCAATTAAAAAAAAATTCTTTGAAATCATTTTCAAACATAAAAATAATTATTGGAATTTTTTTAAATATTGGGTGTACAAGTAGAAAACCGCCACCGAGCAACAGACGGAAAATACTTATTTATGTTATATGTCTACCAAAGGTCAAAGCCTTAAAATAAGAACAAGAATACAACATTATTTAAAACGAACATTTTTTTGAATAAAGGAACCAAATTCAATAAAAGAACGTTGCGGATCCCATATTGGTAGAACCATTTTTAATTCAGAAAATTTTTTTAGAAACGGGATACGTTTTTATACCCTTGCAGAGGGTATTATAATTTCAGTCAGAAGTTTGCAACGCAGTGAAGGAGACATCTCCGACCCTATAAAGTATATATATTCTTGATCAGCATCACTAGTAGAGTCGATCTAGCCATGTCCGTCTGTCCGTCCGTCTGTCCGTCTGTCCGTCCGTCTGTCCGTCTGTCAGTCTGTCCGTCTGTCCGTCCGTTTATATGCAAACTAGTCTCTCAGTTTTAAAGCTAGCTGCATGAAACTTTCCCAAAAGTTGTCTTTCTATTGCAGGTAGTATATAAGTCGGAACGAACCGGATCGGACGACTATAGCATATAGCTCCCATAGGAACAATCGGAAAAATAAATGAAAAAAATTTAACTTTGCTGTTTTTTAATTTTTTGTTTTGTTCTTCGACGTATAGTAATGGTTAAATATTTCCGATTTACGGTTTAAATTTCATCAAAATCGGACGACTATAGCATATAGCTCCCATAGGAACAATCGGAAAAATAAATGAAAAAAATTATAACTTTGCTGTTTTTTAATTTTTTGTTTAGTCCTTCGACACTTAGTAATGGTTAAATATTTTCGATTAACGGTTTAAATTATATCAAAATCGGACGACTATAGCATATAGCTCCCATAGGAACAATCGGAAAAATAAATGAAAAAAATTATAACTTTTCTGTTTTTTAATTTTTTGTTCAGTTCTTCGACATATAGCAATGGTTAAATTTTTCAAAATTATGGTTTAGATTTTATCAAAATCGGACGTCTATATCATATAGCTCCCCTAGAAATAATAAAAATATACAAATAATCTCCATTTAAACTAGTTCGGCCAAGCAAAACGCATCTCCTCCTACTTTTTCCTTTACGTAAACATCTATTCAGATGCATCGCCCGCTTAAAGATCTCGTATTTTGGCTTGGTTTGGGTTTTATTTTCTCTTTGGTATGCCCCGATCGCACGCAGCAATAATTGAAACCACTTTAATAATAATATTTGAAACCACTTGAAACCAAAAACTTGTATAATATTGCGCTCCCGTTTGGAGTACCCAATATCAAGTGCACATTGATCGTATTGAGTCGGTACAAAAAAATTTCTTCTTTTTGCCCGTTGTGGTTTGAATTGGGATCAGCAAGAGTAAGGTTGTATTCTTACTCAAGTAGATTACTATTGCTTAATTTACCTACTCTTGTAAATCGTAGAATCATGCTTGGACCTATTTTTATGCACAATCATGTGGAAGGTGATATTGACTCCATAGAATTGGTAAGCCGCTTAACTTTTATTGTGCCTTTTGGACCAACCCGCAACTACCATATTCTTAACTTGCCAACATGTACCTTAAATTTTGGCCTGCATGAGCCTTTTCGTGTTCTTTGTAACAATTATAAAAATCTATATAATCAAATTTGCATTTCAACCACTATCCCTGCACCGTACTTAGTTTTAGTTTTAATACCCTTGCAGAGGGTATAATAATTTCAGTCTGAAGTTTGCAACGCAGTGAAGGAGACATCTCCGACCCTATAAAGTATATATATTCTTGATCAGCATCACTAGGCGAGTCGATCTAGCCATGTCCGTCTGTCCGTCCGTCTGTCCGTCTGTCCGTCTGTCCGTCCGTTTATATGCAAACTAGTCTCTCAGTTTTAAAGCTATCTGCATGAAACTTTCCAAAAAGTTGTCTTTCTATTCCAGGTAGTATATAAGTCGGAACGAGCCGGATCGGACGACTATAGCATATATTTCCCATAGGAACAATCGGAAAAATAAATGAAAAAAATTATAACTCTGCTGTTTTTTAATTCTTTGTTTAGTTCTTCGACATTTAGTAATGGTTAAATATTTCCAATTTACGGTTTAAATTTCATCAAAATCGGACGACTATAGCATATAGCTCCCATAGGAACAATCGGAAAAATAAATGAAAAAAATTATAACTTTGCTGTTTTTCAATTTTTTGTTTAGTTCTTCGACATTTAGTAATGGTTACATATTTCCGATTTACGGTTTAAATTTCATTAAAGTCGGACGACTATATCATATAGCTCCCATAGGAACAATCGGAAAAATAAATGAAAAAAATTATAACTTTGCTGTTTTTTAATTTTTTGTTTAGTTCTTCGACATTTAGTAATGGTTAAATATTTCCGATTTACGGTTTAAATTTCATCAAAATCGGACGACTATAGCATATAGCTCCCATAGGAACAATCGGAAAAATAAATGAAAAAAATTATAACTTTGCTGTTTTTCAATTTTTTGTTTAGTTCTTCGACATTTAGTAATGGTTACGTATTTCCGATTTACGGTTTAAATTTCATCAAAGTCGGACGACTATATCATATAGCTCCCATACGAACAATCGGAAAAATAAATGAAAAAAATTATAACTTTTCTGTTTATTAATTTTATGTTTAGTTCTTCGACATATAGCAATGGTTAAATATTTCAGAATTATAGTTTAAATTTTATCAAAATCGGACGTCTATATCATATAGCTCCCTTAGAAATAATACAAATATATAAAATAACTTTCAAATAATTGAGCTGCAAATCATCATAGCTTCAATGTTTTTAAACATATACGAAAGTAAATCATAATTTGAATGTTTTCAAAAATGTTTAATTCTTGCAATAGCTGCAAGGGTATATGAACTTCGGCTTGCCGAAGTTTGCTTTCTTTCTTGTTGTTTATTGCTATTACCCCGAACCCTACAGGTTTTACGGAAGGAATCGGAATTCAAAAAGTAAACTTGGGTCACTTTTTTTTTTAAAGTAGCCTGACTCTTTATTGATTCTGATTGGAAGGAGCTATCTTGACCATGAAAAGCGGATTCCATTAGATATTACTCAAAGACACTTATATAGGGAAAACTGCCTTAAGATTAATATACCTGTAGCTAGGAACCGCTAGGAACTGAGTACTGCGTCCTGGCGAGTCTTCATCAAGTATCTCCGGGAATTATTTATACGAAAACCCTGGAAATTATTTTTTTATAGCTTGTTTATTTTTTAAGAAAAAACTAAATGAATGAAAACTTGCAATGAATGGGGCGAAGTGTCATAGCTCGTTAGGAGTACATTAACTAAGTACGTCTCGTTTAAAACAGTCGATGTCAATATTCTGTCATTACCTGTATTAAGAAATCGAGACTCGACTATGATAATTGAAGTTCAATTGGTTCATAAGGAAAACATTAATGCCGAGTATTAGTCATTAAAAATCAATAAAAATCCAAGTGTGCTTCACTTTTCACCGCAATTACAAATTCTAAATGTAAAATAAGTTAAAGTACTAAGAGGTCTGACTATGTTAGGCTTACACCATGTGATTCCTGGAGAATTGTTGGCTATTTGTTTTTACCCAAAATAGAGCCTTTAAAAGTTAATTTGAAGATCATTCAGAGAAGTTATTTGTGTAAGACTGCACTGGCTTCTGAGAAAATTGAGTTGCAAAATAAAATGTAATAACGGTATTGAAATAAGTGATTTGCAATGGCGTGAAAATCTGCCAAGTGTACCTCAATTTCAAAGGTGCAATTTAATGGAACTTTTTGGGTGGAACATTTCGAGATATTTGAGGTTTTACGGAAGGAACAGGGATTCAAAAAGTATACTTGGGTTATTTTAAATTAAACGGGATTTTTAGTAGTGGCATCTGGCATTCACTTAATTTATATGCTAAATAAAAAGAAACAGCTAATAAGAAAAATGTCTAGTTCTCAACAACAAAAAAAAAACAAGAAAGAAAGCAAACTTCGGCAAGCCGAAGTTCATATACCCTTGCAGCTATTGCAAGAATTAAACATTTTTGAAAACATTCAAATTATGATTTACTTTCGTATATGTTTAAAAACATTGAAGCTATGATGATTTGCAGCTCAATTATTTGAAAGTTATTTTATATATTTGTATTATTTCTAAGGGAGCTATATGATATAGACGTCCGATTTTGATAAAATTTAAACTATAATTCTGAAATATTTAACCATTGCTATATGTCGAAGAACTAAACATAAAATTAATAAACAGAAAAGTTATAATTTTTTTCATTTATTTTTCCGATTGTTCGTATGGGAGCTATATGATATAGTCGTCCGACTTTGATGAAATTTAAACCGTAAATCGGAAATACGTAACCATTACTAAATGTCGAAGAACTAAACAAAAAATTGAAAAACAGCAAAGTTATAATTTTTTTCATTTATTTTTCCGATTGTTCCTATGGGAGCTATATGCTATAGTCGTCCGATTTTGATGAAATTTAAACCGTAAATCGGAAATATTTAACCATTACTAAATGTCGAAGAACTAAACAAAAAATTAAAAAACAGCAAAGTTATAATTTTTTTCATTTATTTTTCCGATTGTTCCTATGGGAGCTATATGATATAGTCGTCCGACTTTAATGAAATTTAAACCGTAAATCGGAAATATGTAACCATTACTAAATGTCGAAGAACTAAACAAAAAATTGAAAAACAGCAAAGTTATAATTTTTTTCATTTATTTTTCCGATTGTTCCTATGGGAGCTATATGCTATAGTCGTCCGATTTTGATGAAATTTAAACCGTAAATTGGAAATATTTAACCATTACTAAATGTCGAAGAACTAAACAAAGAATTAAAAAACAGCAGAGTTATAATTTTTTTTCATTTATTTTTCCGATTGTTCCTATGGGAAATATATGCTATAGTCGTCCGATCCGGCTCGTTCCGACTTATATACTACCTGGAATAGAAAGACAACTTTTTGGAAAGTTTCATGCAGATAGCTTTAAAACTGAGAGACTAGTTTGCATATAAACGGACGGACAGACGGACAGACGGACGGACAGACGGACATGGCTAGATCGACTCGCCTAGTGATGCTGATCAAGAATATATATACTTTATAGGGTCGGAGATGTCTCCTTCACTGCGTTGCAAACTTCAGACTGAAATTATTATACCCTCTGCAAGGGTATTAAAACTAAAACTAAGTACGGTGCAGGGATAGTGGTTGAAATGCAAATTTGATTATATAGATTTTTATAATTGTTACAAAGAACACGAAAAGGCTCATGCAGGCCAAAATTTAAGGTACATGTTGGCAAGTTAAGAATATGGTAGTTGCGGGTTGGTCCAAAAGGCACAATAAAAGTTAAGCGGCTTACCAATTCTATGGAGTCAATATCACCTTCCACATGATTGTGCATAAAAATAGGTCCAAGCATGATTCTACGATTTACAAGAGTAGGTAAATTAAGCAATAGTAATCTACTTGAGTAAGAATACAACCTTACTCTTGCTGATCCCAATTCAAACCACAACGGGCAAAAAGAAGAAATTTTTTTTGTACCGACTCAATACGATCAATGTGCACTTGATATTGGGTACTCCAAACGGGAGCGCAATATTATACAAGTTTTTGGTTTCAAGTGGTTTCAAATATTATTATTAAAGTGGTTTCAATTATTGCTGCGTGCGATCGGGGCATACCAAAGAGAAAATAAAACCCAAACCAAGCCAAAATACGAGATCTTTAAGCGGGCGATGCATCTGAATAGATGTTTACGTAAAGGAAAAAGTAGGAGGAGATGCGTTTTGCTTGGCCGAACTAGTTTAAATGGAGATTATTTGTATATTTTTATTATTTCTAGGGGAGCTATATGATATAGACGTCCGATTTTGATAAAATCTAAACCATAATTTTGAAAAATTTAACCATTGCTATATGTCGAAGAACTGAACAAAAAATTAAAAAACAGAAAAGTTATAATTTTTTTCATTTATTTTTCCGATTGTTCCTATGGGAGCTATATGCTATAGTCGTCCGATTTTGATGAAATTTAAACCGTAAATCGGAAATATTTAACCATTACTAAATGTCGAAGAACTAAACAAAAAATTAAAAAACAGCAAAGTTATAATTTTTTTCATTTATTTTTCCGATTGTTCCTATGGGAGCTATATGATATAGTCGTCCGACTTTAATGAAATTTAAACCGTAAATCGGAAATATGTAACCATTACTAAATGTCGAAGAACTAAACAAAAAATTGAAAAACAGCAAAGTTATAATTTTTTTCATTTATTTTTCCGATTGTTCCTATGGGAGCTATATGCTATAGTCGTCCGATTTTGATGAAATTTAAACCGTAAATTGGAAATATTTAACCATTACTAAATGTCGAAGAACTAAACAAAGAATTAAAAAACAGCAGAGTTATAATTTTTTTCATTTATTTTTCCGATTGTTCCTATGGGAAATATATGCTATAGTCGTCCGATCCGGCTCGTTCCGACTTATATACTACCTGGAATAGAAAGACAACTTTTTGGAAAGTTTCATGCAGATAGCTTTAAAACTGAGAGACTAGTTTGCATATAAACGGACGGACAGACGGACAGACGGACGGACAGACGGACATGGCTAGATCGACTCGCCTAGTGATGCTGATCAAGAATATATATACTTTATAGGGTCGGAGATGTCTCCTTCACTGCGTTGCAAACTTCAGACTGAAATTATTATACCCTCTGCAAGGGTATTAAAACTAAAACTAAGTACGGTGCAGGGATAGTGGTTGAAATGCAAATTTGATTATATAGATTTTTATAATTGTTACAAAGAACACGAAAAGGCTCATGCAGGCCAAAATTTAAGGTACATGTTGGCAAGTTAAGAATATGGTAGTTGCGGGTTGGTCCAAAAGGCACAATAAAAGTTAAGCGGCTTACCAATTCTATGGAGTCAATATCACCTTCCACATGATTGTGCATAAAAATAGGTCCAAGCATGATTCTACGATTTACAAGAGTAGGTAAATTAAGCAATAGTAATCTACTTGAGTAAGAATACAACCTTACTCTTGCTGATCCCAATTCAAACCACAACGGGCAAAAAGAAGAAATTTTTTTGTACCGACTCAATACGATCAATGTGCACTTGATATTGGGTACTCCAAACGGGAGCGCAATATTATACAAGTTTTTGGTTTCAAGTGGTTTCAAATATTATTATTAAAGTGGTTTCAATTATTGCTGCGTGCGATCGGGGCATACCAAAGAGAAAATAAAACCCAAACCAAGCCAAAATACGAGATCTTTAAGCGGGCGATGCATCTGAATAGATGTTTACGTAAAGGAAAAAGTAGGAGGAGATGCGTTTTGCTTGGCCGAACTAGTTTAAATGGAGATTATTTGTATATTTTTATTATTTCTAGGGGAGCTATATGATATAGACGTCCGATTTTGATAAAATCTAAACCATAATTTTGAAAAATTTAACCATTGCTATATGTCGAAGAACTGAACAAAAAATTAAAAAACAGAAAAGTTATAATTTTTTTCATTTATTTTTCCGATTGTTCCTATGGGAGCTATATGCTATAGTCGTCCGATTTTGATATAATTTAAACCGTTAATCGAAAATATTTAACCATTACTAAGTGTCGAAGGACTAAACAAAAAATTAAAAAACAGCAAAGTTATAATTTTTTTCATTTATTTTTCCGATTGTTCCTATGGGAGCTATATGCTATAGTCGTCCGATTTTGATGAAATTTAAACCGTAAATCGGAAATATTTAACCATTACTATACGTCGAAGAACAAAACAAAAAATTAAAAAACAGCAAAGTTAAATTTTTTTTCATTTATTTTTCCGATTGTTCCTATGGGAGCTATATGCTATAGTCGTCCGATCCGGTTCGTTCCGACTTATATACTACCTGCAATAGAAAGACAACTTTTGGGAAAGTTTCATGCAGCTAGCTTTAAAACTGAGAGACTAGTTTGCATATAAACGGACGGACAGACGGACAGACTGACAGACGGACAGACGGACGGACAGACGGACAGACGGACGGACAGACGGACATGGCTAGATCGACTCTACTAGTGATGCTGATCAAGAATATATATACTTTATAGGGTCGGAGATGTCTCCTTCACTGCGTTGCAAACTTCTGACTGAAATTATAATACCCTCTGCAAGGGTATAATAAAAGTTCAAGCTAAATCAAAACAATAAGACTTCTATTATGGGCGATCGGTATCGCCGACGTCTGTCAGTGTAGGCGCTGTTTTTGCGAGTATGCGTGCTTGCATCGGCTGTACTCCGTAGCGGACTACATGCTGCTAGTAGTGGCAATCCTTTTTTGATGGTTTGCTGCGCCGGTCTCCTTTAGGCCTGTTTATTTCCACCCAGAAATGGTATGATCCGCAGGTACTTCCGAAAGGCTGTTGCACAAGTCTGCTGCCTTCTAGGTTAGGGCTCCACGTGTCGGTATGCGTTTCTCCAAGTTTCGGCCAGGTATCACTTGTGCTTCGCTCGTAGTTCCGTAAACGGCGTTTACGAAGATGCGGTTGCAAGCGCCCAAACCTGCAGCAGTCTTAGATGGGCTCTGCTGGCATGGGGGTTATGTTGTCACTTGTTGGTGTGTGTGTGCTGCAGCAACGCACAGATTTCCCAGTTTCGCAACAAAATATCGGCCGGTCTGGCACGGTGATGCACAAATATATATTTTGTTATAAAGATGTAAGCGCGAAAGCGCCCGCGACGAGCACGTGTGCTTTCTAGCCGGCCTCCGATGAACGTGCTCTACATACATAGACACATTGTGAGGTTCACTCGCACATTTCAATTAGCACAAATAATTACCCTTGCAGTTTAAACGACTTTATTGTTTTAACAATAGGCTCTGTTCTTCTTGTAAGATCGCGTGGTCTACGTCCTCTCTGGCTTTTGGGGTACAGTTTATGAACGTGCCGATATTGCAAGTTGAAATTACTTCTGCTGACCAAATACTTGTGGTTCCCAAAATCAAGTGAGCGAGCATCTCTTTGCGTTGGTTCGGCAGCGCGAATTGGAAACTTCTAGATCCACAATAAACGGGACTTTTCCCAAACTGTAACATTTCGAGATATTTGAGGTTTTACGGAAGGAATAGGGATTCAAAAAGTAAACTTGGGTCACACGATAATAAACTTATTAGTCTGTAGGACGACGGAATGGTGTGGTCATTTCCGGGTTTCGGTATCATTATGATAGTAGATTTTTCCATTTTCTAGGATAGTAGCCGAGACGTATTATCCCATTGAAGAGTTTACAAATAACCTCGATAGCAGAGTTTGGAAGTTCAATTATCATTTTTGGGGTTATAAGGTCACCGCCCGGGGCCTTTTTCGGTTTCATTTCCCCTATCCGCGATTTCCTTTGACTGAAACAGTGCTGGTATGGAATAAGTTTCAGATTCGGTTTGTGGTAACACAAATGGACCAGTGGTTGAGTTCGGCTGAAGACTTTTCGGAGATTTGAAGCAAAAGTTTCGGCTCTATAATCGTCGCTGCGGGCCCAGCTACCTGATGAATTTCTTATCGGAGTGACTGTTTCGATTGAAAAGTTAAGGTTTGTATTGTAATCCTCTACAGAGGATATTTTGTATTGGTTGGCGAAAGTTTTTCGATGTACCGTAGTTGTGCGTTTTCAGCGTCTTTCTTCCTTGGGACGTTGGTTTAAGAATGGCGATCTGTTGTTTTGCCAAGCAAGTCGCAGTCGCCTCTTTTCCAGTACAAGCCAATTATTTGGACTGCTTACAGAATTTTATTCTACTTATTTTAGAACATATACTAATATAAGATAAGCTCAAAAAAAGACGATGTAATTTCAGAAAAGCAACAGAATGAAATTATCACTCTTGAAAATAAGAAAGCACATAGCAATGCAAAAAAAGTTTAAAGCGAGGGCCGTAGAAAGCACAACTTAATACATCCCCAAATAGAAGAAACGAGAGGAAACCAGACGATAAATACAAAACAAACAAGAAAGAAAGCAAACTTCGGCAAGCCGAAGTTCATATACCCTTGCAGCTATTGCAAGAATTAAACATTTTTGAAAACATTCAAATTATGATTTACTTTCGTATATGTTTAAAAACATTGAAGCTATGATGATTTGCAGCTCAATTATTTGAAAGTTATTTTATATATTTGTATTATTTCTAAGGGAGCTATATGATATAGACGTCCGATTTTGATAAAATTTAAACTATAATTCTGAAATATTTAACCATTGCTATATGTCGAAGAACTAAACATAAAATTAATAAACAGAAAAGTTATAATTTTTTTCATTTATTTTTCCGATTGTTCGTATGGGAGCTATATGATATAGTCGTCCGACTTTGATGAAATTTAAACCGTAAATCGGAAATACGTAACCATTACTAAATGTCGAAGAACTAAACAAAAAATTGAAAAACAGCAAAGTTATAATTTTTTTCATTTATTTTTCCGATTGTTCCTATGGGAGCTATATGCTATAGTCGTCCGATTTTGATGAAATTTAAACCGTAAATCGGAAATATTTAACCATTACTAAATGTCGAAGAACTAAACAAAAAATTAAAAAACAGCAAAGTTATAATTTTTTTCATTTATTTTTCCGATTGTTCCTATGGGAGCTATATGATATAGTCGTCCGACTTTAATGAAATTTAAACCGTAAATCGGAAATATGTAACCATTACTAAATGTCGAAGAACTAAACAAAAAATTGAAAAACAGCAAAGTTATAATTTTTTTCATTTATTTTTCCGATTGTTCCTATGGGAGCTATATGCTATAGTCGTCCGATTTTGATGAAATTTAAACCGTAAATTGGAAATATTTAACCATTACTAAATGTCGAAGAACTAAACAAAGAATTAAAAAACAGCAGAGTTATAATTTTTTTCATTTATTTTTCCGATTGTTCCTATGGGAAATATATGCTATAGTCGTCCGATCCGGCTCGTTCCGACTTATATACTACCTGGAATAGAAAGACAACTTTTTGGAAAGTTTCATGCAGATAGCTTTAAAACTGAGAGACTAGTTTGCATATAAACGGACGGACAGACGGACAGACGGACGGACAGACGGACATGGCTAGATCGACTCGCCTAGTGATGCTGATCAAGAATATATATACTTTATAGGGTCGGAGATGTCTCCTTCACTGCGTTGCAAACTTCAGACTGAAATTATTATACCCTCTGCAAGGGTATTAAAACTAAAACTAAGTACGGTGCAGGGATAGTGGTTGAAATGCAAATTTGATTATATAGATTTTTATAATTGTTACAAAGAACACGAAAAGGCTCATGCAGGCCAAAATTTAAGGTACATGTTGGCAAGTTAAGAATATGGTAGTTGCGGGTTGGTCCAAAAGGCACAATAAAAGTTAAGCGGCTTACCAATTCTATGGAGTCAATATCACCTTCCACATGATTGTGCATAAAAATAGGTCCAAGCATGATTCTACGATTTACAAGAGTAGGTAAATTAAGCAATAGTAATCTACTTGAGTAAGAATACAACCTTACTCTTGCTGATCCCAATTCAAACCACAACGGGCAAAAAGAAGAAATTTTTTTTGTACCGACTCAATACGATCAATGTGCACTTGATATTGGGTACTCCAAACGGGAGCGCAATATTATACAAGTTTTTGGTTTCAAGTGGTTTCAAATATTATTATTAAAGTGGTTTCAATTATTGCTGCGTGCGATCGGGGCATACCAAAGAGAAAATAAAACCCAAACCAAGCCAAAATACGAGATCTTTAAGCGGGCGATGCATCTGAATAGATGTTTACGTAAAGGAAAAAGTAGGAGGAGATGCGTTTTGCTTGGCCGAACTAGTTTAAATGGAGATTATTTGTATATTTTTATTATTTCTAGGGGAGCTATATGATATAGACGTCCGATTTTGATAAAATCTAAACCATAATTTTGAAAAATTTAACCATTGCTATATGTCGAAGAACTGAACAAAAAATTAAAAAACAGAAAAGTTATAATTTTTTTCATTTATTTTTCCGATTGTTCCTATGGGAGCTATATGCTATAGTCGTCCGATTTTGATATAATTTAAACCGTTAATCGAAAATATTTAACCATTACTAAGTGTCGAAGGACTAAACAAAAAATTAAAAAACAGCAAAGTTATAATTTTTTTCATTTATTTTTCCGATTGTTCCTATGGGAGCTATATGCTATAGTCGTCCGATTTTGATGAAATTTAAACCGTAAATCGGAAATATTTAACCATTACCATACGTCGAAGAACAAAACAAAAAATTAAAAAACAGCAAAGTTAAATTTTTTTTCATTTATTTTTCCGATTGTTCCTATGGGAGCTATATGCTATAGTCGTCCGATCCGGTTCGTTCCGACTTATATACTACCTGCAATAGAAAAACAACTTTTGGGAAAGTTTCATGCAGCTAGCTTTAAAACTGAGAGACTAGTTTGCATATAAACGGACGGACAGACGGACAGACGGACAGACTGACAGACGGACAGACGGACGGACAGACGGACAGACGGACGGACAGACGGACATGGCTAGATCGACTCTACTAGTGATGCTGATCAAGAATATATATACTTTATAGGGTCGGAGATGTCTCCTTCACTGCGTTGCAAACTTCTGACTGAAATTATAATACCCTCTGCAAGGGTATAAAAATAAAGTTTACTTTGAATACCACGATCAGGGCAGAAGGCAATCGATTTATTTCTAACCAGTTCATGTGAAGATCAATATAAGACAGCTGAACGAATGTCAAAAAACCTAAATTCGAATGTACAATGCTTAAAATGAGTTAGGTGAATTTGAATGAGAAGCTAGACAAGTATGAGTGAGTGAGTGGTACGACAAACCTGACAGAAAACCAAATAAACGAATGAGAACAATATGTAATTGAACGAGTTATTCGAATACATTCGAATGATTGTCAGAAAAATAAGAAATACAAAAGTTTTATTAATACAATATTTCTTCTATGTTAGAATGCAAAAACATAATCTGGGTTATTTTGTCAGAGTTGGTGGCTATTAGACAACGCTTATTTGAGATGGTCAAAAAGTCGAGAACATTACGGTAAGGTCGTTGATCACTGGTCAATTTGCCCTAAATATGTTGTTAAATCGTTCTAATTAATCCCATCAATATCTATATTAAGTAAAAATTATTAATCAAAAAGCAAATAAAATGAAACACAAAATACTATACTACATGGCAAAGTCAAACAAAGTAAACTCATTCATATTTTCCGCAATTAAAAAAAATTTTTTTGAAATCATTTTCAAACATAAAAATAATTATTGGAATTTTTTTAAATATTGGGTGTACAAGTAGAAAACCGCCACCGAGCAACAGACGGAAAATACTTATTTATATTATATGTCTACCAAAGGTCAAAGCCTTAAAATAAGAACAAGAATACAACATTATTTAAAACGAACATTTTTTTGAATAAAGGAACCAAATTCAATAAAAGAACGTTGCGGATCCCATATTGGTAGAATAATTTTTAATTCAGAAAATTTTTTTAGAAACGGGATACGTTTTTGTTTATGGCTATTACCCCGAACCCTACAGGTTTTACGGAAGGAATAGGGATTCAAAAAGTAAACTTGGGTCACTTTTTTTTAAAGTAGCCTGACTCTTTATTGATTCTGATTGGAAGGAGCTATCTTGACCATGAAAAGCGGATTCCATTAGATATTACTCAAAGACACTTATATAGGGAAAACTGCCTTAAGATTAATATACCTGTAGCTAGGAACCGCTAGGAACTGAGTACTGCGTCCTGGCGAGTCTTCATCAAGTATCTCCGGGAATTATTTATGCGAAAACCCTGGAAATTATTTTTTTTATAGCTTGTTTATTTTTTAAGAAAAAACTAAATGAATGAAAACTTGCAATGAATGAGGCGAAGTGTCATAGCTCGTTATGAGTACATTAACTAAGTACGTCTCGTTTAAAACAGTCGATGTCAATATTCTGTCATTACCTGTATTAAGAAATCGAGACTCGACTATGATAATTGAAGTTCAATTGGTTCATAAGGAAAACATTAATGCCGAGTATTAGTCATTAAAAATCAATAAAAATCCAAGTGTGCTTCACTTTTCACCGCAATTACAAATTCTAAATGTAAAATAAGTTAAAGTACTAAGAGGTCTGACTATGTTAGGCTTACACCATGTGATTCCTGGAGAATTGTTGGCTATTTGTTTTTACCCAAAATAGAGCCTATAAAATATAATTTGAAGATCATTCAGAGAAGTTATTTGTGTAAGACTGCACTGGCTTCTGAGAAAATTGAGTTGCAAAATAAAATGTAATAACGGTATTGAAATAAGTGATTTGCAATGGCGTGAAAATCTGCCAAGTGTACCTAAATTTCAAAGGTGCAATTTAATGGAACTTTTTGGGTGGAACATTTCGAGATATTTGAGGTTTTACGGAAGGAACAGGGATTCAAAAAGTATACTTGGGTTATTTTAAATTAAACGGGATTTTTAGTAGTGGCATCTGGCATTCACTTAATTTATATGCTAAATAAAAAGAAACAGCTAATAAGAAAAATGTCTAGTTCTCAACAACAAAAAAAAAATAAAAGTTCAAGCTAAATCAAAACAATAAGACTTCTATTATGGGCGATCGGTATCGCCGACGTCTGTCAGTGTAGGCGCTGTTTTTGCGAGTATGCGTGCTTGCATCGGCTGTACTCCGTAGCGGACTACATGCTGCTAGTAGTGGCAATCCTTTTTTGATGGTTTGCTGCGCCGGTCTCCTTTAGGCCTGTTTATTTCCACCCAGAAATGGTATGATCCGCAGGTACTTCCGAAAGGCTGTTGCACAAGTCTGCTGCCTTCTAGGTTAGGGCTCCACGTGTCGGTATGCGTTTCTCCAAGTTTCGGCCAGGTATCACTTGTGCTTCGCTCGTAGTTCCGTAAACGGCGTTTACGAAGATGCGGTTGCAAGCGCCCAAACCTGCAGCAGTCTTAGATGGGCTCTGCTGGCATGGGGGTTATGTTGTCACTTGTTGGTGTGTGTGTGCTGCAGCAACGCACAGTTGAAGAGTTTACAAATAACCTCGATAGCAGAGTTTGGAAGTTCAATTATCATTTTTGGGGTTATAAGGTCACCGCCCGGGGCCTATTTCGGTTTCATTTCCCCTATCCGCGATTTCCTTTGACTGAAACAGTGCTGGTATGGAATAAGTTTCAGATTCGGTTTGTGGTAACACAAATGGACCAGTGGTTGAGTTCGGCTGAAGACTTTTCGGAGATTTGAAGCAAAAGTTTCGGCTCTATAATCGTCGCTGCGGGCCCAGCTATCTGATGAATTTCTTATCGGAGTGACTGTTTCGATTGAAAAGTTAAGGTTTGTATTGTAATCCTCTACAGAGGATATTTTGTATTGATTGGCGAAAGTTTTTCGATGTACCGTGTTTGTGCGTTTTCAGCGTCTTTCTTCCTTGGGACGTTGGTTTAAGAATGGCGATCTGTTGTTTTGCCAAGCAAGTCGCAGTCGCCTCTTTTCCAGTACAAGCCAATTATTTGGACTGCTTACAGAATTTTATTCTACTTATTTTAGAACATATACTAATATAAGATAAGCCCAAAAAAAGACGATGTAATTTCAGAAAAGCAACAGAATGAAATTATCACTCTTGAAAATAAGAAAGCACATAGCAATGCAAAAAAAGTTTAAAGCGAGGGCCGTAGAAAGCACAACTTAATACATCCCCAAATAGAAGAAACGAGAGGAAACCAGACGATAAATACAAAACAAAAAATAAAGTTTACTTTGAATACCACGATCAGGGCAGAAGGCAATCGATTTATTTCTAACCAGTTCATGTGAAGATCAATATAAGACAGCTGAACGAATGTCAAAAAACCTAAATTCGAATGTACAATGCTTAAAATGAGTTAGGTGAATTTGAATGAGAAGCTAGACAAGTATGAGTGAGTGAGTGGTACGACAAACCTGACAGAAAACCAAATAAACGAATGAGAACAATATGTAATTGAACGAGTTATTCGAATACATTCGAATGATTGTCAGAAAAATAAGAAATACAAAAGTTTTATTAATACAATATTTCTTCTATGTTAGAATGCAAAAACATAATCTGGGTTATTTTGTCAGAGTTGGTGGCTATTAGACAACGCTTATTTGAGATGGTCAAAAAGTCGAGAACATTACGGTAAGGTCGTTGATCACTGGTCAATTTGCCCTAAATATGTTGTTAAATCGTTCTAATTAATCCTATCAATATCTATATTAAGTAAAAATTATTAATCAAAAAGCAAATAAAATGAAACACAAAATACTATACTACATGGCAAAGTCAAACAAAGTAAACTCATTCATATTTTCCGCAATTAAAAAAAATTTTTTTGAAATCATTTTCAAACATAAAAATAATTATTGGAATTTTTTTAAATATTGGGTGTACAAGTAGAAAACCGCCACCGAGCAACAGACGGAAAATACTTATTTATATTATATGTCTACCAAAGGTCAAAGCCTTAAAATAAGAACAAGAATACAACATTATTTAAAACGAACATTTTTTTGAATAAAGGAACCAAATTCAATAAAAGAACGTTGCGGATCCCATATTGGTAGAATAATTTTTAATTCAGAAAATTTTTTTAGAAACGGGATACGTTTTTGTTTATGGCTATTACCCCGAACCCTACAGGTTTTACGGAAGGAATAGGGATTCAAAAAGTAAACTTGGGTCACTTTTTTTTTAAAGTAGCCTGACTCTTTATTGATTCTGATTGGAAGGAGCTATCTTGACCATGAAAAGCGGATTCCATTAGATATTACTCAAAGACACTTATATAGGGAAAACTGCCTTAAGATTAATATACCTGTAGCTAGGAACCGCTAGGAACTGAGTACTGCGTCCTGGCGAGTCTTCATCAAGTATATCCGGGAATTATTTATGCGAAAACCCTGGAAATTATTTTTTTTATAGCTTGTTTATTTTTTAAGAAAAAACTAAATGAATGAAAACTTGCAATGAATGAGGCGAAGTGTCATAGCTCGTTATGAGTACATTAACTAAGTACGTCTCGTTTAAAACAGTCGATGTCAATATTCTGTCATTACCTGTATTAAGAAATCGAGACTCGACTATGATAATTGAAGTTCAATTGGTTCATAAGGAAAACATTAATGCCGAGTATTAGTCATTAAAAATCAATAAAAATCCAAGTGTGCTTCACTTTTCACCGCAATTACAAATTCTAAATGTAAAATAAGTTAAAGTACTAAGAGGTCTGACTATGTTAGGCTTACACCATGTGATTCCTGGAGAATTGTTGGCTATTTGTTTTTACCCAAAATAGAGCCTATAAAATATAATTTGAAGATCATTCAGAGAAGTTATTTGTGTAAGACTGCACTGGCTTCTGAGAAAATTGAGTTGCAAAATAAAATGTAATAACGGTATTGAAATAAGTGATTTGCAATGGCGTGAAAATCTGCCAAGTGTACCTCAATTTCAAAGGTGCAATTTAATGGAACTTTTTGGGTGGAACATTTCGAGATATTTGAGGTTTTACGTAGCGGACTACATGCTGGTAGTAGTGGCAATCCCTCTTTGATGGTTTGCTGCGCCGGTCTCCTTTAGGCCTGTTTATTTCCACCCAGAAATGGGTGGATCCGCAGGTACTTCCGAAAGGCTGTTGCACAAGTCTGCTGCCTTCTAGGTTAGGGCTCCACGTGTCGGTATGCGTTTCTCCAAGTTTCGGCCAGGTATCACTTGTGCTTCGCTCGTAGTTCCGTATGCGGCGTTTACGAAGATTCGGTTTCAAGCGCCCAAACCTGCAGCAGTCTTAGATGGGCTCTGCTGGCATGGGGGTTATGTTGTCACTTGTTGGTGTGTGTGTGCTGCAGCAACGCACAGATTTCCCAGTTTCGCAACAAAATATCGGCCGGCCTGGCACGGTGATGTACAAATATATATTTTGTTATAAAGATGTAAGCGCAAAAGCGCCCGCGACGAGTGCGTGTGCTTTCTAGCCGGCCTCCGATGAACGTGCTCTACATACATAGACACATAGTGAGGTTCACTCGCACATTTCAATTAGCACAAATAATTACCCTTGCAGTTTGAACGACTTTATTGTTTTAACAATAGGCTCTGTTCTTCTTGTAAGATCGCGTGGTCTACGTCCTCTCTGGCTTTTGGGGTACAGTTTATGAACGTGCCGATATTGCAAGTTGAAATTACTTCTGCTGACCAAATACTTGTGGTTCCCAAAATCAAGTGAGCGAGCATCTCTTTGCGTTGGTTCGGCAGCGCGAATTGGAAACTTCTAGATCCACAATAAACGGGACTTTTCCCAAACTGGAACATTTCGAGATATTTGAGGTTTTACGGAAGGAATAGGGATTCAAAAAGTAAACTTGGGTCACACGATAATAAACTTATTAGTCTGTAGGACGACGGAATGGTGTGGTCATTTCCGGGTTTCGGTATCATTATGATAGTAGATTTTTCCATTTTCTAGGATAGTAGCCGAGACGTATTATCCCATTGAAGAGTTTACAAATAACCTCGATAGCAGAGTTTGGAAGTTCAATTATCATTTTTGGGGTTATAAGGTCACCGCCCGGGCCCTTTGTCGGTTTCATTTCCCCTATCCGCGATTTCCTTTAACTGAAAGAGTGTTGGTATTTCAGATTCGGTTTGTGGTAACACAAATGGACCAGTGGTTGAGTTCGGCTGAAGACTTTTCGGAGATTTGAAAGCGAAAGTTTTTCGATGTACCGTAGTTGTGCGTTTTCAGCGTCTTTCTTCAGGTCTCAGTTTAGTGTGCGTGTGGCTTCCTTGGCGATCTGTTGTTTTGCCAAGCAAGTCGCAGTCGCCTCTTATCCAGTACAAGTCAATTATTTGGACTGCTTAGCTGCAAACAACTGTAACACCATGTTCTGGTTTGGATCCAGTGTTTGCATGGTCGTTTTCATGAAGTACAGAAATTCCATTATACTTTGTTGCATGGTAACCATCATTAATTCCAGTGAGCTTTGTGACTGTCCTGCGACCTGCTGAATGTTTCCTAGATTAGACTGGAGTGGGTTTTTCATTCCTGATCGAAGGCATCGGCGTATTGGAAGCCCTTCTGGTGTTTACGCTGATCAAATAAGCAGTGAGTGTTTTCCGGCAGTAACATTCTGATTTTATGCATAAGGCCATCGAGCCAGACTCGGTCGAAAGCCTGCGCAACGTCAAGGAATACCGCACTGCAGTATTCCCGAAACTCGAATGCAGTTCGTATTTCTGTTGTTAATCTGTTAACTTGCTATATTGTTCCATGGCTTTCTCGAAAGCCAAATTGATGTGCCGGAATAACGTTGTTCTCTTTCAGATATGGGGCTTTGCGCGTCAAAAGGAATTTTTCGAGCAGTTTTGACAGACACGAGAGTAAACTTATCGGTCTGTATGAAGCTGGTATTGTGTGATCTTTTCCTGGCTTTGGGATCATTATGATTACCGTTTTTTTCCATTTTTTTGGGAAGTAGCCAAGTCATTAAAAAGTTTTCAAATTACCTCAACTGCACAGTTTGGGAGTTCAATTAACATCTTTGGATCACCGCCTGGGGCCTTTTTTGTTTTTAATTGCTCGCTGATGACTTTTGCAACTTCGTTGGGTGTAAACAGAATTGGTAACGTCTCAGTTCCAATTTCAATTGACGGTGACGGTTGTGTGAATGAATTATTTGCAGGGTTTGGCTGAAAAACATTTCGAAGGTGTAAAGCAAATGTACAGAAATGGACAGAGCTTCTGTCTTTGTCGCTTCTGGCCCAGCTGCCTGAAGAGTCTCTTATGAGAGTTACTGTTTCGGCCGGCGCACTTAGATTTGGGTGGTCCCTCCACAAGGGATGCCTGGTGCTGGTGGGTGAAAGTTTCTCAATATACTGGTGTTGTGCTTTTTCTTCTTCGTACCTTAGAGCTCTGGTAAGTCTGCGACCAGCTTCCTTCAGGCTATGTTTTGAGGATGGCGATCTGCTGGTTTGCCAAGGACGCCTCAAACGTCTTTTCTCCAAAACAAGCTGTTCGATTTCAAGGTTAGTTTTGTGTTGGACTCTAGTGCATCGGCATAGCAGTCGATGTCGTCCTTGATGTTGAGCTGTGGAGTTAGTTCAATGTGGGAACTTACGTACTTTTTGAACTTCAGCCAGTTGGTTCGATGCGACGTCAGCCTGCTAGGGTAATCGACTAATTCCAGGATTTGAGGAAAAGTTATTAGCACTGGTGAGTGGTCCGATTATAGATCCAAAAACGATTTTGCAGGTATTAGATTGCGAGGGATATTTTTTGTCACAGCAAAATCAATTTAATCAGGTAGTTTTGTAGGATCTGTAGGCCAGTATGTAGACCGCCTGGTGAAACGTAGTCCAGTTTGTTGCATGTTTTGATGAGTGCATTATATAGTTGCCTTCCTTTGGGTGCCAGTGTGTGTGCTTGGCGTTGTAATCACCTGCTGCTATGAATCGATCTCCAAGTGAATTGTAGAAGTCCATAATTTGGTCTTCGGAGACTGTAAAGCGGGATGGGCAGTAGACAGCGGCAATGGCAAGGTTTCAGTTGTCCCATTGTAATTTTATCGATGTAGCTTGCAGATAATTTTTTGGTGAAAGTGGTGTTTGATGCGGTCTCTTATTAGGATGCCGGTTCCGCAATGTGCTTAAATATATGGATGATCGATGCCGTAGAATGTGTATCCCCGTATTTGAAAGTTATATTTTCTGGTGAGATGCGTTTCTTCCGGCAACATAACGTAGATGTGGTTTTCTTTCAGAAATTGAGTTATTTCAGTTATATGCCGTGAAACACCGTTGGCGTTCCACAGAGTTATTCGAAGGCTGGACATAATTTATTTGGACTGCTGAGCTGCAAGCATTTGTAACAAGATATTTTGGTTTTGCATTAGAGATTGCATGATGGTTTTCATGAAGGACATAAATACATTATATTTTGTTGCAAAGTTATCATCATAGTTTCCATATTACTTTGTGGCTGTCCCATGGCCTGCTGAATGTTATCAATTTTCGGCTCTATGTGAGCTGTGCCTGATCTTAGAGCACTGGCGTAGGAAATGCCGTTGGTGGTAATTGAAGGCCCAAATGATGAACTGGCTGCTATTGCGAAGAAATCTTCCGGTGTCGTTTGTGATTTCATGTAACTGTTCTGGCGTGCCGTTGTCGCTCGTTGCATCCGACTTTTCATCTCCTTGTAGAATGGACAACCTCTGTAGTTTGCTGTGAGGTTTCCTTGGCAGCATACACACTTTTTGGTGAGAGAGTCTTCCTTGTTGGCAGGGCAGGGTTCGGAGCCGTGGCAGTTTCCACAAACTACAGAAACTGACCTGAGGGTGCAGTAAGCCCTGGTGTGTCCGTATTCCTGACAATTTGTGCATTGCACTGACCCGTTCCGTTTGTGCGGCTCTTCAACTGTGATCCTACGGTGCAGAAGGTACTGCAACTTGTAGATCGGGTGCTCTGCGTTTTTTTTCAAAGTTCTGCTGTCTGGCTCCAATGCGACCTTGAAAAGTGGTTGCGGCTTCTTGTTTTTGTTCATAATATTTATAAAATTTTTTGCGCAAAAACAGTTTTCTATAATTTCGGAGGGGGTCACATCGGATTCTATTCTCTTGAGCACAACTTGTAAGCCTTTGCAAATTTTCAGTTGGTACGTGTAGTTATTTTTTTTTACATCGTTTAAGTACTTCGACACTGCTCGGAAATCATCTTCTGTTTTGGTTTGAAGTTTGGTTTTGCTTATATTCCCTTTCATAAGCGGAATAACATGAAAGCTATCTTTTCCGACAAGCTCAACAATTTTGTTGACTAGGACATTGGAGACCTTCTCCCGAACATAGATAGGTGGGGGCTTAAGTTTCTTTGGGGCTAATTCTTCAGACTCTGTTTCAAGCTCCGCCAGAATGGAAAATCAATTTTCATTTAATGGCCCGAGCTTTTCAGGGCCTTTGTTGGTACGGTTTATTTTGGGCATATCGCCGTCAGATTTTTTTGGGGGTGTTAGCTTGCGTTTGGAAATATTTATGTAGCGATCCATGCCTGTCTGCATCGCCGAACCTGCTTGCGGAATTGACCTTTCACCTACCGTAGCTTTGCTTTTGCCGTTTGACCAGATTTTTACACTTGGTTGTTGCTTTACCCATTGCTGGCGACAGAGACCGTTGTAGTTGACGTAGTAGTTGCTGTTGTTGTTGCACTAGGTGGCAGAAGCTCGGTTGGAGATTTGCATTGCTCACTCCATGGCGTTTGAGCAGTGAAAAGTAGGGCGGCAGAGCAAGAACAAGCTCTCTGGTTTTCGGCGGTCAGTAAACTTGCAATTTCTTGCGCTTTCGGTTCTATAGTATTACTCGTGAAAGATAAATAAGCATTGTTACGGGCCAAGGAGAGACGACGTTTGACTTGCTCTCTCTGAGTTTTTTAATGGGCTTCGTCTTGTTGTTTTTGGCGTTGAATGCGCTGATCCACGTTCTTACTCTTTTGATTATTGTTAGTGCGTAAAGATTAATAAATTAATTAATTAAAACTTTAGTTTACGATATGCGAATTAGCATCGCGAATCGCAAATCGCAAATCCTCGCGTTTATACATTTTTTCGAACATTTTCGACTGAGTGACTAATTGTTTTTCCGGAGCGTTAAGAATACACGTCTGCACGCGACCTGAATCAAATGACTTCAACAGTTATGGAACGAAAAACTTCTTTGGGATGAGAGCCTTCCTTCAATGCAGAAAGTATCATTCCTTCAAGTACGATTCGTTCAAAACAACAGCCTTGAGATACGCGGATTTTGTGTCGGTAGTGCTCTACCAGCCATGATACAATAACTAAAGGAAGTCTCGTCAGCTGTTGTTGACGGAAAAGGTTGTGTGTGTCCAATTCATAGACAAAATTAAATAGTTGAATCTCATATTTTTAGGTCTTGCTAATGATAATTTTAAAATAACAAAATAAACAAGTGTTAAGAAAACTACTGAAAATGTAAATATGTAATTAAATAACTTAGATATAAAAAAATTATATTTTAAGATAAGAATTTAATTTTAAGGTTCTTACTTATCAAAAAACTTTCTCTACAAAAACAAAAATAACGACTAGTATCCCACTCAGAATTAATAAAAAATTAAATTGTGAAACATTTTTGTATTGTAAGAGGCAAATTTTAACCCCTCGCACAATCTAAGGGTAAACCGATACATTTTATTGTTGAATCGCTTGCACTTACTAGGCTTAGCACGATAAGACTACTTTTAGTTATTGTATCATGCTACCAGCTTACCTTATCAGCTCCAGACTTTCGGTGCATGGGCCGGCATACTTAACGAAAAGCAAGGACCAGTGTCCATCATTGGAGACTAGGAAAATAATCTTATTCGTTAATTTATTCGCATATATTTGCAAACTGATCTGGCTTAAAAGTGGATGATATTCGCCAGGGAACGAAATTGCTTTTGCGATTGACATAAAAGTCTCAATTAGGAAATGAAATACGGATTCATAAATCGCGACCAAGCCATCAAATTCGATCCATTTTTAGATGAAAGCGGATTATTGCGTGTTGGTGGGCGACTCGGAAGCTCTACTTAAAATTTTGCATCTCTACATTATTATGCATTTCCATGTCACGCATCTTTACGCAGGACCTCAACTGCTTTAGGTTATTATACGACAGACTTACTGACTAATAAGAGGTCGGAAAACCGTATCTCTTGTCACCCAGAAATCTGTGAGATGATTCAAGTCTTCGAACGTAAGAGCAAACAGCGGATGATCTACACGTTGAACGTGTGACCAAATCGCGAGCATTCGTAAATACCGGCGTGGACTATTGTGGACCATTCCTGCAAAAGTCTTAAGTTTGTAAACCTACCAAATGCTATCTGATAATTTTCATATGCTTTTCTACTAAAACAATTCACATGTATGTAGCTCTAAAAGACCTCTTAACACAAGCTCCAATCTACCCTGAGACGGTTTATATGCGCTCGCGGGCGTCCAAGTCGGATTTGCTCAGATAATGCTACAAATTTCGTTGCAGCCAAAAACGAGCAATCCGAGTTGAAAGCATTGTTTCTAAGCGATTCTCACCAAGCGGCTTTTTATTAATTATTACCGATTGCATTGATTGACGATTTATTCACTCGAGGTACCCACACTTCGGTGACTTATGGGAAGCTTTAATTAAATCTGCATAATATGATCTCGCGCCCTGGAATCGTTGTTGCTGAAATTTGATGAGCTGCAACGTTTTCTCGATTATTAGTTCGAGAGCATTGTTTCCCATTTCAGAGAAACCTGCAGATCTTGAGGCACTAGCTCTTGCTCATTTTTTGGACAACACACAAATTTCAACAGATATATCAACTTCGATTCAATGATGACGTTCTTGTCAAAGATGAAAACCTACCGCCTCTAAATTGTCCAGAGACTGTCGTTCAACTCATACCAGGAGCAGATGGAGTGATGCCTGTTGCTTTAATTATGACTGCTACTGAATTCAGCCTCCTAGCAATCCGAGATTAAGTTAACGTCCCGAAAACCACAGCAGATAAAGTTTGTTTTGGGCTAGGGACAAGTTGGATGTGCCTGGTCTTCTCCCAATCTCTCTTTATACCTCTTCCCTTCTGTTATTGTCGCCTAGCGACTTGAGCTGCAGCTCCGAATGCAGTATAGTTTTTTATGGGCCAACCTGAAGTTAGGATCGCTCTTCACTTGATTGTCTTTGGCCCGAACTAATTACTTTTGTCGTACCCACATCGAATTCTATTGTGAACAACTCTAAATTGGAGGCTCTCGACTAATTTCCCCCTTGTTAAATAAGAATTATAACGTCTTCTGCAACTTTAAAGCCGTGCTTATTTGTTTAGAAAGCTTTAGGCCTCAACAAACATTATTTACTTGCTTGCTTGTAAGTAATTGAATCAGGTGATTTTGATTCCCCAAGTTGTCTGCATGAATGATTCAGTGATTAAATGCTTGTAGGTCCCAACTATTAGACACTTGCTTATTAATTTCAAAATAAATAACCCCCAGAAAACTATTGGGCTTTAGTTGCCGCCATCTTCCAAACTGCAGGGTACTACTATAAGATAAAAGCAAGCAGTTCCTCGAATGTTCATATATCATGAGTTTACATTTATGGCAATAACTTTTCAAATAATGTAATAAATATATACAGATTTAAACCCGGCTTTTTACAGATCTCATAGTGACATGACAGACTTTCGCTATGACATAACTAGAACCTGCATGTTAAGTCACAAACGTCTGGCTTTATACCTTTTCAAAAATAACTGATATAAGTTCCTTTCCTTTTAAAACTAATAAGTAATTTTGCTATACTTCTGTTCTATTTCAGAGAATCTTAAAAATAACAAATGTTCTTTTGGACACAATGGAGGATCCTGAGGTTGGAACTTTTCTTGAAAAATATAACTCTGAAGAGTCTGAGGCAGAAGCAAATATTCTTTTGGAAGATAATTTACTTAATAGCCTGGATGATTGGCTTGTTAGATTGTTTGATGGGAGAACACAAAAATACTATATAAACTATTGGCCGGACTTTTCTACAAAGTGATAACTAAAAAGTGCTAATGTAAAATTAAAAAATCAAATTCAAGCAAATGTAAACCCTTATAAATAATATGCCCTGTCTAACGTTTGAATTCTGTTACCTAATATTACTGCAAAATAAATAAAACTTAAAACATTTGCTTTAAATAAAGTTATTTAAACAATGCCCTTTTAGAGGAAAAACAAAATGAACAACTTGGTTTTCATTTATATAATGTTCATGTTCAGTTCAGATTTGGTGCCAGCTAGACATCTGCGAAACTGCGCGTATAACGTCCGAAAAAACGTCAGATCCTAAAATAATAGCCAATGTGGATGGGATGTTTGATTGCCCATCCGTCAGAGTGATGTGGTGCCACGAATTCGCGTGGCAATTCCAGTAGTTAAAGTGCGGTGGTGGAGATGCGGATCAATCTTCAGGTAGACTTCCAACCTGAATTCGGATGTCATTTTGAACCTTATCACTATCCTCGCTGCCAATTGAGATCCATTTGGGGTGAAAAGCTCGCACCATTGAGGCATTGTGAACCAGGATCGTTGCCGTATGATGTAGTTTGGAATTTCTGAGTTGCAGCAAAGCAGTTAGTGACAATGCCGGAGCCCGGGTTTCAGGCTGGTGTTAAGATGGAGTAATGGATGCCGTTCTTTTAACTTGATGGAGTGATTGTAAACCGATGGAGGAAGATTTGGACAGCACAGTACCCGATGACTAGTACTGCCCTGAGTCGTTTCTACATGTTCAGCCTCTTTCTTTTACTGCAAGAATGCCGAGGTCCCTGTAGATGTTTTTGTTGCGAAAATACCACGGTTTCATAGTGAAAGTTCTCAGGATTGTGCAAGCTGTATAAAGTCTATGTTGCTGCAGCTCGCGTTCCCTCATAGCTGGGAGCCATACATACAGATAGGCTTGAGAGAGGAGTTGTATAACAGATCGAGCGTTTAAGATCCAGTCGAAGCTTCTGGCTTAAATTTACGAGAGTAAATTTACCGGTCTGTATGAAGCTGGTATTGTGTGATCTTTTCCTGGCTTTGGGATCATTATGATTATCTTTTTTTTTCTTTTTTTTGGGAAGTAGCCAAGTCGTTAAAAAGTTTATAAATTACCTAACTGTACAGTTTGGGAGTTCAATTAGCATCTTAGGATCACCGTCTGGGGCCTTTTTTGTTTTTAATTGCTCGCTTATGACTTTTGCAACTTCGTTGGGTGGAAACAGAATTGGCAACGTCTCATTTCCAATTTCAATTGACGGTAGTAGTGTGAGTGAATTATTTGCAGGGTTTGGCTGAAAAACATTTTGAAGGTGTAAAGCAAATGTACAAGCTCTGTCTTTGTCGCTTCTGGCCCAGCTGCCTGAAGAGTCTCTTATGGGAGTTACTGTTTCGGACGGCGCACTTAGATTTGGGTGGGCCCTCCACAAGGGATGCTTGGTGCTGGTGGGTGAAAGTTTCCCAATGTACTGGCGTTGTGCTTTTTCTTCTTCGTACCTTAGAGCCCTGGTAAGTCTGCGACCAGCTTCCTTCAGGCTATGTTTTGAGGATGGCGATCTGCTGGTTTGCCAAGCACGCCTCAAACGTCTTTTCTCCAAAACAAGTTGTTCGATTTCAAGGTTAGTTTTGTGTTGGACTCCAGTGCATCGGCATAGCAGTCGATGTCCTCCTTGATGTTGAGCTGTGGAGTTAGTTCAATGTGGGAACTTACTTACTTTTTGAACTTCAGCCAGTTGGTTCGATGCGACGTCAGCCTGCAAGGGTGCTCGACTAATTCCAGGTTATTACTGGTGGGTGGTCCGATTATAGATCCAGAAACGATTTTGCAGATATTAGATTGCGAGGGATATTTTTTGTCATAGCAAAATCAAATAACTCAGGTTGTTTTGTAGGATCTGTAGGCCAGTATGTAGGACCGCTTGGTGAAACGTAGTCCAGATTGTTGAACTCTGTGATGAGTGCATTATATAGTTGCCTTTGTTATGGAACTGCATTTTTCCCGGAGGGCAGCGCCGGCTAGCCACGGAGTCCCAGGGCGGAGTACTTCCTATGCCCTGCAGTCCAAACAATCGATACCGACTCATCGGACGTCTCACGTCACTGACTTGACGATTACCATCACTATCACAAATCAAAACAACCAAGGTATTTTTTTTACATCAAAAACTAAGACAATTGGACGAAATTGGTGGCTTCGGACCGCCCAAGGTAACTCACACTACCATCTCGGTAGCTTGCTTACATTTAATTTTGGGCAAGACTAATTATAGAATACATTCAAATTTAATTCCTACTCGTAATCTACTCTTTTCATTAGCAACACTTAAGGCCGAACTCAGAGCGTCGCCTAGATGAGAAGTGGTCAAAGCGATAATGGGAGGGAAATTTTTGGACGCTTAAAATTACAAGTGTTTGGGAAAAAACCCAACGGATGTGAATTACACTGCACCAAATTGGAGGCGTTTGCCAACCGGGTCACCTAATCCTGAGGAGCTCCAAGGGAAAAGAAAGGACGTGCTAAAAGGGTAAGTACGCCAAATAAATCCATTAGTTCATTTAATTTCGCGACCCAATTAAAACGTAGTTGGACGCGCGGCTGGGGTGCGGAATTAATGCCTCTAATTTGAAACGATTCTTTGACTGCCTGATTTCACAAATTAATTACTAAAACCAATTTATTTCAGAGTTCAACGTTGGTCATTGTCGCAACTGCGACCAGAAGAGGAGACCGCTAGCGGCGAAAGCCGGGTCTGCACGGAGCCAAGTGGTCCGGAGGATTCACACAGCGTCTGCGCCAGAGGGCCCGGAGGCAGTGCGTCGGTGGTCCCAGAGATGATCAGGTGGTCAGCGCGGGTATTCGTTCCCGGAACGGACTCACCGAGGGAATCTCCGTAAGTGGCTGACGCGGAAGGCTGTTGATGCTGCTGATCGCTGATGCTGCTGCGCTGATGCTGCTGCGGCGGATCACTGCTGCTAATGCTGCTGCGGTTGATGCCACTAATCGCTGCCGCTACTGAAGCTGATCGCTGCTGCTGGAGCGGATCTCTGCTGCTGGTGGACGACGTGGTCTTCACGACCCTGACCTACACCAAAGTCGCTCGCCATTTTCCCTCCCGCTCTCCCAAAATGGATCAGTGAACGTATCCAAGGCCATTTAACCCAGTTAACGAGCGAACCGGGATAAATCTAAATAGCTAGATCCTCTCCCGCTATCAACAGTCGGTGTCACCACCGAATCTTATCGATAGCGGGACCTGCTTACGTATCGGTTTTTTGGTATTTTCCCGACGGCTTCAACAAAAAATGCAACACCACTCTGGATTCCGAGAGACGCTAACACAGAGTTTTAGACAAGCACAGGAATACTTGGGAGCATTTGGATTTGGACCAACCGGATTCAGCCGGCCTCGATACCAAGATGCAGTTCCAACGGTGTCCAACGCGGGGCCCACGCTTTTCGGGAAGTATACTCATTCCGACTCTGAGCTCGTGTACTTTGTGGTTCTTCTTTCCAGATCACAACATAATGTCCTTGGCATGGTACACTCCGATCGGTCGTCCTTGAAGATCTTCGAGCTCGTACTCATTATTGCCGACTGCCTTGACCACCCGAGCTTTCAGGAACTTCCGAGCAAATTTGGCATTAAAGGTCTTTTTAAAATCGCAAGGAAAGTACGATCCCTTTTGTCGTACCGCTCATATGCATTTTCGAGGTTCTTCTGCACCTTGTCATGGATCACTTTATCAGCCGTTCCCATCCCCGCCATTTCATGATCACACAGCGACTTCAACTTCCTTGCCAACTTGTAGCTGGCTCCGTTCAGGAACATGTGCCGTCCGAACACGGTGAAGAACGGAGCTTCTCCAGTTACTGAATGAACCGCGTTGCGGATGGCCACCTCAATCTCCGGAAGATACGCGTTCTATTCACGATGGTCTTCTTCTAAGTAGCTTCGGATTGCCGCCAACACGCTTTGGTTTACCCTTTCCGCTGCGTTGCTTTGCGGAGAGTGGACTGGCGTTTTGATGTGCGTAATGCCAAAGCTTTCCATCGCCTCCTCGAAAATCTTGCACGTAAACTGGCGGCCGTTGTCCGAATGCACTATTTCTGGAACCCCAAACTTGTAGAAAACCTCGTGAATGAGGAACTCCACTACACTTGAGGCCGATGCCTCTTGCATGGCTTTCAGAAAAGTGTATTTGGAGAAGGGATCCACCACAATAACGATGTTGGCGTGTCCCTTCTTCGACCTCGGATATTTCCCCAGGAAATCGATAAACAGCTTCTGAAATGGCTGCTCAGTCTGGACTCTCTCACCGATACCAACTTGCATCCGGAAATTCGGGGATTTCGTTTCCTTACAGACTTCACACCTACGTATGGACACCCAGACTTGCAGTGCCATGCCAGGCCAGTAAAACTGCCACCGTAGGATTTCCAGAGTTTTTCTCATTCCGGCATGAGCTGCTGTTGGATCCGAATGTGCACGCTCAATTATGCTGTGGGTCAGACTCTGGAAATCCACAACTTCCATTCGAAGCCCTCCACCTCGTCATCCAGATTTGAAGAAGAGACTCTCTTGAAGATGAGACCATCTACTATCCTCAAGTCAGGTAGGATGGCCAAGTTTCTTTCCACTTCTTGTAACAACTCCGTGTACTCTTCCCCAGCAAACTCAGTGGTCTCGAAGCCGAGTAACTCAGACGGGTCCATCGTTAGCTCTTCAACACGACGTGAAAGCGTATCTGCCACGACGTTCTCGCTTCCTTTCCTGTCTCCGATGTTGAAGTTATATCCCTGGAGTTGCAATGACCACCGATCCAGCCGTCCCGAAAGGTCTTTCATGGACATAAGCCACTTCAAGCTGGCCTGATCCGTGATGCACGTAAACGGCATTCCTTCCACATACGGCCGGAACTTCCGAATGGCTAGCAGGGCTGCTAGGCATTCTTTTTTGGTGACGGTGTAGTGGACTTGGTGACAATTGATCTTGGCCGAGAAGAACGCTATTGGTTGCTCCTGGCCGTCTTCATCCCGCTGGAACAACACTGCACCGACTCCGATTTGGGATGCATCGCACTGGATGAAAAAGTGCCGCTTGAAGTCCGCATGTACCGGCACTGGCGCAGTAGTTAGGGACATCTTCAAGGACTCTACTGCCAACTGTGCTTCTGGACTCAAGGAACACTTCTTATTTCCCGTCTTCTTCAAGGATTCCGTGAGCGGGGCTGCCAACGTCGCGAAGTTCCTTATAAACCGACGTTTCCAACCAGCGGTTCCAAGAAAGGCTCTCATTTCCTTCATGGTCCTTGGCTCAGGCATCCGCCTAATGGCTACTACATGCCCTGGATCCATCCGCAGACGTCCTCCACCCACTATGAAGCCGAGGTAGGTGAAAGACTTGAAGCAAAACTTCGACTTGTTCAGACCTATGGTTAACCCTGCTTCTTTCAGGCATTTAGCGACTCGGCGAAGATACTTCATGTGCGTTCTCATGTCTGGCGCTAGTATTAGCAGGTCATCCAAGTAGACAAACACATTCGAGAGGGTCTCAGCTGGAATTACTCGGTCCATGAGTCTCACCAGTCTCTGTGATGCGTTACAGAGTCCGAAAGGCATCACCCGGAACTGGTAAAGAGACCGACCATCGACCGATAGTGTCCAACTCAATCTGCCAAAAAGCGAACTTCAAATCCACGCTGGAAATATAGTACGTTTGGTCAATTCTGAAGAGGAAGCCGTCTATGCTGGGCAGCGGGTAAGCATCTTTGATGGCCACCTCATTAAGCTTGCGTGCGTCTAAGCAGAACCGGTGTTTACCAGACCTTGACACCACGGTGGTGCGGTTGCTCCAGGGGCTTTTGCTTTCCCCGATCACTCCGAGCGCTAGCATCTTGTCGACCTCGTCCTCGACCACTTTCTGCTTCGCGGGAGACATCGGATAGGGTCGATCCTTGAACACTTTGGCTCCGTTCATCAGCTCAATAGTGTGCTTCTCCAGACTGGTGGTACCTAAGCCATCGCTCTCGAAAGTCAAGAACTGCTGCTTGATCTCCTCCAGCTCTTGATCCTCGGCTTTGGAAAGCGTCCAGGACTCGGGATCGGCTTTCTCCTCATCGGCATCCTCGACCTCCGCGTAGTTCTCCATCTCCCTCACGTGTAATTCTTCGGCCTTCATCACGCCTTCGTGATCGATGTGGCCTATAATTGCTGGGGCCAGTCCTAATGCTTGCCAAAAATCCACAAAATAGGCTGGCTGCTCCAGGTAAGGACATAAATAGAAGAGAATGTGCTCCGTCCGTCCTCCGTATTCCACCGGTAGCTTGATCCGTCCTATAATTGACAGATCCTCTCCAGACGCCGTACGGACTGCGGATAAGTACTTCTGGACGGGCACATCCAATGCCTCAACCAGCTCTCTGCCACCTTTACCAAGCAGGCTAACACTCGCTCCAGTGTCCAACAGCCCCGTCAGTTGCTTGGTCAGGACTCGGGCTGCGGCAAATGGTCTGGGATCACGCGATAAATTCCGCTTCACGGCGGCCACTGCTTCGCGTCGGCAGACCCAACGTTTGCGAAATCGATCCCTAGACTGCTGCACCTTGCGAGAGACCATCCGCATCCCGCCTAGCTGATGCTCTGAGAAGATCCTGTTTCTGATATCTAGGTACCGACGCATCCTCTCCGCATAAGGTAAGTATCGTAAATTTGTCTTATTACTATTCTTAGAAGGTAAACATTTATTTAACTCTACTAACTTTTCATCTCTGCGGGACTCCTGTCTGGACGCATCCTCTCCGCCCTCGGATCGCCCAGTCGACCGTTTTCGGCACAATCCGGACATTTGGGAGAACGGTTTTTGGCTTCCCACATCGGTAGCAAAACAGTCTGCGTTCTGTAGCTGCGCAGTCACGGAACCCGTGATCACCGGCTCCGCAATTCCAGCAGCACGGAACGGATTCTTGAGCTTCGCCCGCACTTCGTCCACCTCGTGCCACGGAGGATCCTCACCAGGATCTGGGCCAATAGCTTCGCTAACCTTAGCCTTCTCTGCCGGAGAATAGCGCATCGGCTGCGTGTACGTGGCCCGTCCACGTCGTCCAAAACTGCGTTCCACCTCGCAGCACTCTTCCCGGAGTTCATCCACCGTAAGCACATCCATCGCGTAGACGAACCTTGCGATGCTCTCCCTCAAACCCCTTTCTAATTATCTTAACCAACTATCGCTCTGTCAGTGGCTTTTTCAGACGGGCCGCTAACTGCTGCATCGCGTGGACGTAATCGCCAACTTCTTCTCCGAGCTGCTGCTCCCTCTGCAGAAGTTGGTGCATCCGGTCGTGCTCCTTCTGGTGGCATCGGAACCTATCCATCAGCGAGGCTCGAATCTGGGACCACCTGTCCACTCTGCAGTGACGCACGTGCACCCAGTACCACTCCCGAGCCCGCCCAGTAAGCAGTACGTGGAAGTTTCGGAGCACTCCTTGCCACGGGCATTGGCACTGCCGATGCAGGAAATCCAACCGGAAGAGAAAATCCTCCACCGAGTTTTGTTCATCCTCCCCGTCGAAGGATACGCCTCACCGCTCAATTCGCCATTGCTGGTTGGCGGCTGCCGGCCCAACATTTGGCGTACAGGAGCGGCTCCTGGCGGAACTCTGAGGCCCTGCGGTCCTCAACGCACCAGCTTCGGGCCGGGCCATCGTCCCGGCGCGACCTTCCATGGTCCGGAGGATATCCGGGACTGCTACTCTCCAACTCCTGGAAATCTAGCGGCCTCCTCGGCGGTTTGGGTGGCACCCTCGGCGGAGGTGGCCTGGAACCGTCCATGCCGGCGACCTTTGTGCACCTCGGCACCGCACCTTGCGGGGCTTGGCCAGGGATTCCTGCAGTGATCCTTGAATCCGGACGCCTTCGCTCATCCGGCATGCTCTCCAGGGGAAGCTGAGGCCGCTGAGCAGCAGGCCTTAACACCTCGTTCATCAGCTTCATCATTTCCATGAAGCCACTTCGAATCTCGTCCTTCAAAGCCTGATTGATCCCGCCTTCTTGGGCCTTCCGATGGGTCTTCGCCGCCTGTGCCAAAGCCACATTAACGACCGACTTTGCAGCGGAATTCACAAAAGGATCGAGGAGTCTTGCATCCTTATCGTCCAGCTGCAACAACTCATTCGCCGCGGAACCAATTCCCTCCAGGATCTGCTGCTGCCTTAGGTCCTGCTGCAGCTCGGGCAACCCTTCCGATATGCGCGGCAAGCCAGCCTCGGTAGCGCCCTCCACATCCGTGGATCACATCTTTTTGTCGTCCTCGCCTGGAAAACCCTTCGATCGAAGCAGGTGATCATGCTTGCTGCCTTGTCGCTTTGACATCCTGAATTTTGGTAACCCCTAACACGACTTCTAAAAAACCCTAATTTCCCCGAATTCAATGGGACCACTAGTATAATAATGCTAATGCTAGTAAATAATAATAAATAATGAATAAATACCACTAAATAATATGCACTTAAATAAACGAATACTTAAATTACAAGGCCATTAAATAATAATAATAAATAAATAGTAACAATAAACAATGAATAAATAAGAAATAAATAAGAAAATATATTAACGACCAACAAATACCTAAGGCTAAACAAATTTACACTAATAATTAACTCCTAACAAAAACAAGTCCCTCAAGTCTAAATTTCTTTTTCTATTTTTCCAGCCTCAATACGGGGAGATGGAGCCGATCACCAGCCGGTAGACTCCGCGCCAGTGGTCTTGCGTCTACAATTCCGTCCGAATTCTCTCTAAACAAGCCGCTCTTCAACTGGACTAACTTTCAGTCGTGCTGAAAGGCGCCAGATAAGGAATTCGGCTGTTTGCAGGATCGCATAGGATTTCCTTTTTGCGCTTTTCATTCAAGTCGCGGTGGGCGAGCAGCGCGTGAGGACGGCATGGGTCACGACCATACATTTAAGTTTGAAACCGATATGATATGAAAACGCAAATACCAAGAAAACCCAAGGATCTTCACAAAACAAACAACTACACTGACACCCCAAAACAAAACATGTCCCTAATACCTATATCACAGTTTTATCACAGTTTTTGGATTGACCTTTCGTGCTTATTGCACGGACGACCTGGCATGCGAATCCTTCGATTTCCTTCGAAGAGGATGTCACCGCCAAATCACAGCTAAGCCCTGTGAACTGTGCCTCGGGAGCAATTGTCCTACCTCTAGTGGACACGCCTCCCTTTCTTCCTACAAAATTTAAATTTTCTCCACCAGTCGGTGCAATTGCATGTGGGTCATGCAAGCTACCGTTCGTCGGCTGGCTGGAGATATAAATATGCGAGACGCCGTCGACTCGGCTATCACATATTTATTTGTTAAATTTGGGCGCCATATTGTTATGGAACTGCATTTTTCCCGGAGGGCAGCGCCGGCTAGCCACGGAGTCCCAGGGCGGAGTACCCCCTATGCCCTGCAGTCCAATCAATCGATACCGACACATCGGACGTCTCACGTCACTGACTTGACGATTACCATCACTATCACAAATCAAAACAAACAAGGTATTTTTTTTTACATCAAAAACTAAGACAATTGGACGAAATTGGTGGCTTCGGACCGGAGTCTATTCCTGGTGGATCAGGATCAGCTCATCTCCCCGCCCAAGGTAACTCACACAACCATCTCGGTAGCTTGCTTACATTTAATTTTGGGCAAGACTAATTATAGAATACATTCAAATTTAATTCCTACTCGTAATCTACTCTTTTCATTAGCAACACTTAAGGCCGAACTCAGAGCGTCGCCTAGATGAGAAGTGGTCAAAGCGATAATGGAAGGGGAATTTTTGGACGCTTAAAATTACAAATTACCAAATTGGAGGCGTTTGCCAACCGGGTCACCTAATCCTGAGGAGCTCCAAGGGAAAAGAAAGGACGTGCTAAAAGGGTAAGTACGACAAATAAATCCCTTAATTCATAAAATTTAGCAACCCAATTTAAACGTAGTTGGACGCTCGGCTGGGGTGCGGAATTAATGCCTCTAATTCCAGATTAGATTTCACAGTGAAGGCTTTGAAACGTTGAGTTCAACGTTGGTCATTGTCGCAACTGCGATCAGAAGAAGAGACCGCTAGCGGCAAAAGCCGGGTCTGCACGGAGCCAAGTGGTCCGGAGGATTCACACAGCGTCTGCGCCAGAGGGCCCGGAGGCAGTGCGTCGGTGGTCCCAGAGATGATCAGGTGGTCAGCGCGGGTATTCGTTCCCGGAACGGACTCACCGAGGGAATCTCCGTAAGTGGCTGACGCGGAAGGCTGTTGATGCTGCTGATCGCTGATGCTGCTGCGCTGATGCTGCTGCGGCTGGTGCTGCTGCGGCGGATCACTGCTGCTAATGCTGCTGCGGCTGATGCCACTAATCGCTGCCGCTACTGAAGCTGATCGCTGCTGCTGGAGCGGATCGCTGCTGCTGGTGGACGACGTGGTCTTCACGACTAGGCTAGGTCCGCCTGGTAAGTGTTGACCTTCCGGAATCCTCTAAATTTCCGGGGTCCTTTAGATAGGGTCCCGGGCGGCTTCAATACTAAAAAAAAAAAACACTGTCACTTACAAGTTTAGGACTAATAAATAACTACTCACTTTGAGTTATCTAAACACTAATTACGAATTTTTGTATTAACCTTTTTCCCGACCGTTCTCCTACTACTTCTTGCAGCAACTAAAGCAAAACCCTGACCTACACCAAAGTCGCTCGCCATTTTCCCTCCCGCTCTCCCAAAATGGGTCAGTGAACGTATCCAAGGCCATTTAACCCAGTTAACGAGCGAACCGGGCTAAATCTAAATAGCTAGATCCTCTCCCGCTATCAACAGTCGGTGTCACCACCGAATCTTATCGATCTTATTTATCTTATCATATCTTATTTTGGTATTTTCCCGACGGCGTTCCACAGAGTTATTCGAAGGCTAGGCAAAATTTATTTGGACTGCTGATCTGCAAGCATTTGTATCAAGATATTTTGGTTTTGCATTAGAGCTTCCACGGTGGTTTTCATGAAGGACATAAATTCCATCATATTTTGTTGCAAAGTTATCATCATAGTTTCCATGTTACTTTGTGGCTGTCCCATGGCCTGCTGTATGTTATCAATTTTCGGCTTTATGTGAGCTGTGCCTGATCTTGCAGCACTGGGGTAGGAAATGCCGTTGGTGGTAATTGAATGCCCAAATTGTGACCTGGCTTCTTTTGCGAAGAAAACTTCCGGTGTCGTTTGTGATTTCATATAACTGTTCTGGCGTACCCTTGTCGCTCGTTGCATCTCCTTGTAGACTGGACAGCATCTGTAGTATGTTTACACACACACGCAGTTTACACACTTTTTAGAGTCTTCCTTGTTGGCAGGGCAGGGTTCGGAGCCGTGGCAGTTTCCACAAGCTAGACAAACTGACCTGAGGGTGCAGTAAGCCCTGGTGTGTCCGTATTCCTGGCATTGCAATGGCCCGTTCCGTTTGTGCGGCTCTTCTACTGGGATCCTACGGTGCAGAAGGTACTGCAACTTGTAGATCGGGTTCACTGCGTTTTTTTTCAAAGTTCTGCTGTCTGGCTCCAGCTCGACCTTGAAAAGTGGTTGCGGCTTCTTGTTTTTGTTCATAATATTTATAAAATTTTTTGCGCAGAAACCGTTTTCTTTTAAAGCCTCTATAATTTCGGAGGGGGTCACATCGGGTTCTATTCCTTCGAGCACAACTTGTAAGCCTTTGCAAATTTTCAGCTGGTACGTGTAGTTATTCTTTTTGACATCGTTAAATAACTTCGACACTCCTCGGAAGTCATCTTCTGTTTTGGTTTGAAGTTTGGTTTCGCTTATATTCCCTTTCACAAGCGGAATAACATGAAAGCTATCTTTTCCGACAAGCTCAACAATTTTGTTGACTAGGACATTGGAGACCTTCTCCCGAACATAGATAGGTGGGGGCTTAAGTTTCTTTGGGGCTAATTCTTCAGACTCTGTTTCAAGCTCCGCCAGAATGGAAAATCAATTTTCATTTAATGGCCCGAGTTTTTCAGGGCCTTTGTTGGTACGGTTTATTTTGGGCATATTGCCGTCAGATTTTTTTGGGGGTGTTAGCTTGCGCTTGGAAATATTAATGTAGCGATTCATGCCTGTCTGCATGGCCGAACCCGCTTGCGGAATTGACATATCACCTACCGTAGCTTTGTTTTGCCGTTTGACCCGATTTTTACACTTGGTTGTGTTGTTGCTTTACCCATTGCTGGCGACAGAGACCGTTGTAGTTGACGTAGTAGTTGCTGTTGTTGTTGCACTAGGTGGCAGAAGCTCGGTTGAAGTTTTGCATTGCTCACTCCATGGCGTTTGAGCGGTGAAAAGTAGGGCGGGAGAGGAAGAACTAGCTCTCTGGTTTTCGGCGGTCAGTAAACTTGCACTTTCTTGCGCTTTCGGCTCTAGAGTATTACTCGTGAAAGAGAAATAAGCATTGTTACGGGCCAAGGAGAGACGACGTTTGTCTTGCGCTCTCTGAGTTTTTTCACGGGCTTCGTCTTGTTGTTTTTGGCGTTCAATGCGCTGATCCACGTTCTTACTGTTTTGTTTTGGGAACAGAGAAACTTGCTTCGGCATTCAAGTAATTTGTCCAAATTTTCAATTAAGAAACTACTAGGTTGTCAGATTTATTCCCACAGTCTCATATGAAAAAATTGTTAGACGTCGATACCGAACATGTTAGAAGTTTTAAAAATACACCATGGGATGGCTAGGAGACTAGACTTTCTTGGCACCGCATTCAAAGTAATTGCGGACACACCTGATGCGGCCGACTTCGATATGCTTAAAGTGTCCGAGGCACGTTTAATTGAGTCATATAACCGGCAGGCTATAATAAATACGCAGACGCAGAATAAACGTAATGAATTAACAGAGGCCGTTAATAAAATTATCAAGGCATAACAAAATAATATAGTTGACACTTCCCTACTAGGTACTTTTGGCCAGAAATAGAATACTAATAACTGAAATTCAAAACGCAATGGTTACAGTCACACTTGCAAAAGCCAACATCATAAACCCAGCAATTTTAAATCAAAATGATTTGAAGTCTGTATTTGTTGATCACCTCACAGAATTTCCCATCATTAGCCTACAAAAGGCGTCTAACATTAGAGTCCTTCAGTCCGATAGTATATTCTATGTGCTAATCGCATATCTTAAGATTAAAACTATTTGTAAAAAAGTCACGATCTTCCCTGTATCACACCAACATACCATCCTGCAATTGAAGCAGAACACAGTTGCCGAATGCAATAGCGACATCTTGCGTAACAATAATTTACGCGTCGTTTTGCAAGCTGGAGCCCATGACACTTGTGCTCGAGGCATACACGCGGGGAGTACCGCACTATGCGAGTCGCAAGCCAGCCACCTAAGCCCCATCCCGTTAATATATGACGGAGTAATAATAGTCAACGAGTGCCCAGCTAAAGTCAGCACTGATGACGGCCCTGAAATAGTCACCAACGGCTCACACCTCATTACGTTCGAGCGAGTGGTTTTCATCAATGGCACCAAATACTCAAACCAACGTGAAGCCATAGGAAAAACTTCGGGCATGGCGGCATCACCGTTACTCAACATCATCGGCTCCCACACTAAGCATGCCACTTCTCCAAAGAATTAACAACCAAAACTTGGAGGTTATCCAAGAGTTTAAGGAAGAAGTGAAATCGGCTGGAACTATCGACACCTGGTTCGCGGTCGGCTTGGGAGCCAGTCTTCTAATTAGCTGCTCCTTCCTACTCATCATGATGCTGAGGAGGAGACGAGACGAGAGATTCCAGATGACCGAGGACGGTCATATTCCTTACTGTTAAGGAGTAATCATAAGTCGATTCAGAACTTGGGTGATTATTGGATCACCCTAGTGTTTAGTTGCATAAATATCTTTAGAGACCGTGCCTGGTTCTTAGCGGTTCACGGTATGGTGAGTTATGTTGATTTTGCTAGTGTCAGCACTTTGGTGCACGAGCGGTCGGCTTGCCGGCCGCGCATAGCTTACGTAAAGTCATATATGTTTTCAGTTTTAATTTGGACATTTAATAAAGAGCATTGGCTTGAATATAAAACTCTGGCGTTGGCTGTCAACATTTACTTAATTAATTAAAATTGGTTATCGAGCCTTAAGGGCCGTTAGCAACGGAGTCAGTTACAAGGTACAAGGTCTTGCACTGTCAAACAGTCAGCGTATTGAACGATTAGAGCGCAGGTAACGTTGGTCAAGGCCTGGAGTAAACGGCCACGTTGTTCCGGGCGCGGAGCATATGGTGCGCTTAAGTTTAAATTTAATCTTAGTAACATATAATGATTTCACAATCTTTTTTTAAATCTAGTGTATTAACATAATGCGTTGTGAGCGGCATTGATGCTTTCTGCTCGCATCATCTTTGAAAGCTGCGTGGGTCCCTTTGATGAGAGCTTTAGGACCAGGGCGGTGTCAGCAGCGGAGTATGCGCGCTCTGACTGACGCGCCAGGCTGGTGGCTGAGGTCTGCGGGTACAAAGCAGCGTAAAAAGTGGTGTGTGTTGAGCCGATGGCAGCTTCAGGATCGGAGTGTGCGCGCTCTGACTGACGTGCCTGACCGTTGATTGAGTGGTCAGTGGGCAACGCAGCTTTAAAAACGGCGTGTTTCGTGCGGTTGGCTGAGGTTTTTTTGGCGGCGTACGTCAAGTCGAGGGTGGCTGAAGTCTCTGAAGACAGCACAGCGCTAAAAGCGGCGCACAGTGGGATCGTCAGGTCGATAGCTGTCTCGTCCTCGCTCGGGTCTGGCGAGATTGGGAGCTCTACAATCGGATCCTCAGTTGGTCGAAAAGGCATCCGTACCTAGCTTGAGTTGTAATGCACCTGTAGAAGCTGCGTCCAGTGACTGTGCCAGATGGCGTATCTCTCGATGTTCTCTAAGTAGGGGAAGCCTCCGTAGCCGGTTCTGTCGTCCCTCGGCGAGAATTATAAGTTCTCTCTTCGGGGTGAGGAGTGCTGGCGTTCGCGTGGTCGTGGCGGTCGCTGTCGTTGCAAAGGTCGAATATCTCTTGTTCCATGGTAGCTTCCTGTTGAATATTTATAACAAGGCCTTTTCTAGGTGTATACTGGAGCTCGACGCCTATTCCTGCTAGAATGGTTCGAAATGCTTTGCTAATAAATTGGGTGCCAGTATCGCATAACATTTTCTTCGGTGCTCCGAAGTGACCTAGTACCCGCTCACGAAAGGCTCGAATCAGAGACGCCGAGATTGCTTTGCCCAGAGGGATCAGTTCTATTGCTTGAAGCGGGGCAGCAGACCTATGACTCCTCGACCTGTCTCTTGAGCATGATGCCGGCTTTCCTTCGTAGGTCTGATTTAAACTTTTGGAAAAAGTCACATTTTCTTACATAGGCCAGTAGTACTTCTGAGAATACGAAAATAGTTATTTCACTATACTACGATTTTCCTACATTTTGTTATTGCTTCCTTGGATAAGTGTGTACATACGAAAAATAAGTCAATCGTGTAATTAACCTAAAATAATTATTACTATATTATTATTCATTTTAAAACATTTTGTTGTTGCTTTTTTTGGCGTATTTAATAGACGCGGTACCATTAAAATTGTAAATAGTGTTATTATTGTATCTCTAGATCAATTGTATAGTAAAATTACTATTAAAATTGTTTAAAAAATATTTTAATGAGGGTTAACGTCACAACTGGCAATCGCCCCAGCTTTCTAGCTCGTGGGTAAGCGGGTAAGACGCTTGGCCAGAAATCTGAGCAACGCAATTTCGAGTCCCAGGCTGGATGTTATTTTTGTCTTTTTTTTTAATCGTGGTAAACATGTTGCGCTGCTCAACTTTCGCGCGTAAGTCCTTGATTCGAATCTCGCCCACGGCAACAATAAAAATATAAGTAATTTTTCCGATTCCGAGTTTACAGAATTTACTAATTATCAGCAATTTAATAAATATTAATTGAATTATAAAATAATCGACATTTCCTCCGTTCCAGAGACACTTCCAATTCAAGAATAGGGCGGGAGCTGTGGTCGACTCACAGACTAATAATAATCTCTGTCGCTGTTTTGTTAACGATACTCTATGTATAATTTTTATGGGTGTAGATTCCACATACAATTTTTTGGCAATCCCACAATTTAATAGTAATGCAACAATTTTTATACCCTTGCAGAGGGCATTATAATTTCAGTCAGAAGTTTGCAACGCAGTGAAGGAGACATCTCCGACTCTATAAAGTATATATATTCTTGATTAGCATCACTAGGAGACTCGATCTAGCCATGTCCGTCTGTCCGTCCGTTTCTACGCAAACTAGTCTCTCAGTTTTAAAGCTATCTGCATGAAACTTTCCAAAAAGTTGTCTTTCTATTGCAGGTAGTATATAAGTCGGAACTAGCCGGATAGGACCACTATAGCATATAGCTCCCATAGGAACAATCGAAAAAATTAATTAAAATTAAAAAAATTAATTAAAAAAAATTATAACTTTGGTGTTTTTTAAATTTTTTGTTAGTTCTTCGAGATATAGTAATGGTTAAATGTTTCAGAATTACGGTTTAAATTTCATCAAAATCGGACGACTATAGCATATAGCTCCCATAGGAACAATCGTATAGCTGCCATAGGAACTATCGAATTTTTAAACATACACGCAAGTAAATCCTAATTTTAACCTTTTCAAGAGTATTAAGTTTTTGAAATAGCTGCAAGGGTATATGAACTTCGGCTTGCCGAAGTTTGCTTGCTTTCTTTGCTTTGTGTAATATATTTTTTTGTAAAAAAAATATCATTTCACTGGAAATAGGTGTTGGACTCCGTGTGTTTAGAATCGAGCTTATATTTTAAAAGTTATACGGCTTTAAAGTCCTCTCCCGTCGCTCTGCCATTCCTCTGCCGCCTTTAATCATAAACTAATCGAGAAAAACAACGAAATTATAACTATATAACAGTTGTCAGCCACGTACTCTTAGTATTGAACCTATCGTTGTCGTTATAAAAGCTCAGGGCTCACCCGAATTTTATCGTAACTGTTAATTGAGAGCCAGCTTATTGTATGTGTTTATTTGTTAGTTGTTAATAAACACCTTTTGATACCTTAAATCAAAACGAAACAAACTGAAGAACCGTGGAGAAGACAACGAAGAAGATTACAGTCGGATAGGAGCACGCTGGATTTTCGCGCTAAGAAAGGACGAAATGCTCACTTTTGCACTAGAATTCGGCTTCGACGGTGGACGTGACGGTTTCGCGGCTGGGGGTAAAATTCTAACACACAAGAAATTAAGAAGTTAATGTTTTCGATGTGACAGACCCAATCCAGTAAATTAATTTAAATAAAAAACTAAAAACGAGTAGATGAACCCGATACAGGCACCAAGTCAATCGAGCGGCAGGTACCGGATTTTTCATCCGAAGGGGCGGGAGTCGTATTCGCTCGGGAGAATAGTAAGCCGCAATAATACCCCGCGGGATCATACACAAGAGAACGAAATGGGAGCAGCTACGTCGCCGATGCAGTAGCCGTGGCCTCCCGGTGGCTTGGAACCAGCCAATTCCGATTCCACTGATACGGTCGAGAACCCGCCACCCCGCTCACTCCTTTGAACACAACCCAGGCGCGCAACCTTTTCGAGTAAATAGGATGGTGAACCAGAGTCGCTACCGATATCTCCGCAGGACGGGTGTGTTTTAACTGTGGTATAGAAGGCCATTTTGCGATAGTAAGACGATATTTTTTCGGCGAAACCTTCACGCGCAGTCCATCCCTGAAAGCCAGTTGGGACAAATGTGAAACCATCATCCGTTAACATCTGACCTGAACAGCTGTGGCTGTGTGTTGTTTTAAGGTGAGATCAAGAAAGCTACAGCTGCGGGAGACGAGAAGAAAAAAAGGGAACGGGTTAGGCATTCAAGCGTTGGTAATTTGGATATGTATTTGGCTTGTAGTGGCAATTTCTTTCGTACCAGGGCACTGCGGTTATGATCTTAGCACTTTTGACAGTGCTCTTTGAATCAGATCTATATTGCTGTTCCTGGCAATGCCCTATAGCTCACAGGCATAACTTTGTACTCTAATCGATAGTGATAGTTTCTTAGCCAATACAGTTGTCGGGACTTTTGTTTTATTTGTTCGCGCTTCGCTTCAATGTGCTTCCTCCAAGTGACACGCATATCTAGGTGTACTCGAAGATATGTGACTTCATTTCTATTTGGTATCAAAACGTTATTTATATTGTTATTTGTTAAGGGTGAATTATATGACCATAATATATTTGCATTTTTGCTCGTGCCCTTTTATACGCCAAATAGGAAACCATTTTTACAACTGGCGTAGATGGAGAGCTAGTAATGATGATGCCCTAAGTGGACATTTTGAGCGACCTGAGATAGTTGTGTCAACGTCGAACGTGGATGTCATCAGTCGCTGGTTCGTGGGTATATCTACCGTATATAGAAGGCAAGGACAGTGTCCGAGGACGCTTCCTTGTGGTACGCCTGCCGCGGTGTCAACCTCTGTTCAATGGCACCATGCTTTTCTCTAAATCCAAATTGTTGATCCGGGATGATGCTGCGTTCTATCCAAAGTTGCATAATGTATTGAAAAATTAGTTTTTTTCAAAAGAGTTTAATCTTTTCCTGGCTTCGGAATCATAATTATAATAGATTTTTTCCACTATTGCGAAAGTGACCCAATTTCGTTATGGCAATAAAACGTTTTCTGATGTAATCTATTGCGCAATTTGGGAGTTGTATTTTGGTTGTGATTTTGTCAGGCCCAGGAGATTTATTTGGCTTTGGTGCTCCTTGACAACCTTGGATATCTCAGTATTCTGAAATGAGACATATGTGGTGTGCTCGCCTTGGCTTATTGCAGGTATTGTGAACATGCCTGCAACTCCATTTGATGTTTTGCGAAAACGTTCGCTTTTTCTGCATCGCTTTTGCCCAAGAGACATCTTGGATGGCCCTTTTCCCTGACTAATTTTAATATAACTGTTGGTGTGATTTCTGGAACCTGATATTGAACTTTTTGGTGTTGCGTTACTTGCAGCAGATACAATCAGTGTTTTCAGGTTTTTAAATCTGTCATTTATGTCCTTAGTGCTGTTGATGATTGGATCTAGGTTGATGTGTGAACTGATGTATTTTTTGAATTATAGCCAGTTCATTTTATTCTTTTTTAAGAACTGTATGTTGTATAAGCGTATAAGTCAAGGTGAGTGGTCGTGTGAAAAATCAGAATTCTTCTCGTGATGGCAAAGTCAATTAAATTGGGTCAGTTTGACAGTAAGTAGGTCTCCTTGCCGGGACAAAGTCCAGGTTTATTGCTTTGTTGGATAATCGCGCTGTATAGTTGACTGCCTTTCGGGCTGAGAAGGCCAGACTTCTAGTGACAGAAAATCGTGGAGAACAGTATACTGCGGCTAATGAGGTCATACCATAATTTGTATTTATGCTTGTTGTTTTAGCCTGCAAGTATGTTCTTTCATACGCTGGAAGATGTTTGTGCTTTATACGTTTTTTTTACCAATATACCAGCTTTGCCGTCCGCATGATTCGTGCCAAAAAATGTATAATTATTAGATGAGTTTCTAAGATTAACATGTCAATTTCCGTCTGGTGGAGAAACTGTGGCAGCTCTAGCTTGTGCTGGGAAATTCCGTTATAATTCCAGAATCAAATTCTAAAAGAGGGCATTATTTATTATATTGGTTGGACAGTTTTTGAATCAGGTGATTTTGATTCTTTATTAGCTCCGACATTGTTGTATGTATGAATGTCATGAAGTTCGTAAGGCTTTGTTGCGGAGAGGCGATCACTGATTTTACACCGGGCATCCTATATAGTTGGAAACATGGTTACCACAGCAATTCCTCACTGTCGCATTGACCTTATTGGCTTTGCAGGTTGCTGTGGCATATAGATGCAACGCACACTGAGCGCAGAGTACAATAGATTTTCGGATGACCGAAAAGTTAGAAATTTGGTTTCTTTTAGGTCAATGAGGTTACGTGAAACGTATGATGGCCGTTGAGGCAAATAATTGTGTTTACCAGCTCATTGCTTGTTGTTTCACGTAAGTAAGTCGGAGGCGGCTTGGCCTTGGGGATTTGTTTGAGTTTCACTTCGTCATCATTGTCCAGCAGTGCGAAATTATTTTCGAAAAAACGTTTTCGAATTTTTTTTTTGGTTTGCGGACTAAGCTTATGCTTAACATTTAGTTTGAAATGACGGTAACAATATGCTTGAGCCGGCAGTTTTATGTCGGCTACAATGTGAAACCGACGCTCTTGCCGAGCTTGTTGTTGTAATTGTTGTTGTGAGGGCGGAACTCACCGTTATAACAGTGCTGATTGATGATAACGCAGATGAGGTGTTTATGCTTACTTGCATTGTTTTGGCGATTTCTTGCGGAGTAATTGGCGACTTAGAGTGCCAAGGGGTGTTCCGCAAGCTGTGGGGTGCGGGAGATACCGATTTTTCAAACTCTTTGGTGCTTTTCGGACAGTAAAAAGCAAAGTATGCGTTTCGTCGATCGGTTCGGTTTCTGTGACTTTTGGGTTCGGCGAACCCAATTTGGTGTATGTAGATATGCTCTGTGGAAATCGGAGCTTTACATTTGTCAAAAATCCCAACCGTTTCCAACGGATGGACTGTGTGGAACGATGGTGCCCTCATTTTAACCAGCATTTCCAAAGTCACATTAGTGGGCATTTTAAATGTGCCTAATTATCTTAACGCGTTTAGATAATGCTAATGCTACAACGACGCCATTCACAATGGCTTATGAGCTGATATGGTGCTGCTCACTTTAGTATTTATTTTTCCCATATTTATCCAATATCAATTTTGTTAACGGAATAATGAAACCTAACGTTTTCTTCTTCTTCTATTTGTTTTATTTTCGTAGGCTGAACAGCTGTTTGTGCATAAGCTGGTGCCTCTTTGAAAGTTTTTCCGCTACAACTCTTTTAATTGGCTGAGTGTAGACGGTTGTATAGGAGTCCCTGCGTAAGCCAATGTTACATAAGGCTTACGGCATTTTAATTTGCCAAATAAATTAAGGTATTATTTTAAATATTAGGTGTACAAGTAGAAAACCGCCGTTTTTTTATAGTTTGAGGCTTTATTGCGTAAAAATAGCTACATACTGATTATTCAAAATAGAGAGCTCCTGTGATGGATTCTTGTTGTGGCTGACAAGAATCTTCATCCAACAGAGTCTCCAAAGCTGCATCTTCAAACTTTTTCACGGGACCCGGCCGATCCTTGTCTTCCACGTCATAATCACAATTTTTGAATTTCACCAACCATTCTCGGCACGTTTTTTCACTGATACACGACTCACTATATGTTGCAACAATCATTCGACGCGCTTCAGCAGCAGATTTCTTCGAATGAAACGCGAAACGCAAAATCTCCCGCAAATTACGCTTATTCGGTTCAAATTTCGACATCTTCGCGCACCAACAAAAAAATGGACAATGAGAATAGACGAGCGAGATGATGTGGAGTAATGGATCGGAATTCCCTCACCGATTTTTAAAGGTGGCGCCACCCAGTGGAAAACGGCGGTTTTCTACTTGTACAGCCAATATAATTTTGACTTAAACAGCTGATTGCAATTTACAGGGAGTCGCTTACACACAGCGATGCCAAATATGTTCAACGAATTCCCAGGTTTCCGAGTAAAATTTTTGTTTGACGTGTAAGAAGCCAAATTCTCAAATCAAAGACAGTTTCGCTAGCGGATAAAGACAGTTTCGCTAGCGGATAAACTTTAAAAACTGAATACTGTTTTGTATTAAAAAACGAAACTTGTATGATTGCAGTAGAACCAGCTTTTATTAACGAAAATACGGAATTAATCGACGACGAAAGGAATGGCTTCGAAGGAGTTTAAATGATCACTAAATTTAATATTCCAAAAATTTCTCTTAAAATTTATTTTATGATAAGGTGGCGAGAGACGGGCCGAATTTGCAAGAGGCGAACGAACGAAAGCTTTATTGGCTGCCGCTCTCGCCCTACATCAAGTACCTTCAGTTTAAATGTAAATAATAGCGCCATTTGCGCAAATACCGTCCTTTCTGAAGGGACGACGCCAGTCGGTGGACTGCTCGCCGATACTCCCCTTCCTGCGACCTGACGTCCGCCACGCGAATCTGGTTATCGGTGCCGGAGTGCGCCGCTACCACACGGCCTGTCTTCCACTGTTGTGGCGGAAGATTGTATTCGGCGACGTCGATGAGCGCTCCCACAACGGTGTTGGGCTCCCCCTGGTGCCACTTGGACCGCTGCAGGAGGCTGGAGATGTACTCCGGGGACCATCGCTGCCAACACCTCGCCATTTTCGCAAGCAGGTCAGGTTGATCTGGCCCGGGAGCGCTGATGGTGGGGCCACTGAGTCGACGAAGTTGGCGTCGTTGCCAACAAGAACGCATCAGTGGTTAGATCAGACACTATTTGGTTTCGTACGGGATAGGAGCATTCAATAACCGAACCCAACTCGTAGCAATGTCGAGGAGCACCAATCTAATTTAATTTCCTGAATAAAATATTTTGAATATTCGTTACTACTGGTTTATTTTTCCGAATTTTACTTAAGTCGTCCCTGAATTGGTGAAATTAGATCAAATCAAATATTGTTTCAGAAGCGAAATCCAGTACTCGTGGCGAAATACGTTTTCAAAGGGCTTCGACAGCTTTCTGCACCTTTGAACAACACGGAAAACCCACTCGAAAACTCTCAAAACTTCAGGAGCGACGAAAAGCACTCTATTTTCTGAAGCATATATTTTGGCACTGGGCGGTTTACGAAAGCTAGTGCCGATTTGCTTAGCTCCATTGACACTACATCAGCCGGGAGTTCGAAATGTCTATTTACAGGCCAATTAATTTCTGAGTCGAGCAAGAATGAAGGCCCAATGGCCTGACACGCTTATAGAGATCTGCTAAAAGGTGAGCTGCACACAGCTCAAGGCAAGGCAAAGTTTTCGTCTTGATGGGAGCTACTTTCGATTTCGGTGAATAAAGACACTTTCAAACATTCAGCAGTTTGAGATCGAACGTAGATGCACGCTCCATACACTCCATACACTCGAAGCGTCAGCGAAACCACCATTTTAATCGGGACTTGTGGATCTGTTAGGACGAATCGCGGTACCTTAATTTTCGGCAGCTGCAGAAGCGTCGCTTTAAACGTCTCCCGCGATGTAAGGAACTGCTTCGGTAGCGACTCATCCCTATCTAATTTTCGAAGCCACAGTTCCTGAAACAACATCTTTGCCTTTTTGTACAAAGGACACAGGAGGCCAAGTGGGTCGACGAAGCGCCAGTCAACCAATCGTCAACATAAAAATCATTCTGAATAACCTTTGCGGCTTTTGGATGAGTAGCTTGCGCCATATCTCCTAGCCGCATAAAACACCGCATCGCCAAAAAGGTTGCTGGCGAAGTTCCATAATATCTCGTCTCCATACTATGAGCTGAAAATTTCGATCAGCTTCCTCCACCATCACTTGGCGATACATCCTTCTTACGTCGGTCGCTAAGGCAATCTTATGCATTCTAAACCTAAGCAGAGTCGAGTACAGCTCCTCTTGGATAATTGAGGTCACTCAACGCTACCTGTGTGGAAGTACCGCACGATGCATCGAAAACTACTCTCAACTTCGTTGAAGTACTTTTTGGCCGTTGAACGTAGGTGCGGAATGAAATAGTGCGGACTATTCGAAATTTTGTCATTGGTGAAAGACATGTGGCCCATTGAAACATATTCCTCCATGAATTCAAGATACATATTTTTCAGCGAAGGGTTCTTTGAGAATTTCCATTCTAACGACAAAAATCTCCTTTTCGCAGCTTCGTATGATGAACCAAGAATATTTGGGTAGCTTTGATCTACCGAACGACAATCTTTGAGTATTTTTTTCAAAGTGTCACAGTGTAGTATGTTCACATATCGAATGCACACTGTACTCAGTGTTATATATACACATTTATCTACAGAAAGTTAAAAAAAAAGTTTAACTAGAATCTAAAAATAAAGAAATTTAATAGGCAGCTATATGCTGAAAAACATTTATATGAATGAAAATTCTTTTTAAATGGACAGTAACGCAATATCTAATAGGGATTTTAAATACAGTACAGAAATAATATTCAAAATGGGTCTAATTGACACTAAAACAGTGGACTGCTTATGTAATTAATAAAGTCGAATCAAAAACTATTGATAACGAACTAACAAACATATTATTATCAATAATTAGTTTCATTATGAGTGCATAAATTTTGTATAAACCCTATATGTACCACAATAAGTGCGTATCAAAAAGGGCCCTAAACAGAAGTTAGGCAAACGATCTGGATAAGATTTAAACTAATAAAGCATTAACAATTTTTATAAAAATATGTTTTTAAAATAAAAATAAAATAAAAAAAAAATTTGTATATGTACACAGTGAAATTTCCCATTAAAAAAAGAAATACAAATTATTAAGAACTAAAAATTAATACACAGGACTGCATTAAAATTACTATCGACAATGAACCAAATTTTGAGAATAGGGTATTGGCCATAGTTAGAAACAGAGCAGAACCTCTATTAATTTCATATTTTGAGTAACCTAGCTTTTTCCCCGCTTATTCATTGCAGCTACACGCAAAACGCAATAGAAACTGTAAAGTATTCTCGGAAATAGACACACACACTGTATTAAGACACATAAATGTGCTTAAAATTATGCACAATCAATACAAAAAAAAATACATTTTTGTAAGGTAAGGGAGCAATTAACTCTCCGTATACCAGAATTAAAGGACACCCTTGATAAGTCTTACACATGTATAAGCCAAAATAGGCCAATATATAAAGCCACAATTAAAAAACATGCAAAGAGTCTTGTAGATTCTTTCAATAAGGCAAGAACCCTAGCATATGAAAATAGGAAAGCGATAAAAAAAGCGAATTGGTCAAAATTATCTAAATTAATGATCAAGTTTCGTTCAAATTTAATAACTGTCAAAGAAAGTTATAATTTAAATATATCCATACCGACAATTTTAAAAACCCCTTTGAAAATAGATCAAGAAATAGAACTAACGGAATGAAGATTCCGATTCGAGCGGAGGAATAGAAATAAAAGAAAAAGATTTACATGATCTAACAATTCCTGAAGTTACAACAGTAACAGACGCAGAAGAAGAAGAAGAAGAAGATATAGGATTAGATATAAGTGTGCCAGACATAAAAGAAAACATAATGGCAGATTCAACAGCCCAAAGGGCATATAAGATTGAACTGTAAAAGTCATTAATCAAAAATTGTAGAATCTACACCATACAAGGACAGAATGAATTAATAATGAATTCAATCACAAAAATATTGCAAGGCACTATAGTCGGCGAAACATCTGTCGCAGTCAAAGCCAAAATGACAAAACAGCCGAGAAATTTACAACAGAAATAGACAACGTATGAAAGCTCCTTGAAGCTTTGTACATTGACGAAGGCCTACCAGCCAAACACGCTGAAAAATTCAGCACAAAGGAATCCATCACCACCTAAAAACAATTTTAGGAGCAAGAAACTTCTCATATATCAATGAAGCCGTCACTAAGTACATACAATGCAGTACTGAGCTCAAAGAGGAAACAACTATTGCGGTAACAATTTCCGATATAATTATTGCGGTGGAGGTAATAACCGAGGTAATTATGAGAAAAACGGATACTACCAAAATAATGGCATTAACGGTTATAACCGATACTATACTAATTAGACCAACAACAATTATAAAGGTCGTGGAAATTATAGAGGAAACTACCGTTACGAAAACACCAATAACAATAACAAAAACAAGAAAGGAAGCTAACTTCGGCAAGCCGAAGTTCATATACCCGTGCAGCTATTGCAAAAACTTAATACTCTTGAAAACATTAAAATTATGATTAACTTGCGTATATGTTTAAAAACATTGAAGCTATGATGATATGCAGCTCAATTATTCGATAGTTCTTATGGCAGCTATACGATATCGTTTTAGGATTTTAATAAAATTCAAATTGTAATTCTGAACTGTCAAATTGTAAATAGGTCAAAAAGAATTTAAAAAAATTTCAAAATAGAAAAGTTACACTTAAAAAATATTTTTTCTATGGTTTCTAGTGAAGCTTTAAGTTATAGCCGTCCGCTTTTGATGAAATTTAAACCGTAATTCTGTGATATTTAACCATTACTATATCTCGAAGAACTATGGTTGTTCCTATGGGAGCTTTATGCAATTAAAAAAAAAATTTTGGGAATGTTTCATGCAGACGGACGGACATGGCTAGATCGACTCTCCTAGTGATGCTGATCAAGAATATATGTACTTTATAGGGTCTCCTTCAGCGTTGCAAACTTCTGACTTAAATTATAATACCCTCTGAAACGGTATAATAACATTACAAGTAACAAGAAAGAAAGCAAACTTCGGCAAGCCGAAGTTCATATACCCTTGCAGCTATTGCAAGAATTAAACATTTTTGAAAACATTCAAATTATGATTTACTTTCGTATATGTTTAAAAACATTGAAGCTATGATGATTTGCAGCTCAATTATTTGAAAGTTATTTTATATATTTGTATTATTTCTAAGGGAGCTATATGATATAGACGTCCGATTTTGATAAAATTTAAACTATAATTCTGAAATATTTAACCATTGCTATATGTCGAAGAACTAAACATAAAATTAATAAACAGAAAAGTTATAATTTTTTTCATTTATTTTTCCGATTGTTCGTATGGGAGCTATATGATATAGTCGTCCGACTTTGATGAAATTTAAACCGTAAATCGGAAATACGTAACCATTACTAAATGTCGAAGAACTAAACAAAAAATTGAAAAACAGCAAAGTTATAATTTTTTTCATTTATTTTTCCGATTGTTCCTATGGGAGCTATATGCTATAGTCGTCCGATTTTGATGAAATTTAAACCGTAAATCGGAAATATTTAACCATTACTAAATGTCGAAGAACTAAACAAAAAATTAAAAAACAGCAAAGTTATAATTTTTTTCATTTATTTTTCCGATTGTTCCTATGGGAGCTATATGATATAGTCGTCCGACTTTAATGAAATTTAAACCGTAAATCGGAAATATGTAACCATTACTAAATGTCGAAGAACTAAACAAAAAATTGAAAAACAGCAAAGTTATAATTTTTTTCATTTATTTTTCCGATTGTTCCTATGGGAGCTATATGCTATAGTCGTCCGATTTTGATGAAATTTAAACCGTAAATTGGAAATATTTAACCATTACTAAATGTCGAAGAACTAAACAAAGAATTAAAAAACAGCAGAGTTATAATTTTTTTTATTTATTTTTCCGATTGTTCCTATGGGAAATATATGCTATAGTCGTCCGATCCGGCTCGTTCCGACTTATATACTACCTGGAATAGAAAGACAACTTTTTGGAAAGTTTCATGCAGATAGCTTTAAAACTGAGAGACTAGTTTGCATATAAACGGACGGACAGACGGACAGACGGACGGACAGACGGACATGGCTAGATCGACTCGCCTAGTGATGCTGATCAAGAATATATATACTTTATAGGGTCGGAGATGTCTCCTTCACTGCGTTGCAAACTTCAGACTGAAATTATTATACCCTCTGCAAGGGTATTAAAACTAAAACTAAGTACGGTGCAGGGATAGTGGTTGAAATGCAAATTTGATTATATAGATTTTTATAATTGTTACAAAGAACACGAAAAGGCTCATGCAGGCCAAAATTTAAGGTACATGTTGGCAAGTTAAGAATATGGTAGTTGCGGGTTGGTCCAAAAGGCACAATAAAAGTTAAGCGGCTTACCAATTCTATGGAGTCAATATCACCTTCCACATGATTGTGCATAAAAATAGGTCCAAGCATGATTCTACGATTTACAAGAGTAGGTAAATTAAGCAATAGTAATCTACTTGAGTAAGAATACAACCTTACTCTTGCTGATCCCAATTCAAACCACAACGGGCAAAAAGAAGAAATTTTTTTTGTACCGACTCAATACGATCAATGTGCACTTGATATTGGGTACTCCAAACGGGAGCGCAATATTATACAAGTTTTTGGTTTCAAGTGGTTTCAAATATTATTATTAAAGTGGTTTCAATTATTGCTGCGTGCGATCGGGGCATACCAAAGAGAAAATAAAACCCAAACCAAGCCAAAATACGAGATCTTTAAGCGGGCGATGCATCTGAATAGATGTTTACGTAAAGGAAAAAGTAGGAGGAGATGCGTTTTGCTTGGCCGAACTAGTTTAAATGGAGATTATTTGTATATTTTTATTATTTCTAGGGGAGCTATATGATATAGACGTCCGATTTTGATAAAATCTAAACCATAATTTTGAAAAATTTAACCATTGCTATATGTCGAAGAACTGAACAAAAAATTAAAAAACAGAAAAGTTATAATTTTTTTCATTTATTTTTCCGATTGTTCCTATGGGAGCTATATGCTATAGTCGTCCGATTTTGATATAATTTAAACCGTTAATCGAAAATATTTAACCATTACTAAGTGTCGAAGGACTAAACAAAAAATTAAAAAACAGCAAAGTTATAATTTTTTTCATTTATTTTTCCGATTGTTCCTATGGGAGCTATATGCTATAGTCGTCCGATTTTGATGAAATTTAAACCGTAAATCGGAAATATTTAACCATTACTATACGTCGAAGAACAAAACAAAAAATTAAAAAACAGCAAAGTTAAATTTTTTTTCATTTATTTTTCCGATTGTTCCTATGGGAGCTATATGCTATAGTCGTCCGATCCGGTTCGTTCCGACTTATATACTACCTGCAATAGAAAGACAACTTTTGGGAAAGTTTCATGCAGCTAGCTTTAAAACTGAGAGACTAGTTTGCATATAAACGGACGGACAGACGGACAGACGGACAGACTGACAGACGGACAGACGGACGGACAGACGGACAGACGGACGGACAGACGGACATGGCTAGATCGACTCTACTAGTGATGCTGATCAAGAATATATATACTTTATAGGGTCGGAGATGTCTCCTTCACTGCGTTGCAAACTTCTGACTGAAATTATAATACCCTCTGCAAGGGTATAAAAACAGACAAAACAATCGTAACGTCCGACAGGACACATCGGAAAACCAATAAAGACACTTAAGATACAAAACCCAGTAAAGAATACGGTTTACACTATCAATACATACCAGGTATATATTGTGACAGCACGTCTATCTGCTCTCACTGTCAATCACGAACTGACTTTATTTCTCTTTTTAACAAAATCATGTAAGGATCATTTTAGGTTAACATAGCTGTCCTACTACAATTCGGCCACATTGACGAACTGGATCCCCAGAACATGGTTAAATACACTATATGTTGTATTGCTTACATGCTAAAGGCACTAACCATATGGTTAGTGCTAAAGGTTACAATCTTACAAGTATACGATAATTATATTAACATAACATTAAATACCCAGTGCTATTCTTTTTTTCTCTTTACAGAGTTTTTGTTTTCTATCCTTCGCCGTATGTTCTGAGCACTCCAAACGCCCTTGTATGGATTTCTTGAAACTTGAAATCCTTCCACATCTTGTAATATAAAACTGTCGTTTCGTAATACTTTAACTATCATATAAGGGCCTTAATCTTTGGAATTAATTTTCAGAGACTCCTGTCGGGCAATCAAAGTTCTTAACTATTACTTAATCGCATTTTTTATAAATCTTGGGTTTTAGTTCAACTCTCTGCAATGTCAACGTCAGCGAGTTGCAGTCTGTTACGATCTTGAAACGTTTTCCTTCTAAATAAATTCGAAATCTACGTACAGCATTAACAATCGCCAGCGTTTCCAATTCGAAGCCATGATAATTAGATTCTGTTTCAGTTGTCCGTTTAGAGAAATAAAATATTGGATTCGACTGGACATATACTTTCTTTTGAAGCAAAACTGCCCCAAAACTGAAATCATTTGCATCAAAATGCAGTTCAATGTCATCATTGTGATCGTAGATAGCAAGTACAGGGGTCTTATTTAGTTTCTCCTTAAGCTTTAAAAAACATTTTAGCTCCAATTCCCCAAAAACGAATGGCTTGTCTTTCCTCAGCAGATCGTACAAGCCATTGTGGAAAAATCGTTAATAAAACGTCTAAAATAAGAACATAAACCTAAAAAGCTTTGAATTATGTGTACTTTGCATGGGATTGGAAAATTTTGAATCTCTTCAATTGCTTTGTCATCTGATCTAATACCTTCCTTATAAAATCCTAAATATTTAATACTTTATTGCATTAATTCGCATTTGTTCATTCGTAATTCTAACTTGTTATTAATTAATCTTGTAAATACTTCTTTTCTTAATGTTTCTAAATTTATTCTGTATTAATACTAGCGACCATTATTTTGTCCATGTAAACTATTACTTTGTTTTCCCTTATTAGGTCGTTAAAGATATGGTTTACGAACCGTTGAAAAACAGCCGAACAATTTTTTATTTCTATAGGCATTCTTCGAAATTCCAACTGTCCTAACGGGGTAACAAATAAAGTAAATTTCACCGATTCGTTGTCTATGAATACGTGAAAATATCCTTTCTTAAGGTCTAACTCTGAAAATACACTTTTAGTAAGGAACTTGTCTAACAAAACTTCGATTAAGGGTAGTGGATAATTGTCTGTTATTAGAACTTTATTCAGTTTCCTGTCACCAGTCTTTTTTTCTACAAAGATATTTAGAGGACCAAAATCCGTGTCGCCAGGGCGAATGATTCCCTTTCCAAGTACTCATCTCAGCTAAATGGCTTCGACTTCTCAACACAAATCTTCATCTCGCATTTAATTAAAGCAATCTCGGGTTTAATGCTTTGCTATAAAAATTTTTCCGCAGTTATAGACTACTAGACTATTATCTACTATGTTTATGTCTCCACAAGAATATCCATATTTTTATTGTTGTGATGTGTTAGTGTGTTGTAGTTATATGTCCTAACAGTTTTTCAATATCAGTTTCATTTCCTAACAATTTATCAATAACAGTTTCATTTCCTACGAAAAAAATTTAAATTTCTTATTTAATTTTTATTGTTATTAAAACTCTTTCGTTGTTGACATTGTCTCACGAAGTGCCCCATCTCACCGCAAGCGAAAAAAGAGCCAGGTTCTCTCTTGGACTTTCGACAGTCTTTGTCGTAGTGACCCCTCGAGTTGCAGTTCCTACAGTGATCGTCATCTTTGCCTGGCGGGTTTGTGGAAGTTGAAACGCCTTCCTTGTCCCCATCCTTTGGGAGGCATATGTTCGCGAATGCTTGTCGCATTTTCTCTGGGTTTCCAAAGCGTTGTATGCGAGCCTGGTCTTTCAAATTCGAGGAAAGTGCGCCTTCGATGATTTGCTTCAATAGTTCCTCAGTGTCCAAGTTGATGGCTTGCATCAACTTTTCCTCGAAATATATGGCAAATCTTTCCCTTGTTGCCAAGTACGCTCGAATTGTCGTCTCATCTCCGCTTTGGATTTCAGCTTACCAAATGCCATGACCAGCTGATCGCATAGCCCGTCGAAGGACTCCAGCACGCGAGTTGAGTTGGCATCGTTGCTTTTCATCGTGCTGACGAATATCATGCGCATGAATTCCATGTCCAGACCATAGATTCGTCCAAACTTTTCCATCGAAATCCATTGCCGCCTCTTTCGCAAAAGAAAGCGATGCTGCTGAGCCGCCCCTGGGTGCAGAACCTTCTTGGTTCGCGATTTTGCCAACTGCTTCGGCGAAATGGAATAGTCCTGGAGTTGCCAATTACGATCTGGGAGGCGTTGCCTCCAAGTTGAGCCAGGGCTGCGTGCAAATTAAGTTTGTCACTGGTAATTTTGTTAAAAAATATATTTTTTATTACTTGTATTTTATTTCACTAATACAAGTCACTTTATTTCTTACATTCAAATCCTTATATTCCGATCTCTTTCTCGATCCAAAATGGACTGCTGCCTTAATTCTAAAATCTTATCCAACGAACCTCGGCCAGAAGCTTTTCTTTGAGTTTCAAAAAATTCCTTTTGTTTAGAATATAAGCTTAGGGTGAAATCATGGCATCCTATTGTGAATTTCAAATATAGTTTGAACATGGAACGCAATTGATTGGGCTTCGAGCGGAAGCTTATGTTTATTTTAAGTTAGGATTGTTTATCTTGGCAGGGAAACCAAGAGCGGACTCCAAAGGCAAAGGCATTGGCAAAGACAAGGGCAAATGTAAAGGCACAGGCAAATATCGCTTGAATTGAATTTGAAAATAATTTGTTACTGAGCCGCCTGAGCTGCCTGGCTAGTTGATTTGGATGTATTGATAGTCTATCTTCGTACTTCGAGACTTTACTATCAATTTCTTCTTTAACGGGTTTTATATCCAGGTCCCTGTGGTTATTTGCGTTACAAATATACCAGGGGGACCCGTTATTGTAAGCAGTATCTTCCGACTGTTTGCGTTTCCCCAGAGTACCGGCCCGTACATCCAGGTTGGCTTTAAATAAGAGTTGTAAATAAGTACTTTGAGTTCCAGTGGCAGGGATGAGCGGGAATTGATGAGCCAGTGTTTCCACTGTTCCACTGTTGGCCTTGAATTTTAGGGAAATCTTCTTCGCTTCATTATGCTTTCTCCAGGTAAGCCGCCTGTCAAAGTGGATGCCCAGGTATGTGACTTCGTCGACCTGGGGGATTTGTTGTTTAGGATCAGTGGTGGGCAGGTTGCCCGATTGAGGGTAAACGTAATATGTTTGCATTTTTGTTCGTTGACTTGTATGCGCCAATCTGCTACCCATTTTTCTACAACCCCCACGTGTTTTTTAGATACGCTGTTGCTGTTTTTGGACATTTTGAACGACTGGTTATAGCTGTGTCATCAGCAAAGGTGGATGGAGTTGTCTGACTGCTTGTGGGAATGTCAGCCGTGTATAGGACATACAAGATCGGTCCGAGCACACTTCCATGGGGTACTCCAGCTTCGATTTTGTGGTTGGCGGAAAACAAATTTTTGCATCTGACAGTAAATATTCTGTCTTTAAGGTAAGATTCAAGTAAATTGTGGGTGTTATGTGGTAGGACAGTATTGATTTTAAAGGCCAGACCGTCAATCCAAACGCGGTCGAAGGCTTGAGATACGTCTAGGAATAAGGCACTGCAGTATTCCCTATTTAAACGCTGTGCGTATTTCAGCTGTTATTCGATTTACCTGTTCGGTAGTTCCGTGCTTTTCCCTGAAGCCGAACAGATGCAGGAGGATCGCTCTGTCATTTTGGAGGTGTGTTCTGAGGTGGCACAAAAGCAGTTTTTCAAATAGCTGTGATAGGCACGGAAGGAAGCTAATGGGCGCGAAGCACAAAGGTTGGGATTTGTCTTTGCCTGGTTTTGTTATCATTGTAAAAACAGACCTTTTCAATTGTGTGGGAAAATAGTCCCATTTAAAAATTAAGTTGTATATGGTGGATATGCTTTTGACTGCGCATAGAGGCAATTCAATTATCATTTTAGACGAAATTAAATCATGGTCAGGTGCTTTTTTTGAATTCATCTGTTCTGCAATGGCTTTTATGATTGTGCTTGTTTCAAGAATTATTGTGGAGGAAGGCTGCGCTGATGAGATGTTTGGTAAAGTGAATTGGTTTGTTGGCGGATGAGGTTGGAAGACATTTTTTAGGTAAGAGGCGAATATGTTGGCCTTTTTTTTGTCACTACGGGCCCACCCAGCCATTGGTGATCGAATTGGAATTTGTTGCTGGTGGACGAAAGTTGCGCTACGTAGGCACGTTGAGTCTGATTCTTTTCAGTTAGTAAAGCTTTGGACAACTTCCGACAAGCTTCTTTAAACCTTTAGTGACTGGGGAGCGATGTGCCTGCCAGTCTCGGCGAAGTCGCCATTTTTCTTGGAGGAGCGACTGGAACTGTGTAGTTTCACGTGTAGTTTTAGGGGGGGATGAGGCTGAAAGTTAGGGAGTAGAGTGTTTGGCAGCAGAGGACATTACATCCGCTATATGTTTAAGTGAGTCTTCAATATCAGCTTCACAGGAGATTTAAGGTTCAATTTCAAAGTGTGGGCATAAATATTTTTTATACTTTAGACAGTTTGTTGTATTGGATGTCAGAAATTGTGGTCGTTCTACAAACTGTGGATGTTCAGATAGACAGAGTAAAAAATGAGAGTGGTCAGATGACAGTTCCGCCAGGGTTTCAACATGTATCAGCCTGGACGGCACTCTCCTAGTTACAGCAAAATCGATAATGTCTGGTTTTTTGTTCGTATCTGCTGGCCAGTATGTGGGTGTACCTGGTGAAACAAAATCTAATTTTTTGATATCGATGTCCTGGGTGTTTAAGAACTGTAGAAGTTCACGTCTGTGCTGCGAAGCACCGTTAGCGTTCCAAAAACATATTCTTAAGGGATCCATTTAAGTTGAGTTTTATTTGATTAGAAGTTCCATAAGGTTGTTCTGGTTTCGCACTAGTTCTGGAGGGTACCTTGCATTGAAAGCATGATGTTCATGAGTGTAGCTAAAGTAGCTTCGATGCTGTTTTGTATTGGTGGAGTTTAAGTCTGGTTTTGTTTGTTATAAGGTTGAGTTGGTATTTGAGAGTTTTGCTCTGGAAGCGCAGTATATTTTGGTTTTGGTATAGGCGGGTGGGGCTGTAATGCTTCGGGCTGAGCGGTTCTTGTAGGCGACAATCCAGGGTATCGAAGTGCAGCCGCAAAAGTAACTCCAGTAGTGGTTTGCGAAGGAATGTAAAGATTCGGCTGAGCAACCTGTTGGGTTGGTTATTGGCGCCTCTGGTTGAGCCGACTCTTGATCTCTTTATAGACGGGGCATCCCCTGTAATTAGCAGTGTGGTTTCCACTACCGTTGCTACATTTTCTCAGTGCTGGGTCTTCTCTGTTATCCGTGCAAGCTTCTATATAGTGCAGGTCGCTACAGGCAATACAGACTGGTCGCAAAGTGCAATTACTCCTGGCAGTTTGTACACTGTACCGGGCCGTTTCTTTTAAGCGGCTCCTCTACGGTTATTCTTCGATGGAGTAGGTATTGCAGTTTGTGTATGGGGTACACTGCGTTTTTCTTCAGGGTAGTCTGGTTTGAGTTCAATTTTGAAGAGTGGCTGAGAAATTTTTGCCCTGTTGGTTATGTTAATTACGTTTTTAACCATTTCTCTAAGTCCTTCAGCTATATCAGCTGCCGGGACGGTTGACTCGATATCCTTTATTACAACTTGAAGTCCTTCGCAACTTTTGAGTTGGTAGGTGTAATAATTAACACGCTCCCTGTCCAGAAAGTTTGTTACAGAGCGGTAGTTGGCTTCATTGTTTTTAAAATAGTATTATTAAATGTAATTTTTTTGCCAAATTTTTTTCATGAGTTTATTGATTAGATCTGAAAAATTTTAATCTAATGTGGTGGCTTTACAATTTTATTGGCTTGGGGTGGTTGACCGTCATCTTTTTCGAGCTCGCCAAGAATGGAAAATTTGTTTGCAGAAGTTGCCTTAAAAAAAAAAAAAAAGTTGCCTTAGTGGTGTTGTTTGAAGTTTTCGTAAGTTTAGGCCAATTTGCTTCTTTAGCTTTTTACGGGCTAAGTTGTCTTTTTATTTGTACATACTGATTAATGTCGATGGTCGATGTTGAAGTTGTTGTTGTAGTCGATACGACAGTTGTTATTGGGGGCACCGTAATAGTGAGCGCACAATCTGATGTAGTCGGTGCGTCTATAGGTGGAAGGGGGAAGGGCATTGCGAACTCCATGACTGCGTTGGAGCAGCGCAGCTTGAGTTGGTAAATAGTGCTGGCGAAAGAGACTGAGATCTCTCAGTAGCGGGCGGCGACATTGCACTTGTTGTGTTATTTCCTGTCTCCGATGAGACAATTGCTAAGTATGCATTATTTTTCGAAGACGAAGACAGTTGAAGCGAAGACAGTAGGCGCGCGTCTTGCTGTTGTAGTTGTTCTAGACAACTTTGACTCACTGGCTTGCTGTTGGCACTTTTCAATAACGTACCCGCAGGCATTGTTATTTAGTTTAATTTATTTAAGTCTTTGTATTTGTTATTAGATTTGTTTGGGAAGAAAGCCCTTCTTGGTTGGCATTGCTGCCAGCGTCTTTTCGCTATTTATTGGTGTATTTTTATTTTTAAATAACTTTGTTTTCCCTTTCACTCGGCGGAGCGATCGGAAACAAGTCTACCTCGGGTAGTTGATTAATATTAATCAAGAGTTAGCTCCAAATTATTTGAAGCAATATATTCGGAAATTTCAGAATTTATAAATTTATGCTGAGCTATATAGTTCGATATTTTGTTTTCGCTGTTAATGTAGGTTTTGTTATTTATAATGATTGAGTCATTGAAGAAAAAAAAATATTAACCTTTTAATTGAGTATTGTCTACTATATTTGTTTATCTATTTTATTATTAATTTCTCTTTTTTAGAGCAGTTGGCTTTTTCGCCTTTTAATAATTTTATAAAACAATTATTTTCAAAACTTAATTTACAAAGTCGTTTCTTAAAACTAGTCATTAGGTAATATTTGATTTTGCAATTGGCAAGTTCATTATTTATTAAAAATTTTCCATCGGATTTTGGAAAAGCTTTTGTTTTGTAAAAGTCAAATTTACCGTTAATTATGGGATATTTTATGTAAACTACAAGTAAATCATTATTTAATAAAATTTTAAAAGTTAATATGTCCATTAGGTCAGATAATACTACAGATTGCTTTTGCTAAGATATTGGTATCTAATAAGTAAGTCAAATGTGAGTAACCGAAAACGATGTTTTCGTAAAATTGTTTCCTCGTTGAAAACTACATTTTTTAAACTTTAAGTGAGATATTTTACTTCATTGAATAATTTTGAATTTATTGTGAATTGCTTGTTGTTGTTTTCAATTAAGCTGTCTATTTTGTTCCGAACTTATTAATTCCGAATTTCATTAATTCTTTTTGACATTATTTCTGATAAAGTTAATTGGATGAGTTCCAAGTCCATTGAAATTTTCAATTCTATGTCTGCTTTTGACGTTTTTATCAAAGATCTCGTTTCCGTGCCAATTATTTCTTCATAAAAACTTGATTTAGTTATGTGAAATTAATCTTCGTATGAATCGTACGTAAATAATAAGTATTCGTGACTTGTATAGTAAATTATTTCAAAACTTGTTTAAAGTATTAGGTTGAGTAAAAGTACTAAGAAAAGTATTTTTCTGAAACAAAAAAAAAAAAAATAACAAATTGTTGTTTATATTAGAATTTAATATTATCTTTATGAATAATCCTATTTCTATTGTTGATTATAATTTTGTTAGGCAAATTTTCGATTACAACTTGTTTTTATACCCTTGCAGAGGGTATTATAATTTCATCATCATAAAATCTCATAAAATCGGACGACTTAACATAAAGCTCCCATGAAAACAACAAAAACATTAAAAAAAATTTTAAAAAATGTAACTTTTATATTTTGTAATTTTTTTTTAATTCTTTTTGACTAATTAATAATTTGACAGTTCAGAATTACGCTTTCAATCTAATTAAAATCGTATAACGATATCGTATAGCTGCCATAGGAACTATCGAACAATTGTGCTGCAAATCATCATAGCTTTAATGTTTTAAAAAATATATGCAAGTCAATCATAGTTTTAATGTTTGCAAGAATATTTAATTTTTGCAATAGCTGCAAGGGTATATGAACTTCGGCTTGCCGAATATTAGTTCCTTTCTTGTTTATATTTGGATTTAACTTTGTTTCTTTTCCCAAGTTTCTTTTCATAAACAACTTGTCCTACATGATAATCTTTTTCTTTTCTGTTCTCATTATATGTTTTTAAGATTCTTGTTTCTGTATATAATAATAATAAATGTTCAATTTTGCGCGAAGTATATATCTATATGTTAATTTCCGCCTTCTTTAGTTGGAATAGGGGCTTCCCGATTGGAATTTTTATTGGGCGCCTGTTTCATTTATTTTCATTGCAAAACACACAACTTTTGATATATTCTTTCAATTTATTAAATAAGTTTGGCCAATATTATAACCTACTGATTTGTTTATAATTTTCATCTAGGCCCCTATGAGCTCGACTGTGTGTTTCTTCTATTATTATGGCTTTATCTTAATCGTTTTCTATGTCTTGAAGAAAGATTCTCGTTAGAAGAAATTGGTTAATAAAATTATTTTTGAAGGGTAATTGAATGTGATATAAGTCCTCTAATGTAAAATGAATTCTAACCGTAATGTTTTATGGAATATACTCTTTTAATATAGTTATTAAAATTTCCAGTGATTCATGTATTGTAAACCTCCCCGTTGTTAATAACAGTTGTTGTTTAAACTGATTTAACGGTTTACGGATCTCTCGTATTACATTTTCAAAACTATTGTCAGCAGAATGCAGTGTGATTTGATCTGAGTCGGACTGTTTTACATTATTGTTTGTAATGTTATTTATTTGCATTCGAGATAATGCATCAGCTATAACATTTGTTGTATATTATTTTTGGGGTAAAAATTTCTATGAAAGAATACCATCTTTTAATTTCTAGGTTGGGATTTTTATCCGAAATCGTGAAAGACAAATATTGATGGTCCGTTTGGATTTCTATACCAATTACTTCGTACAAATAGTTTCTCAAATTTTTTAAGGCCCGTACTATGGCTAGTTCATTTTTGTTTGTGGCATAAAGATGCTCGGTTTTATTAAGTGTTTTAGAAATAATTATTATCCTGTGATAATACCACCCCGATAGCTACGTCTGATGCGTCTGTTGAACTAGTTCAAATTGTGATATTAGATTCTCTTTTAGTTCGTTAAAATCTTGTATAGCTTAATCGTCCAACTGTATTAAAACTTTTGTAGATATTCTTTTAGAAACATTTCCATTTACCCCTCCTAAATATTTTGTAAGAGGATTTGCAATTTTTGCATAATTACGGACAAATTTTCGGTAATAGCCAGTTGGGCCAAGAAAACTTCGAAGTTCTCTAATATTTTGTGGTAACGGATACCTTAAAATTGTGGAAATTTTTTCAGGATCTGTTTTGATTACATTGCTCGATTGTGTTTGAAAAAATTATAATATCGTCCATGTAGACGTGGCATGTTTTTCCTACTTGTTCTCTGAGAATATCATCCATTACTGGGCGCATTTGTTAACCCGTAAGGCATTCGTAAAAATTCAAATTTTCCGTTGTTAATAGAAAAAGATGTTTTTTCAATATCTTAGTCTTTCAATAGAATTTTATGAAATCCTGATTCCAAATTAATTGTTGAAAAAATTTTGACTTTCCTAAGTTGACTTAAACCAAGAGCTCGCAGATATAATTTTATTTATATATCTCTATGCATCTGCTATGCAATTAATAATTAATAAGCAATTTATAATTTATTGCAGTTTAATTTTTTTTTACCTAGGCTGGAATACGTGTAAAATTTTATACACATTTATCTCCAGAAAATTAAAAAGAAAAGATTAACTATAAATACCTAAAACAACAAAAATTATTAAGAAAAAGAAGAGGAGGTCAGAAAAACTTCCAAAATCTAAATATAAAGGAATTTAATAGGCAGCTAAGTAGCTGGAATATACGGGAGCGATGGGTTTTGAACGGTTTTATAATCAGGTGAATTTTTTCCAAATGCATTCACATACAAATTTCATAATTAGTGCACATGATATCCGATGAAACCCCCTCGTTTTATTTGGTTTCTAAATATTCTCGCCAAATGTTCAGACCGATCCTTATCGTTTGAGAAAATGTACAAGAAAGTGAACCTGCATACCCACGAACTCTAATCTCAACCCCCATCCACTTGGGCGTCCTCACGACTGCTTGTGCGCGAAGGTGTGAAATTATAATTTTGATAGTTTTGATAAAAAAGAGCAATTTTTAATTAGTTATTTTAATTGGGCGCCGGTTAAGTAAGTCCCCACTACTACCCCAAAAACAGAGGGAAACCGAAAAAATTATATGCCCCCACCACAAAAAAAAGGGATCACTCGAAAGCATTATTCAAGGCCTTTCCAATGGTATTCACGATTCTTAATTAAAAATTACGGGAGCAGCGAACCCGGCTTATCCTAGACAAGCACCACGGGTTTGGGGTGTCTTAGCTAACCGCCGCTCCCGACCGCCGGTTAAGTAAGTCCCCACTACTACCCCAAAAACAGCTTAAGGCTTTGGGAAATGTCTATGGTTGCAATGCAACGTCTTAAGCTAATGTAGACCCTAACCTAAGGACAAGGTTGATACACCATCAATATTTACCTACAACCTGAACCCTCCTACATCACGTTCACCACCCGATAACTTCTTATCCATCCTTGTATTGATTTGACCTCTGATATCCATTAGGCAGGTGTCTGGGCGGATTTCTACATTCAAGAACCAATCGGATTGGTTCTAGGAATAAAACATACCTGTATGCACTCTCTGTATATGTAAAACTGTTAAGTGAACATTCTAGACTATAAAAATGACACCACTTAAACTTCTCAGGATCATCCAATTTCATCCAGATCGGTTCGAGATATCGCGTGTACCAATAAGATTTATTTTGTTTAAACCCCTCTCTGTGAAAAAATAATTCGTTGTTTAAAACAAATTATTATATAATATATACAAATATATAATACAATTAATAAAAAAAAAAAAAAAAAAAAAAAAAAAACCATATCAAAATGGAGTTGTAATTTGTGTTCCAAAGATATTGAGCTTAGTGAGTTTGAGGCTCATTATGCAAAGTGTTCAATGCCTCGGAATGCCTTCGGCGTTTTTATGTCGAAGACGAAAAGAAAGAGGTGCGACTAATGTTCTACCCTTGTAAAAAATTATGAGTTTGACGCCCACTACCGCAACTGTAAGGGACCGCGAAATGCTTTTAACGTTTTAATGGCTGGGGGGAATCGGAAAGAAGCTCAAAAGCGATCAATTCATGAACTAGTAAACCGCTCTAAAACTCCAGATAATGTCCTAGATGACATACCGGAAATTCCGGCTAATGCTCCAGAGGATCAACCTACAACTTCGGCTAATGCCCTAATGCGATTGAGAGCGGAGGAAGATAAGGAGAAACTTCAGTCCAGTAACCCCAAAAAAAGGTCGTATTGAACAAAGAATATAACTTTTTTGTTTTACTTGTGGTGAACAGTATATGTCAACCAGGGAATGTCAACATATGTTGACAGACAAGCATAAAAACGCTTCTACCAGAGAAGTTAAAAATAATGTAAATATTATTTTGCTCACAGCAGAGACTAAGTTTCCTCTCAAATCATATCGAATTGATTGTGCAGTCAAAGATATGATAGACTTAAATGAATTTTATCAACAATGTCAAAAAAATATAATTAAAACAAGAAAGAAAGCAAACTTCGGCAAGCCGAAGTTCATATACCCTTGCAGCTATTGCAAGAATTAAATACTTTTGAAAACATTAAAATTGCGTATATGTTGAAAAACATTGAAGCTATGATGACTTGCAGCTCAATTATTAGATAGTTATTTTGAATATTTTTATTATTTCTATGGGAGCTATGTGATATAGTCGTCCGATTTTGATCAAATTTAAACCGTAATTCTGAAATAATTAACCAATACTATATGTCGAAGAACTAAGAAAAAAATTAAAAAACAGCTAAGTTATAATTTTTTTTATTTTATTTCCGATTGTTCCTATGGGAGCTATTTGATATAGTCGTCCAATTTTGATGAAATTTAATCCATAGTTCTGAAATATTTAACCTTTACTATATATCGAAGAACTAAAAAAAAAATGAAAAACAGCAAAGTTATAATTTTTTTTTATTTTTTTTCGATTGCTCCTATGGGAGCTATATGCTATAGTCGTCCGATCTGGCTCGTTCCGACTTATATACTACCTGCAATAGAAAGACAACTTTTGGGAAAGTTTCATGCAGATATCTTTAAAACTGAGAGACTAGTTTGCGTAGAAACGGACGAGCAGACTGACAGACGGACATGCTAGATCGACTCTGCTAGTGATGCTGATCAAGAATATATATACTTTATAGGGTCGGAAATGTCTCATTCACTGCGTTGCAAACTTGTGACTGAAATTATAATACCCTCTGCAAGGGTATAATTATAAAGCATTGTATTATAGATCATCGAGCCATAAAATTTAATTTGAGTGTATATGGTACATATACAAAACAAAGAGATGACAGAGAGACAGTTAGCACAATAAAGCATTTTAGAACTGCATACAAATCTTTATACGTTTATGAAGATATTGTAAATGAGCTGAATTCTGCAATAGAATGTTTTCTAACATTGAGCAGTGAATTCCAAGAAAAAGGCTCTGGCTGGGCTATTCCAAATTTTGAATATTTTGAAACCACCATCATAAAACTCGAAAATATTTCTGCTAGCGGTTACATACAGGCTCCTAAAAAAATAAGAGCCCGAAGTGCGCTTATAAACGTTCAGAATACTGACGTATTTTGTTTTAAGTGGTACATACTAGCATCCATAGCATATAAAGCCCATGAGAATGCTAGTTTCTCAACACTACAACAAAGGAAATATTCAAGAGAAAAAATGACAAAACCCAAAACTACAACATTAACATCAATGATGAAATTATTATATATGACGGAATAACGTTGAATTTTTCGGGAATTATATTTCCAATCGACAAACTTGATGTCCGACATTTTGAGAAAAATAATGTGGACTTCAGCATAAACATTTATGAAATTGATGAAGCTGGCGAAAATATTATTGGACCAATTGTTCAAATACAAGAAAGAAGACCAAACCACATAAATATATTGGGTATCGATAATATACACCAAAATATGATGCGCTACGCCTATATAACAAATGTGTTTACATTATGTTCATCACAATTACCCAAAGCCAAATCGGGAGGATACTTTTGTGAAAATTGTCTTCAGTGTTATCACGTTAAAAACACTACTCACAACAAATTTGAATGCGGAAAAGTGGCGTCGTTTTATCCAGAGCCTAATACAAAAACGTCGTTTAAAGGATACCACAAAAAATTATCTCCTCCGGTGGGGATATATGCCGATATTGAGGCTGTTCTGGAAAGTTACAGAACATGCCAAAATTCACCATCTTCTTCGTCAATAACAAAAGTGCAGAAGCATACCGCCTGTGCAGTATCATTTTATGTTGTACACAAATATAATCCTAGTCAAAATGGCTTGTGGACATACGATGGTAAATAGAAAAAACTATATTACAAATTAATAAACTATTAGATTTTTTAAAATTATTTATTTATTTAAAATTTATCAAAATTTCAGATGATGATTGCATGCAAAAATTGTGTCTATGATAGCACAGAAAAACTTAATAAGACACAACTTCCTAGTATTGATAGGTTTTATAATTCTCTCAGTGACGAAAAATGTAGTATAGTCGATTATAATTTTGCACTTAAAGTTTGGGAATCTTTCAACTGTCAGACCATAAAAGATTATTTAAAACTTTATTTAGAAGGTGATGTTTTAATTTTGGCAGATGTTTTTAAAAATTTTAGAAAAATTTGTCAACAGATATACAAGATGGACCCCGTAAATTATGTTACCGCACCATCAATATAATGGGATGCAATATTTAAATTTACTAATGTACAATTAGAACTAATAAACGATGGTGATATGTACAATTTTTTAAAAAGAGCAGTAAGAGGTGGGTTAACTCAATGTATTCAGCGTATTTCCATGGCCAATAATAAATATTTAAAAGGCTTTGTTCCCATAAAACCAATAAAATTTTTAAGTTATATCGATGCAAATAATTTATATGGATGGGCTATGAGTCAGCCCTTACCGCTTTCAGGGCTTAAGTTTTTAGACAAAGAAGAAATAGAATCGTTTGACTATAAAAATATATCTGTTGATGGTAATATAGGATAATAAGTTGATCTAGAGTACCCTTCCGATCGACATGACTTACATAACTACCTGCCTTTCTGTCCAGAAGTTCGGCCAGGGCGTAAGCAAGGAAAGTTGATTACTGACCTAACTGATAAAAGTGAATACATAATTCATTTGAAACAGCTTCAACTCTGCTTAGAGCAGGGTTAAATTTAAAAAAAATACATAGAGTTTTGTCTTTCACTCAATCATGCTGACTGAAGCCTTATATTGATTTGAATACAGACCAGAGAAAAATGGCTGAAAATGATTTTGAGAAAAACTTTTTTAAGCTATTTACGGGAAGACCATGGAAAAGGCATTACCACTCGCGACAAAATTCACCAGGTTTTAGGCAGCGCATAGCTAGGCATGATTTTCATAGCGTTGAAATATTCGACTCAGATTTAGCAGCAATTGAATCAACACCATCAAAAATTATGTACGATAAACCCATATATATAGGAGTAACTGTCTTAGAATTATCAAAGTGGTTAATGTATGAATTTTATTAAAACTTTCTATTAATTTAAAGAGCTTCTACGAAAATAATATATATGGATACAGATTCATTTATATTATCTTCTAAAGAAGACTTTTACCAAACTATAAGGGACAATCCCCACCGCTTTGATACCTCAAACTATAAGCTAGAAAACCAATTTAATATAGTTCTGGCTAATAATAAAGAACCTGGAAAAATGAAGGACGAACATGCCGGTAAGATTATGACTTCTTTTGCTGGGCTTAAGGCTAAGGCATACTCTTGTTTAGTTGAGGGAGAAGGAAATGATATAGAATGTATTAAAAAAATTAAAGGAGTAAAAAAATCAGTTATTAAAAAACTAAATCATGAAGATTATATCGAATGTGCTAGACATAAAAAAACATTTTATTGAGCACAGCGAGTTATTCGTAGTAGGTCTCACATTCTTTATACTGAAATTGTAAATAAAATTAGTCTTAACTATAAGGATGATAAGAGATATATTTTAACTTATAATGTAAAAACACCAGCCCACGGTCATTATAAAATATATCATATATTAAGCAGAGATCAAACTAATAACTAATAATAATAAAAAATGTGTTCCCATACTTGTACAATACAGAAATAAAATGTAAAAAATAAATAAAATACAAATAAAAAATGTAAATAAATTGAAATCAAATTTATTTTCAGTGTTTTATTACTTAAGCAGATCATTTACAGATATCCATGAGTTGTGGCTGAAATCCAAACCGCTCCACTTTACGAACACTTTGTTCTTTTTATACCCTTGCAGAGGGTATTATAATTTCAGTCAGAAGTTTGCAACGCAGTGAAGGAGACATCTCCGACCCTATAAAGTATATATATTCTTGATCAGAATCACTAGGAGAGTCGATCTAGCCATGTCCATCTGTCCGTCCGTCTGTCGGTCCGTTTCTACGCAAGCTAGTCTCTCAGTTTTAAAGCTATCTGCATGAAACTTTCCCAAAAGTTGTCTTTCTATTGCAGGTAGTATATAAGTCGGAACGAGCTGGATCGGATGACTATAGCATATAGCTCCCATAGGAACAATCATAAAAATAAATTTAAAAGAATTATAACTTTTCTGTTTTTTAATTTTTTTGTTAGTTCTTCGAGATATAGTAATGGTTAAATATTTCAGAATTACGATTTAAATTTCATCAAAATCGGACGACTATAGCATATAGCTCCCATAGGAACAATCATAAAAATAAATAAAAAAAAATTATAACTTTGATGTTTTTAATTTTTTTTTTAGTTCTTCGAGATATAGTAATGTTTAAATATTTCAGAAATTCGGTTTAAATTTCATCAAAATCGGAAGACTATAGCATATAGCTCCCAGAGGAACAATCGTATAGCCGCCGTAGGAACTATCGAATAATTAAGCTGCAAATCATTATATCTTCAATGTTTTTAAACATACCACCAAGTAAATCAAAATTTTAACGTTTTCAAGAGTATTTAGTTTTTGAAATAGCTGCAAGGGTATATGAACTTCGGCTTGCCGAAGTTTACTTGCTTTCTTGTTTCTTATAAGTAGTATCTCCACCAGGTAAGCAATTTTGTCTTTTACTTTTTTAAGTTCCACTTCATAAAACGACCCTTCAATAGGAACACTCATATGGTCTTCTATATCGTAAGTTACTGTTGATTCTGTTGATTCTAGACGACTTGATGTTTGTGAACTGTTTACGAAAGGATCACATCACCGGAATTTATCAGTTGTTGTGGTTACTCAAAATATATTTCATAAATCATCGCATGCCCGTGATATTTCACTAAATACCAAACATTTAATAGCTTTTAAAAATCCCCGAGATAAGCTTCAATTTCAACGTTTGGCAAGACAAATTTATCCATAAAACCCAACAGAGTTATTTAGAATATATAAAGAAGTAACAGAGCAACCCCACGGATATTTACTTATTAATCTCACTCAGGGAATTAACAATCTCTTACGGTTTTGATCAGACATTTTTAACTCTGAGTATACGGTGTGCTATTCCGAAGAAAATGGTTTACAAAAAGAATCTAAATCGCTTGAAAGCGAACAAACATATATTGTATGTGCTGAAAAAGGCTAGCAATAAACTACGAAAGGCAATAATAAACAATAGCGATAGTGAACTGGTAAAAACAATAGTGGAAATAGTTTTGAACACATTACGAGGAAATCATAAGGTTACTAAAACGCATCTAAATTCCCTAAACAAGTATAAAAGTGTATTGCGCACATTAAACTCTAAGAGATAAGTTCTTATTCAAAAAGGTGGATTTTTACCTATTCTACAAAGTTCGTTCTCTCAGGAGTTTTTGGAAAAGTTTTAAAAATGATTAAAAACAAACATAGTTTAAAAAAAGTAATTTTAATGAACCCCCATACCTTTCAAAAATTAATAAACAACTCTCGAAGAAATTAATTGATAAGTACAATTTTTACCAATTTTAAATAGTAACAAAATAAGTGATTTTGATAAATGGCTTAAAATTAGACAAAAACTTAGTTATTATCAAAATAAAAAACGTAACGAATCATGGAATATTCAAAATGAACAAAAATCGCCATTTATGTCAACCAAAACAACTAAATCGCAAACTACAGATTGGATTGATATAAAACCTACGACTTCTGAACTAAAACCAAAGTCTGATGCGACACTTGTGTCCCCGGAAAGTGATGATGAAGATTTTAAATCAAACAAAATTCCTAATTCTGTTAACGTTCAACAAAAGTTTAAGTCTAATGTATCACTTCCAAAAAAGATAGAGTTCCTGGACTTACCTACCGAGTGTGATGGAGAAGATTTTAAATCAACTAAAACACGAAATTTATTGAACGTTAAACGAAAAATAAGAGATACTTCGTTTTTAGACGAAAAAGAGGATATCAAAAAACTGGCAGTACCAAAAATATAGCTTAGTGATCAACAACGAAAATTGAGAGTTAAGCTAAAAAAAATTAAAGCGGTTTCATTACCATTTCAAGATTAAAAATATATAACAGGACGAGAAAAGTTGTCTAGATCGGTTCGAACTGAGCCGGTGCAAATAGGGATAAACAAAATTAATTGGATATCTTATCAATAATAGAAATTTTAATATAAAGATGTGTTATTCAAATGAGTTGTTTGTCACATTTCTTAGTAATGATTCAATGAATGTATTTCCTGATAATGTAAAATGTGCATTTACAAATATAGTAAATATACCACAAAATATGAATGAATACTGGGAGGTAGGCATTACGGACATATAACTGAATAATTACATTTACAAAACAACTACTAAAGAAAGAAAAATAGCTGAAGAAACTGAATTTGTTAGCTTAGTAAATGCTGAAACATTTAGTTATTCAAATGTTCCTGTTAAATCTAAAATACCTGAAAATGGATTGATTTTTATTTATACTGACATAATCAAACCAAGGTCTGTAGGTTGTAAAAGACCCCGATGTCTTCGTGTAATGCATTATAATGGAAAAGAAATAAATATTCAATTTAAAAATATTGAATATTATCCTTTAGATATATGGTCTCCAAACGAAATCTGGTAAAGCAGTAATAAATGAATTTGGCCGAAAGCCGTTAAGAAATATTATTCAAGAACAGAGCAAGATTGCGTTAACAAATCTCTCAAATAGAGCAATAAATAAAATGACACACTCTCAAAATGGTAACGGAAAAAGGAATAAAATGCGCTGGTCGAGATAAAATCGTTATCATTTAACTTCTAAACGACAAGGTAAACATACCCGCCACCATCAAAAAGGAAAAAAAATCAAGGAAATTGAATATTAGTGGTATTTTTTCTAAAGTAAAATGAGTAACCATGTTGAATGTATGAAAAGCGAACTAGATTTGTTTACACCACACCCTACGCAAAGTTCTATTCTAAGAACTGAAGAAGTCTCATAAAACCCTATTGCATCATTGGAGGGCGCCTCCTCAATTGAATTTGTTTGCTTGGAAAACGGTGAAAAATATCGAGACTTATCAAGTGTTTATTTACGACTTGTGGTGCAACTCAAAAAAAATGATAATAACGTCAATGAAAGAAACGCTTTCGGTGTAGTAAACAATATTTTACATTCAATATTTAGAAGTTCCTCAGTTTATTTAAATAACATATTAGTATCGCGGAGTTATAATAATTATCATTATAGAGCTTATTTGCAAACATTTTTAAACTATGGGAGTGATGCATCAGAAAGCCACTTGGCTTCCCAAGGCTATTTCCTGAATTTTGGAAGATTAACAGCAGGAAAATACGTATATCCAGCCACTAATGAAGCTCTGAAATATTATTTTCCAAAATAGTAATATGGTGATATTTTTAACAAAAGCAAACTGCTTCTTAACAATGTAGTTCTAAGAATTAATTTTAACATTGAAAAAAACAGCATTTTATTTAATGGAAATTGAAACTGAATCAAATTTAAAGAAACTAGAAGCACAACTCTTTATGAATCATATAACAGTTAACCCAAGCATTTTATTGGCTCATCATCATGTTTTACAAACAAAAAATGCTTTATACCCATTCAGTAAAGTAAAAGTCAAAATCATTTACAATATATCTAGGCAACAATACACTATCGATAGATAACGCAGTTATTGGGCAACTACCCAATTTCTTGGCTTTTAGTATGGTTAAAAACCGTTTATACTCAGGAAACCGAGGCTTAGATCCATTTCATTTTGAACATTTTAAAATGCATCGCTTTAACCTAATGGTTAACGGAGTTCAAGTTCCTTCCCAGGCCTTAGAATTTGATTACTCGAACGCTGAAACTGTTCATAGCTCTAGAAGTTATATTATGCTATTCAGATCGAGTGGAATAAAGCATTATGATCGTGGTCTACAAATAACCAAAGAAATGTTTGATACTAACAGTTTCATATTAGCCTTTGACCTAACTACTGATCATTTAAATTCCACTGTATGCTCAAATTTGATGTCACAAGGCACTATACGAATCGAAGGAAGATTTTCAGAACCCCTAAGTAAAGCAGTTACTTGTCTGGTGTACTGTGAATATGATTCCATGATTGATATTGATATACATAGAAATATTCGGACGCTTTTTTAAAATGAATACTTTACAAATTCAACAATTGCTTTCCAAACATGCCAAAACACAATCAATTTTTAAAGGAGTTTTTCCTTCGGACCAGCTACCCAAATCCATTTTTAAATATCCTGCTCTAATTATTGCGAACACCGACACTTCAGATCAGCCCGGAACTCATTGGATTGCATTTTATTTCAATAGTCGCAGATCATTAAAGTTTTTCGATTCATATGGACAATATCCCAAAAAAAAAGAATTCGTAACATTTTTAAGATCAAACGCTTATAAATACTTTTGTAATAAGCAACAACTACAGGGATATTTTTCTAATACCTGCGGTCATTATTGCATGCTGTATGGCCTTTTTAAAAGTAAAAACAAATCACTTAAAAATTTCTTTAAATATTTCAAGAAAAATGACTTCTCATACAATGACAAAATAATACTTAAAATGTTTAAGTCCAATTTTAAAAAATAAAATTCGAGTTTTTAAAAGATAATTAATTTAGTTTATTAAATGTTTCAGTACGATACAATCGTCGGCTTAACTTAAAATATCTAAGCATAAGACTAAGGGCTTCTTTTTTTAATACAGGCAGCATATGACACTGGCAAGTGTCAGGGCCAGACGTGGCATCATCATCGCTCCAGGGACAAAGTTTGTAATGGAATCCAAATTTAGAATGAATTAGCTCTTTTTCCACCAAATCCTCCAGAGTAGCCTTTAGGTATTTAAGCCTCTCCAAGTGTTGTTCGAAAAGCATGTCTTCAAATTGCATCAAGAAGACTTCAATTTGTTGAGCGTACATTTTAAAGGAGAAGTGGTGGTTTCTTACGATTGCTTTAAGACTGATGTTGGATTCACTCAGGGCTTTATATTGGAAAAATGCATTTATTTCTCTTTCTTATTTACTGACAAAAATTCTATTTGCGCACAACTATATCTATTTGCATCTTTTCCTTTATATATTATATGAGTAATTCCGTTCTCATTTAATTTCCAATAAGGTGTCTTAGTACAAAATTTGTTTACATAACTTTTAGGTAAAAATATCCAAACATCCTTGTTGTCCTTGTCTGTTAAATATAGAGCTACTTTGGTTCCATATGGTGTCCTTTTTAACTTGCATCCAGTGATCTTATACTCGAATCCAATGCATAGATTTTCAATTTTTGTATAACCAATCACAGGATTCAATTCGTTCAATGTCTCTAAGAAGTCCTAAGAAAACAAAAAAATTACTTTATGATTTATTTATCGTCAATATATATACAGCGCTTGTTTTGATTCGATGTGCTCTAGTACCTAACAGTTGTGTACTAATTGATTTATCTAAGATTACTTGGTCTTATATACTACCCAGAACATGAAAAATATAACGATATCTTTTTTCTCTTTTATATATACATATATACACAAACACAATAAAACTAAAACACATAACTAAGCAATATTTTCATATATACTTTATTATAGCTATCTCTATCTTTAAGAAATAGTTACAAAAAAATTTACCTATGTTTCTTTATAAGAAAACATATACGAAACAAAGTTCAAACTATGTAATGCTTTCATATTTACATTATTATATTTATCTCTTTTTTAAAAAAGTAAATAGTTACAAAAAAATGTACAAATGACCCTATATAAGACAACATTTTTAAAGAAAACTCAGTTTATATTTATACCCTTGCAGAGGGTATTATAATTTCAGTCAGAAGTTTGCAACGCAGTGAAGGAGACATCTCCGGCCCTATAAAGTATATATATTCTTGATCAGCATCACTAGGAGACTCGATCTAGCCATGTCCGTCTGTCCGTCCGTTTCTACGCAAGCTAGTCTCTCAGTTTTAAAGCTATCTGCATGAAACTTTCCCAAAAGTTGTCTTTCTATTGCAGGTAGTATATAAGTCGGAACGAGCCGGATCAGATGACTATAGCATATAGCTCCCATAGGAACAATCGAAAAAATAAATTTAAAAAAATTATAACTTTGCTGTTTTTTAATATTTTTTTAGTTCTTCGACATATAGTAATGGTTAAATATTTCAGAATTACGGTTTAAATTTCATCAAAATCGGAAGACTATAGCATATAGCTCCCATAGGAACAATCGTATAGCCGCCATAGGAACTATCGAATAATTAAGCTGCAAATCATTATATCTTCAATGTTTTTAAACATACACGCAAGTAAATCATAATTTTAACGTTTTCAAGAGTATTTAGTTTCTGAAATAGCTGCAAGGGTATATGAACTTCGGCTTGCCGAAGTTTGCTTGCTTTCTTGTTTAAAATTAAAATGATGAAGTCCCTTTGTGAGTTGTGTCCAGAAACAAAATCGTTTACTACACGCATAGGCCTCAAAAATCATATCTTAAAATTACATAACTTTAACTATCAAAAATCAAGATCGTCATATTATTGTTGTTATTTCTGTCCAAAAGTAACATTCTGGTTGCGATATGATTATTACGCTCATCTCCTGTTGAAGCATGATGCAGTCTTAAAAAGCATTCGCAAGGCACAAGAAAATTATCAAATAAACAAAAAACAATTTTAACAACTGCATATTTGTAAGAGGTTTTTTATTTATTATAATTTTTTTCAACATGGAAAATTACAGGCCTAAATCAAATAAAACGTCTAGTAGGTTGTGATCTTCGTCGTCATCCATCATTTTTACATATTCGTTCGGGGAGTTGGACTCGATGATCTGATCAAAGATTTGATCATCATCAGAAAACCTATCGCCTTGAGAGTTTGAGAAAGCTTCGTCCAATTCAAATCTCTGTCCACATTGAAATTGATCATTCTACATCGTCTTCATCGTCCCGTATTAATTGGTTCAAAACTTCTTAAGTGGTCCTACCCAATGGAAAATCGCTCCACTCAAGGGAGCCATAGTCAGCTCCAATAGGCTCCGTTTGAGTTGACACTGTAGCAGGCGCAAACACGCCTCGTAGAACCAGTTCAACCGCATTCTGAGAATCGGAAGCATCCAGAGACTCCTGATCTGTGTTTTCAATAATAATTACATCCGAGTCTTGGGTAGGGGGTACTTCCATCTTGTCCTTGGTGTCGATGAATTGCACAGTTACATCCATTGGTATGCAGTACTGAGGCATTTGAAGAACTGATCCTGAGCAATTTGAGTGGTGTCATTTTTATAGTCTAGAATGTTCACTTAACAGTTAACTTAACAGTGCATACAGGTATGTTTTACTCCTAGAACCAATCCGATTGGTTCTTGAATATAGAAACCCGCCCAGACACCTGTCTAATGGATATCAGAGGTCAAATCAATACAAGGATGGATAACAAGTTATCGGGTGGTGAACGTGGTGTAGGAGGGTTCAGGTTGTAGGTAAATATTGATGGTGTATCAACCTTGTCTTTAGGTAAGGGTCAACATGGGCTTATTATGTTGCATTGCAACCATGGACACTTCCCAAAGCCTTAAGCTGAGAGTAGCTGGAATATCCGGGAGCGATGGGTTTTTAACGGTTTTATAATCAGGTGAATTTTTTCCAAATGCATTCACATACAAATTTCATAATCAGTGCACATAATATCTGATAGAACCCCTCGTTTTATTTGGTTTCTAAATATTCTCGCCAAATGTTCGGACCGATCCTTATCGTTTGAGAAAGGGAACGAGAAAGTGAACCCGCATACCCACGAACTCTAATCTCAACCCCCATCCACTTGTGCGTCCTCACGTCTGCTTGTGCGCGAAGGTGTGGAATTATAATTTTGATAGTTTTGATAAAAAAGAGCAATTGAAAAATGCTTTCGAATGATACTAATTTTTTGGGGGTAGTAGTGGGGACTTACGGGAGCAGCGAACCCGGCTTATCCTAGACAAGCACCACGGGTTTGGGGTATCTTAGCTAACCACCGCTCCTGACGACCGCCGCTCCCGACCGTCGGTTAAGTAAGTCCCCACTACTCACCCCTGCCCTGCAGATTGTAAGGAACCTTGTCACATCAAAAACTAAACATATGAAAATAAAATAAACATTTAATATGAATGAATCACCCTGGGAGGAAAATCTAAAAATTAAGAATGAACTAGAGAATACGTACAGAGAGATGCGTATAAAAATAAGAAAGACATGAAAGAATTATGAAAACCGAAGTGCCCTGCAGATTGTAAGGGGCCTTGTCACATCAAAAACTAGACATATGAAAATAAAATAAACATTTAATATGAATGAACATTTTTTTAAATGGACAGTAACGCCATATCTAATAGAGATTTTAAATACAGTACAGAAATAATATCCGAAATGGGTCTAATTGACACCAAAACAGTGGACTCCACTGCTAATGTAATTAATAAAGTCGAATCCAAAACTATTGATAACGAACTAACAAACATATTATTATCAATAATTAATTTCATTATGAGTGCATAAATTTTTTATGAAGCCTATATGTACCACAATAAGTGCGTATCAAAAAGGGCACTAAACAGAAGTCAGGCAAACGATCTGGATAAGATTTAAACTAATAAAGCATTAACAATTTTTATAAAAATATGTTTTTAAAATAAAAATAAAATAAAAAAAAAATTTGTATATGTACACAGTGAAATTTCCCATTAAAAAAATAAATACAAATTATTAAGAACTAAAAATTAATACACAGGACTGCATTAAAATTACTATCGACATTGAACCAAATTTTGAGAATAGGGTATTGGCCATAGTTAGAAACAGAGCAGAACCTCTTTTAATTTCATATTTTGAGTAATCTAGCTTTTGCCCCGCTTGTTCATTGCAGCTGCACGCAAAACGCAATAGAAACTGTAAAGTATTCTCGGAAATAAGCACACACACTGTATTAAGACACATAAATGTGCTGAAAATTATGCACAATCAATACAAAAAAAATGTAAGTAAGGTAGGGGAGCAATTAACTCTCCGTATACCAGAATTAAGCACCCTTGACACCCTTGATAAGTCTTACACTTGTATAAGCCAAAATAGGCCAATACATAAAGCCACAATTAAAAAACATGAAAAGACTCTTGTAGATTCTTTCAATAAGGCAAGAACCCTAATACATGAAAATAGGCAAGCAATAAATAAAACGAATTGGTCTAAATTATCTAAATTATTGATCAAGTTTCGTTCAAATTTAATAACTGTCAAAGAAAGGTATACTTTAAATATATCGATACCGACAAATTTAAATACCCAATCAAGAAATAGACCTAAAGGAAAATGAAGATTGCGATTCGAGCGGAGGAATTGAAATAAAAGAAAACAAGAAGGAAAGCAAACTTCGGCAAACCGAAGTCATATAGCCTTGCAGCTATTGCAAGAATTAAATACTTTTGAAAACATTAAAATTATGATTAACTTGCGTATATGTTGAAAAGCATTGAAGATATGATGATTTGCAGCTCAATTACTAGATAGTTATGTTATATATTTTTATTATTTCAATGGGAGATATATGATAAAGTCGTCCGATTTTGATGAAATTTAAAACGTAATTCTAAAATATTTAACCATTACTATATGTCGAAGAACTAAAAAAAATTAAAAAGCAGCAAAGTTATATTTGTTTTTGTTTTTTCTAAAATATTTAACCATTACTATATGTCGAAGAACTAAAAAAAATTAAAAAGCAGCAAAGTTATAATGTTTATACCCTTGCAGAGGGTATTATAATTTCAGTCAGAAGTTTGCAACGCAGTGAAGGAGACGTCTCCGACCCTATAAAGTATATATATTCTTGATCAGCATCACTAGTAGAGTCGATCTAGCCATGTCCGTCTGTCCGTCCGTCTGTCCGTCCGTCTGTCCGTCCGTCTGTCCGTCTGTCAGTCTGTCCGTCTGTCCGTCTGTCCGTCCGTTTATATGCAAACTAGTCTCTCAGTTTTAAAGCTATCTGCATGAAACTTTCCCAAAAGTTGTCTTTCTATTGCAGGTAGTATATAAGTCGGAACGAGCCGGATCGGACGACTATAGCATATAGCTCCCATAGGAACAATCGGAAAAATAAATGAACAAAAATTATAACTTTGCTGTTTTTTAATTTTTTGTTTAGCCCTTCTACATTTAGTAATGGTAAAATATTTCCGATTTACGGTTTAAATTATATCAAAATCGGACGACTATAGCATATAGCTCCCATAGGAACAATCGGAAAAATAAATGAAAAAAATTATAACTTTTTGTTTTTTAATTTTTTGTTCAGTTCTTCGACATATAGCAATGGTTAAATATTTCAGAATTATGGTTTAGATTTTATCAAAATCGGACGTCTATATCATATAGCTCCCATAGAAATAATAAAAATATATGAAATAGCTATCAAATAATTAAGCTGCAAATCGTCATAGCTTCAATGTTTTTAAACATATACGCAGTAAATCATAATTTTAATGTTTTCAAAAATGTTAAATTCTTGTAATAGCTGCAAGGGTATATGAACTTCGGCTTGCCGAAGTTTGCTTTCTTTCTTGTTTTTTTTGTATATTTTTTCGGATTGTTCCTATGGGAGCTATATGATATAGTGGTCAGATTTTGATGAAATTTAAAACGTAATTCTGAAATATTTAACGATTATGTCAAAGAACTAAAAAAAATTAAGAAACAGCAGAGTTATAATTTTTTTTTTATTTATTTTTTCAATTGTTCCTATGGGAGCTATATGCTATAGTGGTCCTATCCGGCTCGATCCGACTTATATACTACCTGCAATAGAAAGACAACTTTTTGGAAAGTTTCATGCAGATAGCTTTAAAACTGAGAGACTAGTTTGGGTAGAAACGGACGGAAAGACGGAAGGACAGACGGACGGACAGACGGACGGACAGACGGACATGGCTAGATCGACTCGCCTTGTGATGCTGAGCAAGAATATATATATATTGTCGGAAATGTCTCCTTCACTGCGTTGCAAACTTCTGAATGAAATAATAATACCCTCTGCATGGGTATAAAGATCTACATTATCTAACAATTCCTGCAGCTATAACAGTAACAGAAGCAGAATAAGAAGATATAGAATCAGATATAAGTGTGCCAGACGTAAAAAAAAACATATTGGCAGATTCAACAGCCCAAAGGGCATATAAGATTTAACTGTAAAAAATCAAAAATTGTAAATCATAAAAAAATTGCAAGGCACTACTCAAAGCCAAATTGGGAAAACAGCCGAGAAATTTACAACAGAAATAGACAACTTACGAAAGTTCCTTGAAGCTTCGCACATTGACGAAGGCCTGTACTGCAGTACTGAGTTCAAAGAGGAAACAACTATCGCGGTAATAATTTCCGAAATAATTATTGCGGTAGAGGTAATAACCGAGGTAATTACGAGAAAAACGAATACTACCAAAATAATGGCTATAACGGTTATAACCGAAACTATACTAATTAAACCAACAACAATTATAAAGGTCGTGGAAATTATAGAGGAAAAAATCGTTATGGAAACATCAATAACAAAAAAATGAAAGGAAGCAAACTTCGGCAAGCCGAATTTCATATACCCTTGCCGCTATTGCAAAATTTAAATACTCTTGAAAACATTAAAATTATGATTAACTTGCGTTTATGCTAAAAAACATCGAAGCTATGATGATATGCAGCTCAATTATTCGATAGTTCCTATGGCATACGATAGTTCCTATACGATATCGTTTTAGGATTTAAATAATATTAAAATTGTAATTCTGAACTTTCAAATTGTTAATAGGTCAAAAAAATTACAAAATAGAAAAGTTACATTTTAAAAATTATTTTTTTTAATTGTTTATTGTTTCTAGTTTTCGGTTTTTATGAAACTAAAAAACCACAAAATTATAATTTTTTTCATTATCTTTTCCAGTTGTTCCTATGGAGCTTTATGCTAGAGAAAAATAAACTTTTGGGAAAGTTTCATGCAGATAGCTTTAAAACTGAGAGACTAGTTTGCGTACAAACGGACGGATAGACTAGATCGACTCTCCTAGTGATGGTGATCAAGAATATATGTACTTTATAGGGTCTCCTTCAGCGTTGCAAACTTCTGACTTAAATTATAATACCCTCTGAAAGGGTATAATAACATATATAATAACAAGTAAAAACAGACAAAACAATCATAATGTCCGACAGGACACATCGGAAAACCAATAAAGACACTTAAGATACAAAACCTAGTTAAATACACTATATGATATGTTGTATTGCTTACATACTAAAGGTTACAATTTTACATGAATACGAAAATTATATTAACATAAAATTAAATACCCAGTGCTATTCTTTTTTTTCACAGAGTTCTTGTTTTCTATCCTTCGTCTGAGCACTACAAAGGCCCTTGTATGGATTTCTTGAAACTTGAAATCCTTCCAGATCTTGTAATACAAAACTTTCGTTTCGTAATACTTTAACTATCATGTAAGGGCCTTTATTCTTTGGAATTAATTTTCAGAGACTCGTGTCGGGCAATCAAAGTTCTTAACTATTACGTAGTCACCTTTTTTATAAATCGTGGGCTTAAGTTCAACTCTCTGCAATGTCAACGTCAGCGAGTTGCAGTCTGTTACGATCTTGAAACGTTTTCCTTCTAAATAAATTCGAAATCTACGTAAAGCATTAACAATCGCCAGCGTTCCAATTCGAAGCCATGATAATTAGATTCAAAATGCAGTTCAATGTCATCATTGTGATCGTAGATAGCAAGTACAGGGGTCTTATTTAGTTTCTCCTTAAGCTTTAAAAATCATTTTAGCTCCAGGTCCCCAAAAACGAATGGCTTGTTTTTCCTCAGTAGATCGTACAAGCGTTTAGCCATTGTGGAAAATTCGTTAATAATAAGTCTAAAATATGAACATAAACCTAAAAAGCTTTGAACTATGTGTACTTTGCATGGGATTGGAAAAAATTCTAAATCTCTTCAATTGCTTTGTCATCTGATCTAATACCTTCCTTAGAAATTATAAAATCCTAAATATTTAATACTTTATTGCATTAATTCGCATTTGTCCATTCGTAATTCTAACTTGTTATTAATTAATCTTGTAAATACTTATTTTCTAAATAATTCTAAATGTTGTTCTGTAATACTAGCGACCATTATTTTGTCCATGTAAACTATTACTTTGTTTTCTTTTATTAGGTCGTTAAAGATTTTGTTTACGAACCGTTGAAAAACAGCCGAACAATTTTTTATTTCTATAGGCATTCTTCAAAACTCCAGCTGTCCTAACGGGATAACAAATAAAGTAAATTTCACCGATTCGTTGTCTATGAATACGTGAAAATATCCTTTCTTAAGGTCTAACTTTGAAAATACACTATTAGTAACGAACTTGTCTAACAAAACTTCGATTAAGGGTACTGGATAATTGTCTGTTATTAGAACTTTATTCAGTTTCCTGTCACCAGTCTTTTTTTCTACAAAGATATTTAGAGGACCATACTCCGAGTCGCCAGGGCGAATGATTCCCTTTCCAAGTACTCATCTCAGCTAAATGGCTTCGACTTCTCAACACAAATCTTCATCTCGCATTTAATTAAAGCAATCTCGGGTCTAATGCGTTGCTATACAAATTTTGCAGCAGTTATAGACTACTAGACTATTATCTACTATGTTTATGTCTCCACAAGAATATCCATATTTTCATTGTTGTGATGTGTTAGTGTGTTGTAGTTATATGTCCTAACAGTTTTTCAATATCAGTTTCATTTCCTAACAATTTATCAATAACAGTTTCATTTCCTACGAAAAAAATTTTAAATTTCTTATTTAATTTTTATTGTTATTAAACCTCTTTCGTTGTTGACATTGTCTCACGAAGTGCCCCATCTCACCGCAAGCGAAAAAAAGCCAGGTTCTCTCTTGGACTTTCGACAGTCTTTGTCGTAGTGACCCCTCGAGTTGCAGTTCCTACAGTGATCGTCATCTTTGCCTGGCGGGTTTGTGGAAGTTGAAACGCCTTCCTTGTCTCCATCCTTTGGGAGGCATATGTTCGCGAATGCTTGTCGCATTTTCTCTGGGTTTCCAAAGCGTTGTATGCGAGCCTGGTCTTTCAAATTCGAGGAAAGTGCGCCTTCGATGATTTGCTTCAATAGTTCCTCAGTGTCCAAGTTGATGGCTTGCATCAACTTTTCCTCGAAATACATTTCAAATCTTTCCCTTGTTGCCAAGTACGCTCGAATTGTCGTCTCATCTCCGCTTTGGATTTCAGCTTACCAAATGCCATGACCAGCTGATCGCATAGCCCGTCGAAGGACTCCAGCACGCGAGTTGAGTTGGCATCGTTGCTTTTCATCGTGCTGACGAATATCATGCGCATGAATTCCATGTCCAGACCATAGATTCGTCCAAACTTTTCCATCGAAATCCATTGCCGCCTCTTTCGCAAAAGAAAGCGATGCTGCTGAGCCGCCCCTGGGTGCAGAACCTTCTTGGTTCGCGATTTTGCCAACTGCTCCGGCGAAATGGAATAGTCCTGGAATAGCCAATTACGATCTGGGAGGCGTTGCCACCAAGTTGAGCCAGGGCTGCGTGCAAATTAAGTTTGTCACTGGTAATTTTGTTAAAAAATATATTTTTTATTTTATATAACTTGTATTTTATTTCACTAATACAAGTCACTTTATTTCTTACATTCAAATCCTTATATTCCGATCTCTTTCTCGATCCAAAATGGACTGCTGTCTTAATTCTAAAATCTTATCCAACGAACCTCGGCCAGAAGCTTTTCTTTGAGTTTCAAAAAATTCCTTTTGTTTAGAATATAAGCTTAGGGTGAAATCATGGCATCCTATTGTGAATTTCAAATATAGTTTGAACTTGGAACGCAATTGATTGGGCTTCGAGCGGAAGCTTATGTTTATTTTAAGTTAGGATTGTTTATCTTGGCAGGGAAACCAAGAGCGGACTCCAAAGGCAAAGGCATTGGCAAAGACAAGGGCAAATGTAAAGGCACAGGCAAATATCGCTTGAATTGAATTTGAAAATAATTTGTTAATTCCATAAGTTTCACGGAGAAGAGACTTATAATAAGTATTCAAATCTTAACCTATACTGTATTATAATTGTTAATTGGTTAATGGCCCTAAGTTGGGCAGGAGTGGGCGGTCGTTGCGCTGTAACCGTGAGTTGTTACTGAGCCGCCTGAGCTGCCTGGCTAGTTGATTTGGATGTATTGATAGTCTATCTTCGTACTTCGAGACTTTACTATCAATTTCTTCTTTAACGGGTTTTATATCCAGGTCCCTGTGGTTATTTGCGTTACAAATATACCAGGGGGACCCGTTATTGTAAGCAGTATCTTCCGACTGCTTGCGTTTCCCCAGAGTACCGGCCCGTACATCCAGGTTGGCTTTAAATAAGAGTTGTAAATAAGTACTTTGAGTTCCAGTGGCAGGGATGAGCGGGAATTGATGAGCCAGTGTTTCCACTGTTCCACTGTTGGCCTTGAATTTTAGGGAAATCTTCTTCGCTTCATTATGCTTTCTCCAGGTAAGCCGCCTGTCAAAGTGGATGCCCAGGTATGTGACTTCGTCGACCTGGGGGATTTGTTGTTTAGGGTCAGTGGTGGGCAGGTTGCCCGATTGAGGGTAAACGTAATATGTTTGCATTTTTGTTCGTTGACTTGTATGCGCCAATCTGCTACCCATTTTTCTACAACCCTCACGTGTTTTTTAGATACGCTGTTGCTGTTTTTGGACATTTTGAAGGACTGGTTATAGCTGTGTCATCAGCAAAGGTGGATGGAGTTGTCTGACTGCTTGTGGGAATGTCAGCCGTGTATAGGACATACAAGATCGGTCCGAGCACACTTCCATGGGGTACTCCAGCTTCGATTTTGTGGTTGGCGGAAAACAAATTTTTGCATCTGACAGTAAATATTCTGTCTTTAAGGTAAGATTCAAGTAATTTGTGGGTGTTATGTGGTAGGACAGTATTGATTTTAAAGGCCAGACCGTCAATCCAAACGCGGTCGAAGGCTTGAGATACGTCTAGGAATAAGGCACTGCAGTATTCCCTATTTAAACGCTGTGCGTATTTCAGCTGTTATTCGATTTACCTGTTCGGTAGTTCCGTGCTTTTCCCTGAAGCCGAACAGATGCAGGAGGATCGCTCTGTCATTTTGGAGGTGTGTTTTGAGGTGGCACAAAAGCAGTTTTTCAAATAGCTGTGATAGGCACGGAAGGAAGCTAATGGGCCCGAAGCACAAAGGTTGGAATTTGTCTTTGCCTGGTTTTGTTATCATTGTAAAAACAGACCTTTTCAATTCACCCAGCCATTGGTGATCGAATTGGAATTTGTTGCTGGTGGACGAAAGTTGCGCTACGTAGGCACGTTGAGTCTGATTCTTTTCAGTTAGTAAAGCTTTGGACAACTTCCGACAAGCTTCTTTAAACCTTTGTTTAGTGGCTGGGGAGCGATGTGCCTGCCAGTCTCGGCGAAGTCGCCGTTTTTACGTGTAGTTTTTGGGAGGATGAGGCTGAAAGTTAGGGAGTAGAGTGTTTGGCAGCAGAGGACATTACATCCGCTATATGTTTAAGTGAGTCTTCTATATCAGCTTCACAGGAGATTTAAGGTTCGATTTCAAAGTGTGAGCTTAAATATTTTTTATACTTTAGCCAGTTTGTTGTATTGGATGTCAGAAATTGTGGTCGTTCTACAAACTGTGGATGTTCAGATAGACAGAGTAAAACAGGAGAGTGGTCAGATGACAGTTTCGCCAGGGTTTCAACATGTATCAGCCTGGACGGCACTCTCCTAGTTACAGCAAAATCGATAATGTCTGGTTTTTTGTTCGTATCTGCTGGCCAGTATGTGGGTGTACCTGGTGAAACAAAATCTATCTTATTACCGGGTTTGATAATGGCGTTGTATAGCTGGCGTCCAGTAGTGGTGTTTCGCATTATAGTCACTGGCACCATAAAACAATGAGTTGTAAAAGCCTAAAAATTCAATCTCTGAAATATTAAATCGTGGGGGACAATACACAGTCGATAGGGTGACTGGACCGCTGGTTATGTTGATTCCTAGGGATGTGGCCTGTATGTGGTTGTAAGCAAACGCCTCCAGTGGGTGATGCCTAATGCGCTGTTTGATAAGGATTCCGGTCTTTTCGTGAGCTTTGCCGTCTGGGTGGTTGCTCGCATAGAATATATAGCCAGTGAGATGGAAACAGTTTTTATTGGTTAGGTGCGTTTCTGAGAGGAGCATGATATCGAAGTCCTGGGTGCTTTAGAACTGTAGAAGTTCACGTCTGTGCTGCGAAGCACCGTTAGCGTTCCAAAAACATATTCTTAAGGGATCTATTTAAGTTGACTTTTATTTGATTAGAATTTCCATAAGGTTGTTCTGGTTTCGCACTAGTTCCTGGAGGGTACCTTGCATTGAAAGCATGATGTTCATGAGTGTAGCTAAAATAGCTTCAATGCTGTTTTGTATTGGTGTAGTGTAAGTCTGGTTTTGTTGGTTATATGGTTGAGTTGGTATATGAGCGTTTTGCTCTGAAAGCGCAGTATATTTTGGTTTTGGTATAGGCGGGTGGGGCGGTAATGGTTCGGGCGATTCTTGTAGGCGACAATCCAGGGTTTCGAAGTGCAGCCGCAAAAGAGGCTTGCAAAGGAATGTAAAGATTTGGCTGAGCAACCTGTTGGGCGGAGGTTGGTTGTTGGCGCCTCTGTTGGAGCCGACTCTTGATCTCTTTATTGATGGGGCATCCCCTGTAATTAGCAGTGTAGTTTCCACCACAGTTGCTACATTTTCTCGGTGCTGGGTCTTCTTTGTTATCCGTGAAAGCTTCTATACAGTGCAGGTCGCCACAGGCAACAGAGACTGGTCGCAAAGTGCAATAACTTTTTGTGTGCCCAAACTCCTGGCAGTTTGTACACTGTACCGGGCCGTTTCGTTTATGCGGCTCCTCTACGGTTATTCTTCGATGGAGTAGGTATTGCAGTTTGTATATGGGGTGCACTGCGTTTTCCTTCAGGGTAGTCGCGTCTGGTTTGAGTTCAATCTTGAAGAGTGGCTGAGGAATTTTTGCCCTGTTGGTTATGTTCATTACGTTTTTAACGTCAAAACCATTTTCTTTAAGTCCTTCAGCTTTATCAGCTGCCGGGACGGTTGACTCGATATCCTTTAAAACAACTTGAAGTCCTTTGCTACTTTTGAGTTGGTAGGTGTAATAATTAACACGCTCACTGTCCAGAAAGTTTGTTACAGAGCGGTAGTTGTCTTCAATGGTGATCTGGAGCTTGGTTTCAGATATATTACCTCTTTTTAAAATAGCAATAAAAAAGTTATTTTGCCCAATTTTTTTCTTGAGTTTATTGATTAGATCTGAACAATTTTGATCTCTTATGTGGTGGCTTTACAATTTTATTGGCTGGGGTGGTTGACCGTCATCTTTTTCGAGCTCGCCAAGAATGGCAAATTTGTTTGCAAAAGTTGCCTTAGTGGTGTTGTTTGAAGTTTTCGTAAGTTTAGGCAAATTTGCTTCTTTAGCTTTTTGCGGGCTAAGTTTTCTTTTTATTTGTACATACTGATCGATCCCAGTCTGTACAAGCGTAGACTGTGAGAGCTCTGCAGCAGAAGCTAGTATTGCTAGCGATGCCAAAATCGGCCACACGTTGGTCGATGTTGGAGTTGTTGTTGTTGTAGTCGATACGACAGTTGTTATTGAGGGCACCGTATTAGTGAGCGCACAAGCTGATGTAGTCGGTGCGTCTATTGGTGGAAGGGGGGAAGGGCATTGCGAACTCCATGACTGCGTTGGAGCAGCGCAGCTTGAGTTGGTAAATAGTGCTGGCGAAAGAGACTGAGATCTCTCAGTAGCGGGCGGCGACATTGCACTTTTTGTATTATTTACTGTCTCCGATGAGACAATTGCTAAGTATGCATTATTTTTCGAAGACAAAGACAGTTGAAGCGAAGACAGTAGACGCGCGTCTTGCTGTTGTTGTTGTTGTAGACGACTTTGACTCACTGGCTTGCTGTTGGCACTTTTCAATAACGTACCCGCAGGCATTGTTATATAGTTTAATTTATTTAAGTCTTTGTATTTGTTATTAGATTTGTTATGGAAGAAAGCCCTTGTTGTTTAACATTGCTGCCAGCGTCTTTTCGCTTTTTATTGGTGTGTTTTTATTTTTAAATAACTTTGGTTACCCTTTCACTCGGCGGAGCGATCGGAAACACGTCTACCTCGGGTAGTTGATTAATGTTAATCAGGGTTAGCTCCAAATTATTTGAAGCAATATATTCGGAAATTTCATAATTTATGAATTTATGCTGAGCTATATAGCTCAATATTTTGTTTTCGCCGTTAACGTTGGTGTTGTTATTTATAATGAACATTCATTCATTGAACAAAATAAAATATGAACCTTTTAATTGAGTGTTGTCTACTATCTTTGTTCCTGTTATTAAAATGGCACCATCCTGTAAGATATCTATTTTTATTATTAATTTCTCTTATTTTAGAGCAGTTGGCTTTTTCGCCTTTTAATCATTTTATAAAACAATTATTTTCAAAACTTAATTTATAATAGTTGTTTAACATTTCTTTCTTAAAACTAGTCATTAGGTAATATTTGTTTTTGCAATTGGCAACTTCATTATTTATTAAGAATTTTCCATCGGATTTTGGAATAGCTCTTTTTTTTTGTAAAGTTCAAATTTATGTAAACTACAAGTAATTCATTATTTAATAAAATTTTAAAATACAATTTTTTGTCCATTAGGTCAGATAATACTACAGATTGCTTTTGCTAAGATTTTGAATTTATTGTGAATTGCTTGTTGTTGTTTTCAATTAAGCTGTGTATTTTCTTCCGAACAGATCAGGAGTACCTGCTATCCATTTCCAATTTCATTGATTCCTCTTTTTTTTTTGGCATTATTTCTGATAAAGTTAATTTGATGAGTTCCAAGTCCATTGAAATTTCCCATTCTATGTCCGGTTTTGAAGTTTTTATCAAAGATCTCGTTTCCGTTCCAATTATTTCATCATAAAAACTTAATTTAGTTATGTGAAATAAATCTGCGTATGAATCGTACGTAAATAATAAGTATTCGTGACTTGTATAGTAAATTATTTCAGAACTTGTTTAAAAAGTATTAGGTTGAGTATAAGTCCTGAAAAAAACAATTTTCCGAAAAAAATAATAAAAAATTGTTGTTTATATTAGAATTTAATATCATCTTTATGAATTATCCTATTTCTATTGTTGATTATAATTTTGTTAGGCAAATTTTCCTTACAACTTGTTTTTATACCCTTGCAGTGGGTATTATAATTTCAGTCAGAAGTTTGCAACGCAGTGAAGGAGACATTTCCGACCTTATAAAGTATACATATTCTTGATCAGCATCACTGGAAGAGTCGATCTAGCCATGTCCGTCTGCCCGTCCGTCTGACTGTCCGTTTCTACGCAATCTAGTCTCCCAGTTTTATAGCTATCTGCATGAAACTTTCTCAAAAGTTGTCTTTTAATTTCAGAGACTATAAAAGTCGGAACGATCCGGATCGGAAGACTATAGCATATAGCTGCCATAGGAACAATCGGAAAATTAAATGAAAAAAAATTGTAACTTGCTGTTTCTTACTATTTTTGTTGTATTTCTTCGACATATTGTAACGGTTAAATATTTCCGAATTACTTTTAAAATTTTATAAAAATCAGACGCTATAACATAAAGCTCCCATGAGAACAACAAAAACATCAAAAAAAAAAAAATTTAAAAAAGTGTAACTATTTTATTTTGTAATTTTTTGTTTCATTCTTTTAGACTAATTAATAATTTGACAGTTCAGAATTACGCTTTTAATCTAATTAAGATCATCATATCGTCAATGTTTTAAAACATATACGCAAGTCAATCATAATTTTAATGTTTGCAAGAATATTTAATTTTTGCAATAGCTGCAAGGGTATATGAACTTCGGCTTGCCGAAGTTTGTTCCTTTCGTGTTGATATCTGGACTAAGTTTGTTTCTTTCTTTAAGTTTCTTTTCATAAACAACTTGTCCTACATGATAATCTTTTTCTTTTCTGTTCTCATTATATGTTTTTAAGATTCTTTTTTGTGTATTTTTCAAAATAATAATAATAAATGTTAAATTTTGCGCGAAGTATATATCTATATGTTAATTTCCTCCTTCTTTAGTTGGAATAGGGGCCTCCCGATTGGAATTTTTATTGGGCGCCTGTTACATTTATTTTCATTGCAAATCACACAACTTTTGATATATTCTTTCAATTTATTAAATAAGTTTGTGTCGTATCCTGCCAAAAACTTCCAGTGATTCATGTATTGTAAACCTCCCCGTTGTTACTAACAGTTGTTGTTTAAACTGATTTAACGTCTCTTGTATTACATTTTCAAAACTATTGTCAGAATGCAGTGTGTTTTGATCTGAGTCGGATTGTTCTACATCATTGTTTGTAATGTTATTTATTTGCATTCGAGATAATGCAACATTTGCTGCACCGGGTTTATATATTATTTTTGGGGTAAAACTTTCTATGAAAGAATACCATCTTTTCATTTTTAGGTTGGGATTTTTATCCGAAATCGTGAAAGACAAAGATTGATGGTCCGTTTGGATTTCTATACCAAATTACTTCGTAGAAATAGTTTCTCAAATTTTTTAAGGCCCGTAATATGGCTAGCAGTTCCTTTTTATTTGTGGCATAAAGATGCTCGGTCTTATTAAGTGTTTTAGATATGAGAGTAATTGGTTTATTATTCTGTGATAATACCACCCCGATAGCTACGTCTGATGCGTCTGTTGTCAAAGTGAATTTTTTACTATAATTTGGTTAAACTAGTTCAACTTGTGCTATTAAATTCTCTTTTAGATCGTTAAAAGCTTGTATAGCTGAATCGTCCAACTTTATTAATAGATATTCTTTTAGAAACATTTCAATTTTCCCCTCCTAAATATTTTGTAAGAGGATTGGCAATTTTTGCATAATTACGGACAAATTTTCGGTAATAGCCAGTTAGGCCAAGAAAACTTGAAAGTTCTCTAATATTTTGTGGTAACGGATACCTTGAAATTGTGGAAATTTTTTCAGGATCTGTTTTGATTACATTTCTCGATTGTGTTTGAAAAAATTATAATATCGTCCATGTAGACGTGGCATGTTTTTCCTACTTGTTCTCTGAGAATATCATCCATTGCTGGGCGCATTTGTTAACCCGAAAGGCATTCGTAAAAATTCAAATTTTCCGTTGTTAATAGAAAAAGATGTTTTTTCAATATCTTAGTATTTTATTAGAATTTTATGGAATCCTGATTCCAAATTAACAAATTAACATTTTGTTGAAAAAATGTTACCTTTCCTAAGTTAGCATACACAGATGGGTCTTGCATCGGGTATCTATCCGGTATTGTGTTCTCATTTAATTTGTTGTAGTCTATTACGAGTCTGTGTCTTTAGGTCTACCGTTTTCGTTTTGCCCCTTTTTGGGTACCACCAGTACTGGTGAATTCTAAGGCATTCTACTTGGCCTTATAATATTTTCATTTATCATTCTATTGATTTCACTATTAACGAAATCTGAAACTGATAAGGCATAGGGATATTGTTTACTATATATTGCCCTGTCGTAATTTGTATTCCTTTCAATTATGTAAATTATTCTTTTCTCCAAATCTTCGACTTAATTTGAATTTCACATTTTAATATAATTCATTTTATTTCTTTCAAAATCCTTTGATCCCAAAGTTGTTACTTTTTTATTGACGGATGGTTCGACGTCGGCGCTTTGAGGGTTTTGTGTTCCCAAACGTTTTAATTTTTAACGAAAAATTCTTCGCCGGCGTGTTCAGGATATTTTTGTCCCAAACTATATCATTTTTTGTTGACTGATTTTTTTACGTCGGCGAGTTCAGGAATTTTGGATCCCACACAATACCTTTTTTTTTTATGGATAATTCTACGTTGACGTGTTCAGGATTTTTAGATCCCAAACTATTTGCTTTTTTGTTGACGGATAATTCTACGTCGGCTTGCTCAGAATTCTGTGATCCCAAGCTAAATAATCTTTTTTCCACCATTTGTGATTCTGTTTTGATTCCACTTTGCTCCTCAAAGTATTTTTTTATAATATATTTATTCAATGGAACGATAATTTTTCCTTCTGTTAGCGATAATTGGTTTTTTTATTAAAAAATAAAAAAATAATTTTTCTTTTGATGGTCCCTTTTTGAATATCAATTACCGCTCCTATTTTTTTTTTAAATATTAAAACCTATAAGTAGGTCGGATTCTTAACCTTCTGTTTCATAAAATACTTGTCTTGTTGTAAATATCGTTATTAAATGATAATATTTTATTATTGTAAACCCATTAAGGGTTGAAACTCTCTTGTAAATTGGGAGCTCTTTTTTATTTTGACAAATATTCCTTTTTATGTAACAAGATGTTGCTCTTGTGTCAATTAAAACTTTTAATTCTTTTTCGATTTTTTTGTCCGTTCTCATCAAGTAGCGTAATCCTACTCCGGATTCTGATCTAATAAATGATCCTCTTCTATATTATTTAATTTCACAATTTTTTGAACAGGCTGGTTAATTGATTATTGATAAAACTGGGAGACTAGATTGCGTAGAAATGGACAGTCAGACGGACGGGCGGACGGACATGGCTAGATCGACTCTTCTAGTGATGCTGAGCAAGAATATATATACTTTATAAGGTCGGAAATGTCTCCTTCACCGCGTATGTATTTTTTTGTAGCTTGGACATTAGTCTTAGCAATGCCTCGCAAGCTCATGCTCACGTCCTCTCTTGTATTGTGCCCCCCGCACAAGAACTCTCGGTGAAGGCACATCTGGGAGCGATAATATTAGAAAGCTCAAGTGGCCTGCTGTTACAGATTACAAGTGTATTTGAAAAACTGAACCCTTGTCGGGTCCCAGATCGTAAATTATGGCTCTTGATCGAATTACACAGTTCTACATGACATGTGCAGAGCTTATTAAATCTTAGACATAATATCTATCAGTGTTCGTCTGAACAGCTTTCATTATGTGTTTCTAACATTTTTTCTTGTGTATTTTTTAAAATTTGAAGAATATTATCGTGCTCTTTTTTATTATATAGTACGTCAAAGGGTTTTTTGTTCGTTGATGAATCAATATTCTGATTATATTCCTGAGCGGCTCTAATTACTATTTCGAAATAGTCGGTTAAATAAAATTCTTCTTTTACGCATCTAGCTAATTCTGTTAATGCAGAATGAGCCTTTTGAACTTGTCCGTTTGAGGTACTGTGCCTCGGGTCTGCTTAATGTAGAGTTAAGCCGCACCTTTGTTCAAAAGATTTAAATTGGGCCACGGTAAAGTTCTGTTCAATATCGGTTATTATTACTTTGGCTTGTGGAAATTGTTGAAGTAATTCCATTACTTTGTTTTGGATATTTCATTTATTTTGAATTTGTTTTATTGCAAGCTATGAAAGTACTCAAAACTACTGTTTTGATCTGAGACCGATACGTTTCTTTCAGTTAAGTTGTTAATCTGAATCTCTGAATAGGCATCTGCAACTACACTAGTTGTACCTGGTTTATAAATGACTTTTGGAGTGAAACTTTCTATGAAGAAATACCAGCGGTTCATTTCTATATAAGCATTTTTATCAGAGATTGCGAAGGACAATGGTTGATGATCGGTTTGAATTTCAGTTCCAATCACTCCGTATAAGTAATTTCTTAGATTTTTAAGAGCCCATACTTTAGCTAAAAATTCTTTCTTATAAGTTGCATAAACTTGTTCTGGTTTAGATAAGGTTTTTGAAATAAAAGGAATCGGTTTACCTTCTTGAGATGAAACTGCACCAATGCGACGAATATTTCTGCGTCGGCACTCTCAGGATTTTTGATTACCAAGATATTTGTATTTTTGTTGACGCATATTTCTACTTCGGCGCTCTCAGGATTTTTAAATCCCAAGCTTTTCTCACTATATCCCAATTTTCCCTTTGCTGTATTTATTAAAGCTCCAATTTTTTTAGTAAATTGAATCCATTTAGAAGATCCGATTCTAATCCTTCTCTTTTATAAAATAAATTTCGTGTTTCGAATATAGTTATAATTTGGTAAAATTTGGTGCAGTATGAGCACCTGATAAAACATTTTCTGGAATAGGAAAAAAAGAAAAAGATAATATATAAATATTTAGAATTTTGTGAATAATTCTATTTCTTCTGTTGATTATTATTTTGTAATGTAAATTTTTCTTAGCTACTTTTTTTATATCTATCTTTTTCTTAAACTACCTGTCCTGCTTGATATTGTTTTTCTTTTCTGCTTTTGTTAAGGATAGTAAATAAATACAACCTTTTTGTTTGAGTTCTGTATTGAAACTGTTTCATTTTATTTAAAACTTCTTGACAAGAAACTTATGTGAAAATCTTATTCTAATCTTAGCTATGGTTTACGCAGAGACCTAATCTTTTTAGTCTGGGCGAGGGAGTTATTTATTTTGCCCCCCGCACAAGAACTCTCGGTGAAGGCACATCTGGGAGCGATAATATTAGATAGCTCAAGTGGCCTGCTGTTACAGATTACAAGTGTATTTGAAAAACTGAACCCTTGTCGGGTCCCAGATCGTAAATTATGGCTCTTGATCGAATTACACAGTTCTACATGACATGTGCAGAGCTCATTAAATCTTAGACATAATATCTATCAGTGTTCGTCTGAACAGCTTTCATTATGTGTTTCTAACATTTTTTCTTGTGTATTTTTTAAAATTTGAAGAATATTATCGTGCTCTTTTTTATTATATAGTACGTCAAAGGGTTTTTTGTTCGTTGATGAATCAATATTCTGATTATATTCCTGAGCGGCTCTAATTACTATTTCGGCATAGTCGGTTAAATAAAATTCTTCTTTTACGCATCTAGCTAATTCTGTTAATGCAGAATGAGCCTTTTGAACTTGTCCGTTTGAGGTACTGTGCCTCGGGTCTGCTTAATGTAGAGTTAAGCCGCACCTTTGTTCAAAAGATTTAAATTGGGCCACGGTAAAGCTCTGTTCATTATCGGTTATTATTACTTTGGCTTGTGGAAATTGTTGAAGTAATTCCATTACTTTGTTTTGGATATTTCATTTATTTTGAATTTCTTTTATTACTAGAAATATTGAATTGGCGTCAATGCAAGCTATGAAAGCCGGAATTTGCGCGTAGTATATGTCGATGTATAAATTTTCCCCTTCTTAACTTGGAATTGGGGCTTCTCCAATTGGAATTTTGATTGGATGTCTGTTATATATTTATTTTCGTTGCAAATTTTACAATTTTTTATATATTCTTTTAATTTTGTGAGTAAGTTTGGCAAACAATACAATCTATTGATTTGTTTATAATTTTCGTCAAGTCCCCTGTGTGTCTCTGTCGGAAGTGTCAAATTCTACTATATGATATGTCTGGTATTTTCGAATATTGTAATCGACTCATGTATTGTATACCTCCCCGTTGCTATTAGCAATTGTTGCTTAAACTGGTTTAAGGGTTTTCGGGTTTCTTGTATAACATTCTCAAAACTACTCCCTGCTGAATGCTGAGTGCTTTGATCTGAGACCCATACGTTTCTTTCAGTTAAGTTGTTAATCTGAATCTCTGAATAGGCATCTGCAACTACACTAGTTGTACCTGGTTTATAAATGACTTTTGGAGTGAAACTTTCTATGAAGAAATACCAGCGGTTCATTTCTATATAAGCATTTTTATCAGAGATTGCGAAGGACAATGGTTGATGATCGGTTTGAATTTCAGTTCCAATCACTCCGTATAAGTAATTTCTTAGATTTTTAAGAGCCCATACTTTAGCTAAAAATTCTTTCTTATAAGTTGCATAAACTTGTTCTGGTTTAGATAAGGTTTTTGAAATAAAAGGAATCGGTTTACCTTCTTGAGATAAAACTGCACCAATTGCGACGTCCGAAGCGTCGGTGTTCAGGGTAAATTTTGTATTATAGTCCCGTTGAACTAGTTCTACTTGAGCAATGAGATTTTCGTTCAGCTCTTTAAAAGCTATAATAGCTGGGTCTTCCAGCTGAATTAACATTTTTGTTGGCATTCTTTTTGAAATTTTGGCATTATGACCGCCAAGATATTTTTTTAGAGGTTTGGCTATAAAGGCGTAGTTTAAAACATATTTTCTATAATAGCCCGTAAGACCTAGGAAACTTCTTAGTTCCCGAATATTTATTGAAAGCGGGTATTTAGTAATGGTGTCAAATTTTTTTGGGTCTGTCTTAATGACGTTGTAAGATACGATGTATCCTAGAAAACTGGTTTCGCGTTTAAAAAACTTTGATTTGTCTAAAGATATTTTCATGTTTGCATTAAATAAATTTTGTTTAAGTCTTCATAATGTTGTTCAATCGAATTTAAGAATATTATAATGTCGTCCATGTAGACATGGCGTGTTTCCCCTTTTTGTTCTCTTAGGATGTCATCTATTGCTCGCTGAAATATTTTTGGTGCATTTGTTAATCCAAATGGCATTCTTAACAATTCATATTTTCCATTATTTATTGAAAAAGATGTTTTTTCGATATCAGATTCTTTCATTAATATCTCATCTGATTCGACATCTATTGTTGATAGATGTATTATTGATAAGTCTTGCATTGGGTATCTGTCATTCATTTCACTTTCATTTACCTTTTTATAGTCAATAACGAGTCTTAACTTACGGCTTCCGTCTTGATTCTCTCATTTCTTTGTGACTACCAGAACTGGTCAGTTGTAAGGGCTTCGGCTAGGCCCTATAATTTCTTCTGATAACATTCTACTGATTTCGCTATTCACAAATGAGGTGACAGATAAAGTATACGGATATTGTTCCCGTATATTGGTCTGTCGTGAATAAGATTTACTTCCCCCTTAATGTCTGTTCTAAAAAGAATTTTCATATTTATCTTTGAATGGTCTTTTTCAATATAGTGAACTATTGTTTCCTTTAGTCCTTCTAATGGAACTATTATTTTTATTATTTATTTGTTGTTTGTCGGATACCTCAACGTACATTTCAAACGATTTTTATTTATTCGATTTTTGATGGTAGTTTCTTCGTCGGCACTCTCACGATTTTTAATTCCCAAGATATTTGTATTTTTGTTGACGAATATTTCTACGTCGGCCCTCTCAGGATTTTTGATTCCCAAGATTTTGTATTTTTGTTGACGCATATTTCTACGTCGGCGCTCTTAGGATTTTTAAGTCCCTAGCTTTTCTCACTATATCCCAATTTTCCTTTTGCTATATTTATTAAAGCTCCAATTTTTTAGTAAATTGAATCCATTTAGAAGATCCGATTCTAATCCTTCTCTTTTATAAAATAAATTTCGTGTTTCGAATATAGTTATAATTTGGTAAAACTTAATAGTTGAATACCCTTGAACTGTAGTTAGCTTTTAATATATTGATAATTCATATTTATTTTTAAAAATTCCCTTCCCAAGCAATGGCTCCTGTATCTTCTTCTTCTTAGTTTTTCTGTCTATTCTATTTAAATAAGGCATTCCCCTGTATGGGTCTCGTCTAAAAAATGATCTTCATGAAAGTTATTTATTATTATTATTATTAGTATCGGGGTGTTTAGTGTACCGCGACCTGTAAGATCTATTGTACCCCCATTCAGAGCCTACAGCTAAGATATCAACCCACTTCCTCGAATAAAGTCGAGGAGTTTTAGTGGGTTGATTCTTCCTTGGAGCTCAGGTGTATGAGTTCTGGTTCCTAAGATTTTACATCATATACCTGCTAAAGCCGGACAGTCTGCGATGATATGTTTAGAGGTTTCGTCCTCTATGTCGCAGAATCTGCAAGTTCTACTTCTGGTTATTTCCATCTTACCTAGGTGACTTTTTAGTCTACAGTGCCCGGTTAGTAATCCGGTAACGATCCTAAGTGAATTTTTGCCTAGTTGAATACGTTTCCTGAACCTCTTCTTGTTGTAGATATTTATTTGAGTTTTGGCTTGCCTTAGGGGGTATTCTTCCAGCGTTCTTGCCTCATGGCGCCTTCCTCTTTCCTAAAGTATTCTCTTATAGTGTGCCTCCCTATGCCACAGTAGGGCTCTGGTCCTATCAGGGGCTGTTCGGCTCCTAGTTCTGCCATTTTATCGGCAAGTTCATTTCCGGATATATCCTTATGTCCCGGAATCCATCTGAGGGCCAGCCTGTTTCGGCTGCCCAATATATTTAGTTTACTCTTCATCTCTAGGACTAGCTTCGAGGTGATTTTGTTACTATGTAAAGCAATAATTGCTGCTCGACTGTCCGAAAGTATCGATACGTCCTTTTCCTTGTATCCACGCTGTATGTTGAGCTCTGCACAATGTCCAATGGCACATACCTCAACCTGGAATATGCTGGTATATTGGCCGAGGGATTCGTGGTATTTTATGCGAGGCCCTACCACTCCAAGGCCGGTGCCTTGTTGTGTAGGGATCCATCTGTGTACCATGCTATGGTGTGTTTAGCCATAGGGTGCACTTCAGACAATGTGGTCAAATTTTTCTTATTGCCTAGGTGTGCTGTGAAGTTCAGCTCGAAGATTAATTCGGCTGTCATTTCATCCCTAGGGTGGAGTATTAAGGGCACCTCACCTAACAGATTAGACGCATCCCTGTTATTTAGAATGCAATCACTACCTGTGCCCTCAGTGCTTATTCTCAGGAGTGTAGCTTTGCGTTAAATTTCAATTACACAGTGGAGTGGTGTTAGCTCCATCTGAATTTCTAAGGCAGTTGTAGGACAGGTCCTCATTTCCCCTGTCATGCATACGCAGGCAAGTCTTCGCAGCTTTCCTAGCTGGTTTTGCATGCTCGTTTACCCCATGCAAGTGCTCCGTAAGTGAGAATTGGTCTCACGATCATTAAGTATAGCCATCGTATTATCTGAGGCCTGGTTCCCCAGGATCTCCCAGCAATTTTTCGACAGGTATAGAGTGCTCTGTAACACTTTTCCAATGTCTTTTGGACATGGGAAGCGAAGTTCAGCTTACTATCCAAGGTGATTCCTAGATATTTAACCTCTCGCTAGATTCTATAGGAGTTCCTAGCAGTGAGATTTGTCTCATTCTCTGTAGTTTGTACTTCCTCGTGAAGGGAACGATGACTGTCTTAGCAGGATTTAGGTTGAGTCCAACCTCCCTGCACCAGTCTAGCGTTGTCTTTAAATCGCTTCAAACTTGCCCCTGGCGATTATCACGATGTCATCGGCGTATCCATAGCAAAGGGGACAGTACTCCTCCTTGCGGGCAGCCTCTGCTGGTTGCAATTGTCACTCTATCCGAACCCAGTGTACATGTTGCTTGCTTGGATTCAAGCAGGTTGCCAATCCATTTGCTCGTAGTAACATCTATGTTCATTCTGCCTGCTCTGTATGCATGCTGTGTGTTTTGCGTTTTAAGACAAAATGAAGTTAAGCTGATAGGTCTGAAGGACTTTGGGCTGGTGATTTCTCACCATTAGTCTTCTTAGGTGGGTTAGGAGTAGTTCCTGCCCCTGCTGTAAGAAAGCTGGAGAGATCATGTCTAATCCCGGTGATTTAAATGGTTGGAAGGTTCCAATAGCCCATTTGAGTTTATCGGGCGTAACTATAGACTTTGCTGCTGCCCACTCACTAGCTACTGTCCTAGGGGTTCTATGTTGATCACGCATTATGTTTCCCGTAGTGGGAATACTCCCCGGTAAATGCGTGTCAAATAGCAATTCTAATTTCTCCCGATCCGCGGAGGTGAAGGTGTTATTCCCTTTCCTCAGGGCTAAATTACTATCCGTTGCACTTTTAGCCATTGCTTTGTGCAGTCTCGCGCCCTCGTTGACGTTATTTATTGCCTCACAGAAGTTCCTATAGTTTTTCCGTTTGGCTTTCCTGATCTCTTTGTTGTAGAGCGTCAGGCTTTGCCTGTATAGTTCCCAGTTCCTATTAGTTTTTGGTTTGTTGAAGAGCTTCCGAGTGGTTACTCGTAGTCGTTCAAGACTAGCATTCCACCATGGTGCGTCTGTTTCCCGCTTCTGTCTGCCTAGAGGATAACTGTCTTCAAAGGCATTTACTATTTCGTGACCTAGGTTGTCTACCGCTCTATCTAATTCCAAGGGATGTCTAGGGTATCCTGAAGGTTCGTTGGAAATATTGAGTTCTAGAGTTGACCTGAATTTGTCCCAGTTTGTTTTTCTGGGCTTTCTTTTAGGGTTACATCTTTTTGTATTGAAGGCTACCTCAAACAAAATTTTCCTGTGGTCGGACGTGGATTCTTCTGGTGACACATGCCAGTTCCTAATGTGGGGTTTAAATTAATTGTTTGCTAGAGTTATGTCTAGCACCTCTTCCCGTACCTGGCTCCGACATTTGTGATCTCTAGGTTATTGTTTAAAATAAATTCTAGTAATTGCTCATCTCTGTTGTTGACATCCGTGCTGCCCCAGATCACATGGTGCACGTTGGCATCGCATCCTATGATGAGGGGGATCTTGTTTGTCCGGCAGTGGCCACGAGCCCGGGTATTCCTGGCTCTGGACAGGCCTCCTCCCCGGCAAAGTAGGCGGAGGCCACTGCTAGCTTTGGTGCAGCTCCTGTGCCGTTGATGGCTACGGCGACGCAGTCTCTGCTCATGAACTCTGAAAAGATACTAGAATTGATATCTTTCCTTATAGCGAGGTAATCCTCCTGGATCGCATACTACCTTAGTGTCTTTCGTGTCTCCTCGGGCAGAACAACGTGGCGTTGTAAGCTGCCGGGATGTCTGCTCCCGTGCGGTTTTCTAGGGGTACTCCCTTCTACGTCCGCAGCTGGGGTACGGCAACCTTAAGCCACTCAGCTGAGCCTTCATCCAGGCAGTCGATAATCAGGTAACCCACCCTGAAGTGGATTCCCCTGAAAACGACCGGACCGCTCCACGCTGACGTGAGCATCTCGTCCATGACCGACTCCTGGAGCCCGGATAGTTCCTCCGCGGTCAGGCTGGCCGCCGGGAAACCCTCCGGGAGCATGGCCACCCTGATGAGCGTAGCTTTCTTGGCAGTCTCCGCGTATGTCGGACGGGGTCCGATGACCGGTGGTGCCGAGCTAGAGGGTCGTCCTCTAGCGGTTGGCGGCTTCTGGTTTTGGCTGGGAAGGTATCTTCCTGGCCTACACCTATTGCGGTCGTCCAGTCCTCCGGGCTGTCCTAGGGCTGGAAGAGCGTCCTGCTTCTTCAGCTGTCTGATAGAGGTTGGCCTATCAGACGCGAGAGGTGGGCGTGCTGGCAGGGTGGCTCCTGCTGGCACACTACGCTTCCTGGCTGGGAATGACTGCGGCGCAGGTCTTCTCGCCTGGGCTACTGGTGAAGTCCTAGGCGGGTGCGCTGCCGCCTGTGGTCTGTCGCCGTTGAGGGATCTGTCTTCGAAGTGTCTTGCGACACCGGTTGCAGAGATATCCTGCGGGATTTTTATGTTCTTAATCTTCTTCATGGGGTCCCACGAGTTGCGGAGAAGTATATAGTCCGCCCGGGCAGAGATCCGCCTTACTCGGGTAAGGCGTAGTTAGGACAGACGGTCGCCACTTGCCTGAACCCTCCGTCCGCTATTTGTTAACTCGGGCCCCCAGCCAGGCTGACTATCGGTACGGGTCGAACGACACCTTAGTCCGGCACCGAGGTGAGATGTGGGGGATAGGATGGAGGTAGGTAGTTGGAGGGGGTAGGAGGGGGTGTGTAAGGCTACGGTGTTAAGACTGCCAAACAAGCGTCTTGTCGGTATACCTCAATCGGTATACCCGCTGTTTGTCCGGGGTTGCTTATTTGCTTGCGCTTTTTTGCAACTAACCTTCCCAGAAGGTCGCTCGCTATCCGCAGCCTGCGACCCGCCTGGTGGCCTCAGATAAAATTATTAAATTATTTATTATTATATCTTCCTCGATTGTTTATTACCTGCCAATTATTATTCGGCTGCCGATTGTTAATAGGTTTATTCTGGAGTTAAATCGATGGATCAACATTCATTGGCTCGACAGCTTGTTGCTTTTGAATGTTGTTTTGGTTATTGTTTTGACAAAAGTTTCTTTTTGTGGCCAGTTATAATTTTGGTTATTACCCCAATGATTACCCGTTTTATTATTATTATTATTTTGTCTTACTTGATCAATTGGTAAGTTGTTTCCCTGATATTTATTTTCATTTTTCAATCCATTAAACCTGTTTGCAAATTGAGCACGGAAATTGTTTGATTATAATTCCTTTGCCAAAGCATTGGGCAAATCTGGTGGATTTAATGAGAAAAGACTTTCTGAGATAGATCCATTTAATCCGCATATAAATATTCGTAGAGCGTTGCTCCTTATTGTTTTGTTTGTTTCCTTGGTTGTGTTTATTACTAAAGTCATTTTTTATTAACTTTGTTATAGTATTCAGTAACGGTCATTCATCCCTGCCTGAGAATACTTAGTTCTGACTATAGAATATGTATTGGTCGTTTATCGTTATATATAAAATCCAATCTAGACAAGATTGCTTGAAAGTTTAAAACGGAACCATGATTGGTAAGAGCATCATGGGCAGCTCCCATAATTTTATTTCGTAAAAATTGTTACAGCAATAAAGTATTGTTCACTTAATTTTATAAAGACTCATAACAGTTTCTGCAGTTTCCCTCCAAAATACATATTGTGTTGGTTCCCCGGTAAACTTTGGTAAAGATTTTACCACTTCAAGCGTTGTATCGCACTTTATAGTTGAGTCGATTGTTTGTATTTTGTAATCGTCCACAGAGATTGTAGCTGTAGCTAGTCTTCCTTCTAAACCTTGTATTTTCTTGCTTACTTTATTCAACTGAACATTTATTAATCTTTTAATTAACTCCACTGTTAGGCCGCCAGCTGTGGCTATACTACTTGCAGAGAAATTTGGTGCTGAACCTCCGGTTGCCATTTTTATACCCTTGCAGAGGGTATTATTATACCCTTGCAGATGGTATTATAATTTCAGTCAGAAGTTTGCAACGCAGTGAAGGAGACATCTCCGACCCTATAAAGTACATATATTCTTGATCAGCATCACTAGGCGAGTCGATCTAGCCATGTCCGTCTGTCCATCTGTCCATCTGTCCGTCTGTCAGTCTGTCCGTCTGTCCGTCCGTTTCTACGCAAACTAGTCTCTCAGTTTTTAAGCTATCTGCATGAAACTTTCCCAAAAGTTGTATTTCTATTGCAGGTAATAAGTCGGAACGAGCCGGATCGGACGACTATAGCATATAGCTCCCATAGGAACAATCGGAAAAATAAATGAAAAAAAATTATAACTTTGCTGTATTTTAATTTTTTGTTTAGTTCTTCTACATTTAGTAATGGTAAAATATTTCCGATTTTCGATTTAAATTTCATTAAAATCGGACGTCTATTGCATATAGCTCCCATAGAAACAATCGGAAAAATAAATGAAAAAAATTATAACTTTGCTGTTTTTTAATTTTTTGTTTAGGTCTTCGATATTTAGTAATGGTTAAATATTTCCGATTTACGTTTTAAATTTCATCAAAATCGGACGACTATATCATATAGCTCCCATAGAAATAATAAAAATATATAAAATAACTATCAAACAATTGAGATGCAAATCATCATAGCTTTAATGTTTTTAAACATATACGCAGGTAAATCAAAATATTAATGTTTTCAAAAATGTTTAATTCTTGCAATAGCTGCAAGGGTATATGAACTTCGGCTTGCCGAAGTTTGCTTTCTTTCTTGTTTAATTTTTTTCTTAGATCTTCGACATATATTATTGGGTAATTATTTCAGAATTTTATCAAAATTGGACGACTATATCATAAGCTCCCATAGAAATAATATAAATATATAAAATAACAATCAAATAATTGAGCTGCAAATTATCATAGCTTCAATGTTTTTAAACATATACGCAAGTAAATCATAATTTCAATTTATTCAAAATTTTTATTTCTTGCAATAGCTGCAAGGGTATATGAACTTCGGCTTGCCGAAGTTTGCTTTCTTTCTTGTTTATTATTATTGATTTTAATGAAAACATTTAAGATATTTATATCATCTAAAGAGAGTTCCGAGTTATTTGATAAAATGTAATCGGTTATTTCATAATTTTTGAAGTGGTTCGTACCATTAAATGTTATTTTAAAGGGTCATAAAATAGGAGTTGTTAACAATAGTGCTACCATTTATAAGAATGGCACCATATTGTATGATGTATATATTTTTATTTTTTTCTCTTATTATTTTACAAGTTGATTTATCATCATTTAACAATCGGGTAAAACAAGTTTTTTCCTTAATTGAAGTGCCATAATTATTAAAAATTTCTTTCTTAAAGTTAGATATTTCATAAAACGCATTTGCGCATTTTGCGACTTTATTCCCATCGATTTGAGAAATCGCTCTTGCGTGATATATTTCGCATCTGTTTATTATAATTGGGTATTTTATATAAATTATTAAAAGTTCTTTATGAAGGGCGATTTTAAAAACAGAGATGTCCATTAAGTCAGCGAAAATTACTGGTTATTGTTCGTGTTTTAATATTTCCTTGATGTCATCATTGTTTAAAAATTTGGTATTAAAAAAGTCAATTTTCGCAAGTGTGATTGTAACAATTAAATTGTGCAGATCGAATGTTAATAATCGTAAGAGATGTTTTCGCAGAGGTATATCTTGATCAATAAACACATTTTTAAAATCACCAGAAAGAGATTATATTTCTTTGAACAATTTGGAATTGTTAATAGATTGATAATTATTATTTTCATCTAATTAATTGATTTTATTCTAAACTTTAATAAAATCATCATGATCCGGAGTTCCAGCTAACCATTTCCACACAGTGCCTAACTCATTTATTCCCCTTTTTGATCTAGTTGAAATTAATTGTGATAAAATTAATCCGATTACTTATAAATCATATTTAATTTCCCATTGTTATCTTTTATTAGTATCCCTTTTTATATTATCTGATTCCAATTTTATTATTTCTTTATAAAAACTTAAGTTAGTTTCGTGGAATATGTCAGCGTATGAATCATACGTCAATACGTCTTCATTGTCCTTGAATAAAAGATACTCGTGACTTGTATAGTCAATTATTTCTGATTTTGTAAATAAAATAAGTTGTAATATGAGTACCTGATAAAACATTTTCTGGAATAGGAAAAAAAGAAAAAGATATATAAAGATATAAATATTTAGATTTTTGTGAATAATTCTATTTTTTCTGTTGATTATTATTTTGTTTTGTACATTTTTCTTAACTACTTTTTTTTTATATCTAGTTTTAAGTTTATTTCTTTCCCCGTGTTTTTTTTTCATAAACTACCTGTCCTACATGATATTGATTTCCTTTTCTGTTTTCATTATGTGTTTCTAACATTTTTTCTTGTGTATTTTTTAAAATTTGAGGAATATTATCGTGCTCTTTTTTATTATAATTATATTCTGATTATATTCCTGAGCGGCTCTAATTACTATTTCGGAATAGTCGGTTAAATTAAATTCTTCTTTTACGCAGCTAGCTAATTCTGTTAATGCAGAATGAGCCTTTTGAACTTGTCCGTTTGAAGTACTGTGCCTCGGGTCTGCGTAATGTAGAGTTAAACCGCACCTTTGTGCAAAAGATTTAAATTGGGCCACTGTAAAGCTCTGTTCATTATCGGTCATTATTACTTTGGCTTGTGGAAATTGTTGAAGTAATTCCATTACTTTGTTTTGGATATTTAATTTATTTTGAATTTCTTTTATTACTAGAAATTTTGAATTGGCGTCAATGGAAGCTATGAAAGTCGGAATTTGCGCGTAGTATATGTCAATGTGTAAATTTTCCCCTTCTTAACTTGGAATTGGTGCTTCTCCAAATGGAATTTCGATTGGATGTCTGTTATATATTTGTTTTCATTGCAAATTTTACAATTTTTTATATATTCTTTTAATTTTGTGAGTAAGTTTGGCCAATAATACAATCTATTGATTTGTTTATAATTTTCGTCAAGTCTCCTGTGTGCTCTACAATGTGTTTCTTCGATTATAGGTGCTCTATCTTCAGAATTTTCCACAAAATACAAAAATTTATTCATAAAATTTATCTTAAGTGGTTTTTGAATTTTATAAAAGTACTCTAATGAACAATAAATACCTACCGTTATATTAGGAGAAATGTATTCTCGTAAGATTGATATCAAATTTTCGGGAGTGTCAAATTCTTCTATATGTCTGGTATTTTCGAATATTGTAATCGACTCATGTATTGTATACCTCCCCGTGCTATCAGCAATTGTTGCTTAAACTGGTTTAAGGGTTTTCGGGTTTCTTGTATAACATTCTCAAAACTATATGTATCGTAAATTCAAAAGAATATGCATCATTCTTCTTAAAAGTTATTTCCTGGTATCAGCCCTTCTTATGAAAACTCTCTTCCTCTTGGATCAGCTTATAACATGTACACGTACAATACTAACACACTCAAAACATGTATAAAAGACTACGAAGGTAGCCGTTTAAAATCACTTGCATATTTGACCTCAACCGGATCGAGTCTTCTTATTTCTTTAGAACACAACAATAATGATTAAAATTAATAATATAAAGGTAAGTGTTTTTATACCCTTGCAGATGGTATTATAATTTCAGTCAGAAGTTTGCAACGCAGTGAAGGAGACATCTCCAACCCTATAAAGTACATATATTCTTGATCAGCATCACTAGGAGAGTCGACCTAGCCATGTCCGTCTGTCCATCTGTCCGTCTGTCCGTCCGTCTGTCCGTCCGTTTACTCTCTCAGTTTTTAAGCTATATGCATGAAACTTTCCCAAAAGTTGTCTTTCTATTGCTGGTAGTATATAAGTCGGAATAAACCGGATAGGATCACTATAGCATATAGCTCCCATAGGAACAATCGAAAAAATAAATAAAAAAAATATTATAACTCTGCTGTTTCTTAATTTTTTTTTTAGTTCTTCGACATATAGCAATGGTTAAATATTTCAGAATTTCGTTTAAAATGTCATCAAAATCGGACGACTATATCATTTTGCTCCCATAGGAACAATTGCAAAAAATACAAAAAAAGTATAACTTTGCTGTTTTTAAATTTTTTCTTTAGTTCTTCGACATATAGTAATGGTTAAATATTTCAGAATTACGGTTTAAATTTCATCAATACCGTATAGGGATTGCCCTACAGCTCCCTTTTTTTTATAATTTATTCGATGATTTTCTTAATTCACTTAATTTTTCTGTACTTTATTGTTTCCTTTTACTTTAGTTTTGGTTTTTATTTTATGTTAATAATTAATTCTTCGGTCACCTTTAATATATTTCCGGGTTTAAATGGATTATTACATTAATTGATTTCCATTTAATTTTTTAACAACGATCACTGTCACAATGTAAGGTGTCGTCGGTTGGTGATGGATTTTTTAATTTTTCCACTAAAAATGTTGAGTTATTGGCGGCGCGAGCTCCGTTTATACATATTTAACTAGTTTTTCATTAAATAATTATTTGGAACTTTTTATGACGCAGACCCACGTTAGATGCCAATTAATTTTCTTACGGAAATTTTAAAGAAAAAATATAAATTTTATTTTCAAATATTTTAAGATGTTAAACCTTTATTACTAAAAATTATTAACACAATTAATACAATACACTTTTGTTACTTTCTAATATTTCTTAACCGATCGCGATCTCCATCAAAATAGGACTGCCTCTCCCATCTTAAATCAAGTCCAACTAACCTCGACCAGGAGCTTTTCTTTTTGAACTTTAGAACTTTGTCCGGTTGAGCTTAAGTGTGTCAATTAGAGATTCTAAATACGCACATTGAAAATGATTCACTTTTTCAAAATCAAAGAAAATTGGAAGAGAAGGCCGTATTGACAAAGTCAAAGCTGAAGTCGATTGTAAAAAATCCAAACAAAATATTAGCGAGAAATTCGTTTCGCCGGGAAATCGCCCGCCGTAATGCAGCCTGCCGACCGTCGCTCTTCCAACGTTTAGCGGAAAACATTCCGAATTTAAAAATTTTATTAGCCATTGAAACTTTTGTTGACAAAGATGATGAAATTCCATAATTTATTTCGTGTTTAGCTGGTGACGCTTTAGGAACTGTTAGGGCCTTTCAAGTCACACAAATTATCCCAAAGTCCTTGCTAGCCCGAACTGGGTTGAATTTTTAATTTTCAAAAAATTTCCCAGACTTCAGTTACAGCATGCATGTATTGAAACTCAGATTGGAAATTTGCGCTTCTCTCGCAGCCCTAACAGTTCACCTAAAATTTGATTTCGCTAAAAGAGATGCAGATGTGCACTTCTCACATCACACGTTCCCCAAACGCAAATCTCGCGTTGCCAGCCCCTTCTCAGCCCACGCTCATGCAGGAGACTCCACCCACTTCGCATGTTTTGCATGAGACTGCATCGGATCGAGTCAAACCAATAGTGGACTCTGGTTCACAAATAAACTTTGTGACCCATGAGCTCGCTCAGAGGCTCAAAATTACAAGAAAGGACGTGAACATAAGCTTGCGAGGCATTGGTAAGACTAATGGCCGAGCTACAAAAAGATACACACGATTGTGAAGTCGCGAGTAGGGCTGTAGCTGAGTAGAGAACAGACTAAAAAAAATGGCACATCTCAGCTGCTACGAATAAGCGTTGGAGTCAATTGACACAACCCTGCTGAAATTTTGGCCTGTAGAGGACTTTCCGCTCAAGGCTAAGTCCATACTCCTTTTACGGTCGCCATATAAAAGTGTTATTTGACCATCCCAAGTTATAAGTAATCAATCTGCAGTTTTATTAGCTTGAAGTGCGCTTGATCGCTCCCACCAAGATTATTTTATTAAATGCTCTCTAATTCTATTACATTGGCGCATATAGCTAACAGCTGAGCGATGTGTCGGCAAATCACCTGCAGAACTTCTACATGCTCGTCCAGTGTGTACAATCTTAAGTCAACTCCTCAAAAAACGAACTGCAACCCAAGAGAACCAGCCGACAAAGTATTAATCAAACCAAAAAGTAGTTGCCAAAAATTACGCAAGGGGAAAAATGTGGATAAAAGCTGTCATCGATCGGTCCATCGGCCGTTTAATAACAATGTCAAGTCCTAGACATGAAGAAGAGCAACCGTGTAATCCACCTCAGCCATTTCCATCCGCCCCTGGTTGCAGCGAAGAAGCTGCAGCATCCCGGCAAGATAACCACTAAGCGCCACAGCCACGCCGATCGAGCATTCCAATCAGAAGCAGTACTCGACCACGCCAAGAAGTCAACCGCTATCAGCCCACAGATTTTAGAAAGCGTAAAACTACTAAAATGTAATTTTAGAGGAACGATGTGATATGTATCGTAAATTCAAAAGAATATGCATCATTCTTCTTAAAAGTTATTTCCTGGTATCAGTCCTTCTTATGAAAACTCTGTTCCTTTTGGATCAGCTTATTACATGTACACGCACAATACTAACACACTCAAAACATGAATAAAAGACTGCGAAGGGAGCCGTATAAAATCATAAATGATTAAAATTAATAATATACAGGTAAGTGTTTTTTTATTATTATTGATTTTAATGAAAGGATTTAAGATATTTATATCATCTAATGAGAGTTCCGAGTTATTTTATAAAATGTAATCGGTTATTTCATAATTTTTGAAGTGGTTCGTACCATTAAATATTATTAAATATGGCCCTTTTAAATGGGAGTTGTTAACAATAGTGCTACCATTTATAAGAATGTCACCATCTTGTATGATGTCTATTTTTTAATTTTTTCTCTTATTTTTTTACAAGTTGATTTATCACCATTTAATAATCAAATAAAACCAGTTTTTTCCTTAATTAAAGTGCCATAATTATTAAAAATTTCGTTCTTAAAGTTAGACATTTCATAAAACGCATTTGCGCATTTTACGACTTTATTGCTTAATACTAGTTTCCCATCGATTTGAGAAATCGCTCTGGCGTGATATATTTCGCATCTGTTTGTTATAATTGGGTATTTTATATAAATTATTAAAAGTTTTTTATGAAGTGCGATTTTAAAAACAGAGATGTCCATTAAGTCAGCGATAATAACTGGTTATTGTTCGTGTTTTAATATTTGCTTGATGTCATCATTGATTAAAATTTTGGTATTAAAACGTCACAAGTGTGATTGTGTCAATTAAATTGTGCAGATCAAATGTTAATAATCGTAAGCGATGTTTTCGCAGTGGTATATCTTGATCAATAAACACATTTTTAAAATCATCAGAAAGAGACTATATTTCTTTGAACAATTTGGAATTGTTAATAGATTGATAATTATTATTTTCATTTAATGCATTGATTTTATTCTAAACTTTAATAAAATCATCATGATCCGCAGTTCCAGCTAACCATTTCCATAGAGTGCCTAACTCATTTATTCCTCTTTTTGATCTAGTTGAAATTAATTGTGAAAAAATTAATCCGATTACTTATAAATCATTTAATTTCCCATTGTTATCTTCTATTAGTATCCTTTTTTATATTATCTGATTCCAATTTTATTATTTCTTTATAAAAACTTAAGTTAGTTTCGTGGAATATGTCAGCGTATGAATCATACGTCAATACGTCTTCATTTTCCTTGAATAAAAGATACTCGTGACTTGTATAGTCAATTATTTCTGGTTTTGTAAATAAAATAAGGTGTAGTATGAGCACCTGATAAAACATTTTCTGGAATAGGTAAAAAAGAAAAAGATAATATATAAATATTTATAATTTTGTGAATAATTCTATTTCTTCTGTTGATTATTATTTTGTTATGTACATTTTTCTTAACTACTTTTTTTTATATCTAGTTTTAAGTTTATTTCTTTCCCCGTGTTTTTTTTTTCATTAACTACCTGTCCTACATGATATTGATTTCCTTTTCTGTTTTCATTATGTGTTTCTAACATTTTTTCTTGTGTATTTTTTAAAATTTGAGGAATATTATCGTGCTTTTTTTTATTATAATTATATTCTGATTATATTCCTGAGCGGCTCTAATTACTATTTCGAAATAGTCGGTTAAATTAAATTCTTCTTTTACGCATCTAGCTAATTCTGTTAATGCAGAATGAGTCTTTTCAACTTGTCCGTTTGAGATACTGTGCCTCGGGTCTGCGTAATGTAGAGTTAAACCGCAGCTTTGTGCAAAAGATTTAAATTGGGTCACGGTAAAGCTCTGTTCATTATCGGTCATTATTACTTTGGTTTGTGGAAATTATTGAAGTAATTCCAGTACTTTGTTTTGGATATTTCATTTATTTTGAATTTCTTTTATTACTAGAAATTTTGAATTGGCGTCAATGCAAGCTATGAAAGTCGGAATTTGCGCATAGTATATATCAATGTGTAAATTTTCCCTTTCTTAACTTGGAATTGGGGCTTCTCCAATTGGAATTTTGATTGGATGTCTGTTATATATTTGTTTTCATTGTAAATTTTACAACTTTTTATATATTCTTTTTATTTTGTGAGTAAGTTTGGCCAATAATACAATCTATTGATTTGTTTATAATTTTCGTCAAGTCGACTGTGTGCTCTACAATGTGTTTCTTCGATTATAGGTGCTCTGTCTTCAGAATTTTCCACAAAATACAAAAATTTATTCATAAAATTTATCTTAAGTGGATTTTGAATTTTATAAAAGTCCTGTAATGAACAATAAATACCTACCGTTATATTAGGAGAAATGTATTCTCGTAAGATTGATATCAAATTTTCGGGAGTGTCAAATTCTACTATATGTCTGGAATTTTCGAATATTGCAATCGACTCATGTATTGTATACCTCCCCGTGCTATCAGCAATTGTTTCTTAAACTGGTTTAAGGGTTTTCGGGTTTCTTGTATATCATTCTCAAAGCTACTCTCTGCTGAATGCTGATCTGAGACCGATTCGTTACTTTCAGTTAAGTTGTTAATCTGAATCTCTGAATAGGCATCTGCAACTACATTAGTTGTACCTGGTTTATAAATGACTTTTGGAGTGAAACTTTCTATGAAGGAATACCAGCGTTTCTTTTCTATATAAGGATTTTTATCAGAGATTGCGAAGGACAATGGTTGATGATCGGTTTGAATTTCAGTTCCAATCACTCCGTATAAGTAGTTTCTTAGATTTTTAAGAGCCCATACTTTAGCTAAAAGTTTTTTCTTATAAGTTGCATAAACTTGTTCTGGTTTAGATAAGGTTTTTGAAATAAAAGTAATCGGTTTACCTACTTGAGATAAAACTGCACCAATTGCGACGTCCGAAGCGTCGGTGGTCAGGGTAAATTTTGTATTATAGTCCCGTTGAACTAGTTCTACTTGAGCAATGAGATTTTCGTTCAGCTCTTTAAAAGTTTTAATAGCTGGGTTTGAATTAACATTTTTGTTTGCATTCTTTTTGAAATTTTGGCATTATGACCGCCAAGGTATTTTGTTAGAGGTTTGGCTATAAAGGAGTAGTTTAAAACAAATTTTCTATAATAGCCCGTAAGGCCTAGGAAACTTTTAGTTACCGAATATTTATTGGAAGCGGGTATTTACTAATGGTGTCAATTTTTTTTGGGTCTGTCTTAATGACGTTGTAAGATACGATGTATCCTAGAAAACTGGTTTCGCGTTTAAAAAACTTTGATTTGTCTAAAGATATTTTCATGTTTGCATTAAATAATATATTTATAATTTTGTTTAAGTCTTCATAATGTTGTTCAATCGAATTTGAGAATATTATAATGTCGTCCATGTAGACATGGCATGTTTTCCCTTTTTGTTCTTTTAGGATGTCATCTATTGCTCGCTGAAATATTTTTGGTGCATTTGGTAATCCAAATGACATTCTTAAAAATTCGTATTTTCCATTATTAATTGAAAAAGATGTTTTTTCGATATCAGATTCTTTCATTAATATCTAATGAGAACCTGATTCTACATATATTGTTGAAAAATATCGTGCTTTCCCCAAATTAGATAGTATTATTGATAAGTCTTGCATTGGGTATCAGTCATTCATTTCACTTTCATTTACTTTTTTATAGTCAATAACGAGTCTTAGCTTACGGCTTCCGTCTTGATTCTCTCATTTCTTTGGGACTACCAGAACTGGTCAGTTGTAAGGGCTTCGGCTAGGCCCTATAATTTCTTCTGATTCATTCTACTGATTTCGCTATTCACAAAATCGGTGACAGATAAAGCATACGGATATTGTTCCCGTATATTTGGCCTGTCGTGAATAAGATTTACTTTCCCCTTTATGTCTTTTCTAAAAAGAATTTGCATATTTATCTTTGAATGCTCTCTTCATTTAATATTTAATTCTTGCAATATCTGCAAGGGTATATGAACTTCGGCTTGCCGAAGTTTGCTTTCTTTTTGTATTATAATTTATTCGATGATTTTCTAAATTCACTTAGTTTTTCCTTGTTAAATTTTTCTGTACTTTACTGTTTCCTTTTAGTTTAGTTTTGGTTTTTATTGTGTGTTACTAATTAATCCTTCGGTCCACCTTTAATATATTTCCGGGCTTAAATGGATTATTACATTAATTGATTTCCATTTAATTTTTTAACAACGATCACTGTCACAATGTAAGGTGTCGTCGATTGGTGATGGATTTTTTAATTTTTCCACTGAAAATGTTGAGTTATTGGCGGCGCGAGCTCCGTTTATACATATTTAACTTGTTTTTCATTAAATAATTATTTGGAACTTTTTATGACGCAGACCCACGTTAGATGCCAATTAATTTTCTTACGGAAATTTAAAAGAAAAAATATAAATTTTATTTTCAAATATTTTAAGATATTAAACCTTTATTACTAAAAATTATTAACACAATTAATACAATACACTTTTGTTACTTTCTAATATTTGTTAACCGATCGCGATCTCCATCAAAATAGGACTGCCTCTCCCATCTTAAATCAAGTCCAACTAACCTCGGCCAGGAGCTTTTCTTTTTGAACTTTAGAACTTCAAATTATGTTTAGGTTAAGAGCTTAACATGAAACTGTCGCATACAATGAGATTCAATTATGCTGACCGATGCAATTTGGCGGGCACTGGGAACGCAAAAGGTGCAATTGATTGGGCTTCTGTGAATCCGGTTGAGCTTGAGTGTGTCGATTAGAGATTCTAAATACGGACATTGAAAATGTTTCACTTTTTCAAAACCAAAAGGAAATTGGAAGAGAAGGCCGTATCGACAAAGTCATTGCTGAAGTCGATTGTAAAAAATCCAAACAAAATATTAGCGAGAAATTCGCTTCGCCGGGAAATCGCCCGCCGCAATGCAGCCTGCCGAGCGTCACTCTTCCAACGTTTAGCGGAAAACATTCCGAATTTGAAAATTTTATTAGCCATTTTGAAACTTTTGCTGACAAAGATGATGAAATTCCATAATTTATTTCGTGTTTAGCTGGTGACGCTTTAGGAACAGCACGAACTGGGTCGACACTTTTAAATTTTCAATAAATTTCCCAGCCTTCAGTTACAGCATGCATGTATTGAAACTCAGCTGAACAACAGATTGGAAATTTGCGCTTCCCTCGCAGCCCTAACAGTTCTGCTAAAATTTGATTTCGCTAAAAGAGATGCAGAGTGTGCACTTCTCACATCACACGTTCCCCAAACACAAATCTCGCGTTGCCAGCTCCTTCTCAGCCCACGCTCATGAAGGAGACTCCACCCACTTCGCATGTTTTGCATGAGACTGCATCGGATCGAGTCAAATCAATAGTGGAGTGTTTGTATAAGCTCTAGCGTTGCTCGACTCTGGTTCACAAATAAACTTTGTGACCGATGAGCTCGCTCAGAGGCTCAAAATTACAAGAGAGGACGTGCGCATAAGATTGCGAGGCATTGGTGGAACTAATGCCCAAGATACAAAAAAAATATACACGATTGTGAAGTCGCGAGTAGGGAATCTCTTCCGGATCAAGCGGTGAACACCAGCAGGTGGAGGGTGCATGAAAATATTCAGTTGGCAGATCCATTCTTCTTCAAGCCCAAAAAATAGATATGCTTATCGGCGCTGATACATTCTTTGAACTTTTATCTATTGGTCAGATATAGCAGGGGCCTGAATTCCCCATCTTACAAAAGACAGTTCTCGGCTGAATAGTGTCAGGGAGATGTGCCTCTGAAAATAATAAAAATGGTATATCTCAGCTGCCAGGAGGAAGCCTTGGAGTCAGATGACACAACCCTGCAGAAAATTTGGTCTGTGGAAGACTTGCCGCCCAAGGCTAAAGTCCATACTCCTGAGCAACAACTCTGTCAACAACACTCAAATACTCAAAGATTGTCGTCCGGTAGATTTTCGGTTCGTTTGCCGTTTAAATCTGACCCAAATACTCTAGGTTCGTCAAACGAAGTTACGTAGATTTTTGTCGCTAGAAAGGAAATTGTGAAAGGACCCTTCGCTGAAGAAGATGTATATTGAATTCATGGAGGAATATGTTTCACTGGGTCACATGTCCCCCACCAACGACAAAATTCCGTATACTCCGCACTATTTCATTCCGCACCAATGCGTTTTACGGCCACAAAGTACTTCAATTAAGTTGAGAGTAGTTTTCGATGCATCGAGCCATCTCGAATGACATCTTGATGGTAGGCCCAACTATCCAAGAGGAGCTGTACTCGACTCTGCTTTGGTTTAGATTGCATAAGTTTGGCCTTGCGGCCGACGTCAAAAAGATGTATCGCCAAGTGATGGTGGACGATACTGATCGTAACTTCCAGCTCATAGTATGGAGACGAGATCCTTCTGAGTCCCTGAAAATCTTTAAGTTGAACACCGTTACATATGGAACTTCGCCAGCACCCTTTTTGTCGATTCGGTGTTTAATGTGGCTAGGAGAGATGGCGCAAGCAATTCATCCAAAAGCTGCACAGGTTATTCAGAATGATTTTTATGTTGACGATTTGTTGACTGGCGCCGGATGCGTTGAGGACCTGCAAAGCCTTCGAGACGAAGTTTCTCAGGTCTTGCAAGAGGCAGGCTTTGAATTGGCAAAGTGGTTTTCAAACTGCCCAGAGTTATCCGCATCTGATAGTGCTGTAATGCCACTTATGGCAGACTCAGACGTAACCAAGACCCTTGGCGTGGTTTGGTTGATTAGATTGCTTTCAATTTCGGTTGGATGACTCTTTCCTGGATCTTCGCGTGACAAAACGAAATATTTTGTCGGTGACTGCTCGACTTTTCGACCCACTTGGCCTCTTGTGGCCTTTGGTCATAAAGGCAAAGATGTTGTTGCAGGAACTGTGGCTTCGAAAATTAGATTGGGACGAGTCGCTACCGATGCAGTTGCTCACGTCGTGGGAGACGTTTAAAGCGACGCTTCTGCAGCTGCCTAAAATTAAGGTATCGCGATTCGTCAACACAGATCCACAAGTCCCGATTCAAATACATGGTTTCGCTGACGCTTCCATGCGAGCGTATGGAGCGTGCATTTACGTTCGGACTCAAACTGCTGAAGGTTTGAAAGTGTCTTTATTGACCGCCAAATCGAAAGTAGCTCCCCTCAAGACGAAAACTTTGCCTCGCCTTGAGCTGTGTGCAGCTCACCTTTTAGCAGATCTCTATAATCGTGTCAGGCCATTGCTAAATTCTCCCATTGAGAATGTTTTCCTGTGGACAGACTCCGAGATCACTTTACACTGGATTAAAACCCATCCCTCGTCGTTGTCGGTTTTTGTTTCGAACCGGGTTGCAGAAATTCAGGAGTGGTCGGAGAAAGCAATTTGGAAACACGTTCCCACGAAAGTCAACCCAGCAGACATAGTGTCCCGAGGATGTGACGTAGAGGAGCTTACAACGTCCATTTGGTTCGGTGGGCCTTCGTTCTTGCTAGACTCAGAAAATAATTGGCCTGTAAATAAACATTTCGAATTGCCGGCTGATGTAATGTCGATGGAGCTACGCAAATCGGCAATAGCTCTCGTAGTAAGCCCAGAGCCAAATTATGTGCTTCAGAAAATAGAGTCCTTTTCGTCGCACCTGAAGCTTCTGAGAGTGTTCGTGTGGGTTTTTCGTTTTATTCAAAGGTGCAGAAAGGTGTCGGAGCCCTTTTCAAAAAAGTATTTCGCCAAGAGAACTGGATTTCGCTTTTGATAAAATTGTCGAAGTTATTAAATTTCACGAATTCAGGGACGACATAAGTAAAATTCGGAAAATAAACTGGTAGCAACGAATATTCAAAGGTTAAACCCTTTTCTTCAGGAAAATAAATTAGATTGGTGCTCCTCGACATTGCCACGAGTTGGGGGTCAGTTATTGAATGCTCCTATCCCGTACGAAGCCAAATTCCCGTTGTTGCTGTCTAAAAGCTCACAGTTCGTCAGATCCTATGTGTCATACCTGCACGTTACGAACTGTCACGCTGGCCCACGAGCTCTCGTAAGTCGTCTGCGCGAGAAAATCTGGCTAGTTAATGCTCAAGAAGTCTGCCGACGAACAGTTCGGTCGTGCATGCGCTGCTTTTGTTGTAAGCCGCAACTCTTGACGCAAATTATGGGAAACTTGCCAGCAGATAGACTCTCCGCCCGTTCAATATTTGTGGCGTGCTAAGCCACCGTACAAGTCGTACGTGGCATTGTTCGTCTGTTTTGCGTCCAAAGCGGTCCACTTAGAATTAGTGTCTGACCTAACCACTGATGCGTTCTTGTTGGCATTTCAAAGGTCCGTGAGTCGTCGCGGGATTGCGGAGAAGGTGTGGGCGACAAAGCCACCAATTTCGTCGGCGCAGATCGCCACATGAGAGAGTTCCGAGCCCGTCTGGAGGAGCAGGGGGGCGGTATCGAAACATTCGCATCAAAAAAGGGATGCGAGTTTGCGTTCATACCGCCCAGAGCACCGCACTTCGGCGGACTATGGGAGGCAGGTGTGAAGTCTGCAAAGCACCTGTTCCTTCGGACGGTAGGCCAAGACCTCTTGACCGCGGAGGAGCTCGGAACTCTGCTCACCAGCGTGGAGGCCGTGCTCAACTCCAGGCCCCTCGGCGCTCTAAGCAGCGACCCGAACGACGGCGAGGCCCTGACCCCCGGGCATCTGCTCATCGGCGGCCCTCTTCTGGCCCCACCATCAGCGGCGCTCCCGGACCAGATCTGCCTGACCTGCTTGCGACGGTGGCGAGGTGTCTCGTCTCTCAGGCACAGGTTTTGGCAGCGATGGTCCCGGGAGTACATCTCCAGCCTCCAGCAGCGGTCTAAGTGGCACTAGGGGGAACCCAACCTCGTCGTGGGAGCGCTCGTCGTCGTCGCAAAAGATAACCTTCCGCACCAGCAGTGGAGGATTGGTAGAGTGGTAGCAGTGCCCGCCGGCGCCGATAGCAAGGTTCGCGTGGCGGACGTCAGGACGCAGGACGGGGAATATCGGCGAGCTGTCCACCGACTGGCCCTGTTGCCCGTTCTGGGCTGAAGGACGTCGTCCCTTCAGAGGGGACGGTGTTTGCGCACTTGGCGCTTGTATTTAAATCACTAGTTGTAGGGCGAGAGCGGGAGCCAATAAAGCTTTCGTCCGTTCGCTCTTGCGAATTCGCCCCGTCTCTCGCCACAGTAGCATAAGTTAGGTTCTAACAGAAATTATTGAAATATAATAGTTAGTGATCAATCGAACGTCATCCTCTCCTCTCACTCCTTTTCTTCGTGCTTTCGAAATAGTTTTTCACATATTCGCAAGTTAACATCGTCGAACTACTGCAGTCACAAGTTTTCGCGTTGTTAATACAAAATTAATAAATACAGTATAAAATTTTCAAAAACGGTCAATTGGTAGCTTGTTTTAATTTAAATAAACCGTCATTACCTTTTAATGTTTATATGTATCACGTATTCATGTAGGTTGTAGGGTTACTGACAAGACAACTGAGCTAGGCAAAATACGTAAAACTCCGGAAGAACACAGTGTGATTGTTCAAAAAAGCACATAATTAAAAATCTTACAAACGTTTTTGATTTATGTAAGAAACACAACCTTAAACTGCACCCAGAAAAGTGCACATTTTCAGACGAAGTGTACTGACAAAGGTATTTTGCCGGACAGTAAGAAATACGATGTAACAGAAAATACCCAATCCCAATCGAGTTTACAAAAGCAGGAAGCAACATACAACTGAACAAGAGTTAGCAGCTATCCAATAGGCGATAAATTATGTTCGACCATATATATTTATGGAAGACCTTTCACCGTCAAAGGAGGCCATAGGACATTAACTTACTTATTTTCAAAGATAAACCCGAGCTCAAAACTAACACGAATGAGATTAGACCTAGAAAAATATGATTTTACTGTGGAATAAAAAAATACAATCATATAGTCGACGCGTTTTCAAGAATAACTATAACAGACAGAATTCTGAGAGTCATTACCAGAAACCAAAGTTAACAGAAAAATTCCTGCGCAGGAACAGAAAAAAAAAATTGATTAGCCTAAGCAAGCTCTAAATAAAGCTACCCAGTCCAACGTATACGAAGTTATTGTAAATGACGAGGTACGAAAAGTAGTGACCTTGCCAAAACAGATTCATTTTGCTTACTTAAGCATGGAAAAAAGTTATAGCAAGAATTGATGTTAGCGATATGTACACCAATGAAATTCTCGCTTAGGTCAGTTCTTTCAAAGGCTTGAAAAAGAAGCCGGTATACTAAATATCAGCCAACTCAAAGTGGCACCTAGCGAAAAGATCTTTGACACAATCTCAATGGAATCTTTTAAAATAATGCCAAAAATCAAAAACAACAAAACATACAAAAATTTTGACAGGGTAATTGTGGAAACGATCGGTTCACTACCTAAATCCGAACAAGAAAATGAGTACGCAGTAACCCTAATCTGCGATTTAACTAAATACCTTGTGGCAATACCAATTCAAAACAAAATTGCAAAAACAGTAGCAAGAGCTATATTAAAAGACTTTGTTCTGAAGAACGGTCCAATGAAGACGTTCATTACGGACATGGGAACAGAATATAAAAACTCGATAATTGAAGATTTATCTAAAACAATAAATATAAAAAAAACAACGTAACATAACATAACGCACACCAATACTAGACTGTAGGAACCGTGGAGCGAAGCCACTGAGTTTACCCGCTCATACATATCAGTTGACAAAACAGATTCGGATGTATGGCTCCAATCCTTCGTATATTGTTTCAGCACAACACCCTCTATGGCACATGACTATATGAGTTAGTTTTTGGTAAAACTTCAAATTTACCTAAACATTTTAATAGTATAGACAAAATAAAAAAAAAATTTAGACTAGAACAAGCATTTAAGAGAGCCAGATTAATATTAGAACCTCTTAAGCAGAAACAAAAAATAGCTATGACAAAAATGCTTAAGATTTTGATTTAAAAATAGATTAGGTTTTATTGAAAAATGTAACAGGGCACCCTATAAGGCTGAAAATATAGAAAGTATAGCTAACTCTTGACAATATAATTATTATCAATCCACTTATAAAAATTAATAATACCAAAATATCAATTCCCTCTATATTTGTTCAGACGAACACTGATAAATATTATGTCTAAGATTTAATGAGCTCTGCACATGTCATGTAGAACTGTGTAATTCGATCCGACAAGGGTTCAGTTTTTCAAATACACTTGTAATCTGTAAACAGCAGGCCACTTGAGCTATCTAATATTATCGCTCCCAGATGTGCCTTCACCGAGAATCTTGTGCGGGGGGGGCAAAATAGATAACTCCCCCGCCAAGACTAAAAAGATAAGGTCTCTGCGTAGACCATAGCTAAGATTAGAATAAGATTTTCACATAAGTTTCTTGTCAAGAAGTTTTCAATAAAATGAAACAGTTTCGATACAGAACTGAAACAAAAAGGTTGTATTTATTTACTATCCTTAACAATATTATTAATTTTTATCTTTATATTTTTAATTTTTATACTTTATTTAAAATACAGAAATCGTATTTTTGTTACCAAAAAACAACGGCCAGAACTAGAAATCCGTACAAACTAAGAAAAAAATGTTAAAAGAAAAAAATACAAACCAAGAAGAAACTTTTAAAGAAAAAGATTCAAACCAAGACCAAGGTTTTTTTTTAAAACTAAGAGAACGCTTAAAAGAAATTCATAATGTATCGGCACGATCCATTTTAGAAGAAGGAGATTTAATCAACCCGCGAAACCGGCCGCTTATGGAATTAATAAACAATTTTCAAAATTCAATTTTAATCGATCTTTGCCTATGCCTTTATATTGCCCTTGTCTTTGCCCATGCCTTTGGCTTTTGAGTCCGCTCTTGGTTTCCCTGCCAAGATAAACAAACCAAACTTAAAGTACACATAAGCTTTCGCTCGAAGCCCAATCAATTGCGTTCCAAGTACAAACTATTGCGATCCAAGTCCAACCAAATTGCATCGGTCAGCATATTTAAATTTCACAATAGGAAGCCATGATTTCACCCTAAGTATATATTTTAAACAAAAGGAAAAGTTCTTGAAGCTCAAAGAAAAGCTTCTGGCCGAGGTTCGTTGGATAAAATTTAAGAATTCAGCCGAAGTTAAAAATTCGACTTGTATTAGTGAAATAAAATAAAAGGTTTAACAGCAAGTAATATAAAATAAAAAATATATTTTTTTAACAAAATTACCAGTGACAAATTTAATTGGCGCCCAACGTGGGGCGGTGCTAAAAAAAAAGGTTTTAAAAATATTAATTATAACAAGTAAATTTAAAAACGGAACTTGCGCCGCAAGAAACCCAACCACAACAAATCGACAACACCCAACATTGTGAAAGTTATCGTAATTTAAAAATTTAAATGGAAATCAATTAATGCAATAATCCATTTAAAAAGCTAATAATATATGCTAACGGTACACCTAATAAATTAATTCACAGTACAAGAACACACAACAAATAAATAAAGATTAATAAACCAAAAATAATAATTAAAGCATAATAAACCAAAACACAATTAAACAAGAAAGAAAGCAAACTTCGGCACGCCGAAGTTCATATACTTTGCAGCTACTGCAAAAATTTAAGTATTCTTGAAAACATTAAAATTATAATTTACTTGTGTTAATGTTTAAAAACATTTAAGCTATAATGATTTCCAGCTCAATTATTCGATAGTTTGCAGCTATATGATATCGTTTTCCGATTTTAATAAAATTAAAACCGTAATTCTGAACTGTTAAAATTTTAAAAAGTCAAAAAGAATTTAGAAAAAAAACTTCAAAATAAAAAAGTTAATTTTTTTTTTTAATAATTTTATAGTTCCCATGGAAGCTTTATGCTATAGTCGTCCGATTTTTATGAAATTTAAACCGCAATTCTGCAATATTTAATCATTACTAAATATCAGCCGGCGTCTATACCGACATAGCTGAGCGAGCGTTAGCTATATGCGCCAATGTAATAGAATTAAAGAGCATTCAATAAAATAATCTTGGTGGGAGCGATTAACCGCCCCTCAATCTACTAAAACTGCAGATTGATTACTTAAAATTTGGGATGGACAAATAACACTTTTTTATGGCGACCGTAAAAGGAGTAGGCTAAGTCCAGCCTTGAGGCAAGTGCTCTAAAGGCCAAAATTTCAGCAGGGTTGTGTCAATTGACTCCAACGCTTCCTCCTAGCAGCTGAGAAGTACAATTATTTCAGCCTGTTCTCTACTCAGCTGTTCCCTACTCGCGACTTCACAATCGTGTGTATCTTTTAGTAGCTCGACCATTACTGTTACCAATGCCTCGCAAGCTCATGCTCACGTCCTCTCTTGTAATTGTGAGCCTCTGAGCGAGCTCATCGGTCATAAAGCTTATTTGAGAACCAGAGTCGAGCAACGCTCGAGCTAATGCAAACACGCCACTTTTGGTTTGACTCGATCCGATGCAGTCTCATGCAAAACATGCGAAATGGGTGGAGTCTCCTGCATGAGCGTGGGCTGAAAAGGGGCTGGCAACTCAAGATTTGTGTTTTTGGGGAACGTGTGATTTGAGGAACTGCACACTCTGCATCTCTTTTAGCGAAATAAAATTTTAGCTGAAATGTTAGGACTGCGAAAGAAGCTCCATTTCTAATCTGATGTTCAGCTGAGTTGCAAGTTATATGACACATTACTTGGAGGCTTTTGCCCAATTTATAAACAACTTTAAGCCAAGAGCATTTTTCCATTCTTTAAACAAAGCCTCCAATCGACTCCCACCCAGATCAGTTTCATACTTTCCGCTTCAAACGGATTCTGTAAACATCCAAGCCGATATTGGAAACACCAGAGCCCCAAAAAGGGACCCCCAAGTCCGCTAACGGAATTTAAATTCTGCAAAATTTCAAAATTAAATGACAAATTTCATCATCCTTTTTACCGACTCCCTTGGATGACTCACTTAATCAGATTTTTGAGATAAATCTCTTAAGCCGAGCATTGATTATTGATTATTGAACCAAAGTCAGGCAGTCCGCTTTTGAATCCTAATTGACCGGTCGACAAACAGAATATCGCGAGCAGTGTAAATTAAGTTCGCCATTAATGGCAATTGTGTAAACTAGTGAACTAAAAATGAAAGATAAAAAATAAATTAAAAAAAAAAAAATTATTTAATTGGCGCCCAAAGTGGGGCGGTGCTATTTAAAAAAAAAAAGGGAATTCGCACCGATCAAAAATCTAGCCGACGACATAATTAAAAGTGTTTACATCGCCAAAATAGCTAAAGGAGGAAAACAAAAAATGCAATTATCCCCCTTTCTTTACAACAATCCCTTAATTAATGACCGTAACAAAAAACACACTGCTCAAAAAAACTATTACTCTCAAAAACAAATATTAAAAAAAAATAAAACAAGAAAGGGACCAAACTTCGGCAAGCCGAAGTTCATACACGCTTGCAACTATTGCAGGAATTAAATATTTTTTAAAACATTAAAATTATGATTTACTTCATAGATGTCTAAAAACATTGAAGCTATGATGATTTGCAGCTTAATTATTAGATAGTTATTTATATATATATTTTTATTATTTCTATGGGAGCTATATGATATAGTAGTCCGATTTTGATGAAAATTAAAACGTAATTCTGAAATATAAAATTATTATTATATGTCGAAGAACTAAAAAAAAATTGAAAAACAGCTAAGTTATATTTTTTTTTGTACTTTTTTGGGATTGTTCCTATGGGAGCTATATGATAAAGTCGTCCGATATTTCTGAAATTCAAACCGTAATTCTGAAATATTTAACCATTACTATATGTCGAAAAACTAATAGAAAAATTTAAAAACAGCATAGTTATACTTTTTTTGTATTTTTTTGCCATTGTTCCTATGGGAGCCGTATGATATAGTCTTACGATTTTGATGAAATTTTTACCGTAATTCTGAAATATTTAACCATTGCTGTATGTCAAAGAACTACAAAAAAAAATAAAAAACAGCAAAGTTATAATTTTTTTTTAAATTTTTTCGGTTGTTCCTATGGGAGCTATATGCTATAGTCGTCCGATCCGGCTCGTTCCGACTTATATACTACCTGCAATAGAAAGACAACTTCTGGGAAAGTTTCATGCAGATAGCTTTAAAACTGAGAGACTAGTTTGCGTAGAAACGGACGGACGGCTAGATCGACTCGCCTAGTGATGATGTTTATACCCTTGCAGAGGGTATTATAATTTCAGTCAGAAGTTTGCAACGCAGTGAAGGAGACGTTTCCGACCCTATAAAGTATATATATTCTTGATCAGCATCACTAGTAGAGTCGATCTAGCCATGTCCGTCTGTCCGTCCGTCTGTCCGTCTGTCCGTCCGTTTATATGCAAACTAGTCTCTCAGTTTTAAAGCTATCTGCATGAAACTTTCCCAAAAGTTGTCTTTCTATTGCAGGTAGTATATAAGTCGGAACGAGCCGGATCGGACGACTATAGCATATAGCTCCCATAGGAACAATCGGAAAAATAATTGAAAAAAAATTATAACTTTGCTGTTTTTTAATTTTTTGTTTAGTTCTTCGACATATAGCAATGGTTAAATAATTCAGAATTATGGTTTAAATTTCATCAAAATCGGACGACTATAGCATATAGCTCCCATAGGAACAATCGGAAAAATAATTTTAAAAAAATTATAACTTTGCTGTTTTTTAATTTTTTGTTTAGTTCTTCGACATATAGCAATGGTTAAATATTTCAGAATTATGGTTAAAATTTCATCAAAATCGGACGACTATAGCATATAGCTCCCATAGGAACAATCGGAAAAATAATTGAAAAAAATTATAACTTTGCTGTTTTTAATTTTTTTTTTTTTAGTTCTTCGACATATAGCAATGGTTAAATATTTCAGAATTATGGTTTAAATTTCATCAAAATCGGACGACTATATCATATAGCTCCCATACAAATAATAAAAATATATAAAAGAACAATCAAATAATTAAGCTGCAAATAGTCATAGCTTCAATGTTTTTAAACATATACGCAAGTAAATCATAATTTTAATGTTTTCAAAAATATTTAATTCTTGCGATAGCTGCAAGGGTATATGAACTTCGGCTTGCCGAAGTTTGCTTTCTTTCTTGTCAAGAATATATTTACTTTATCGGGTCGGAGATGTCTCCTTCACTGCGTTGCAAACTTCTGACTGAAATTATAATACCCTCTGCAAGGGTATAAAAAATTAAACGGATAAATAAAAAATTAATTTAACAAAAAACAAGAAAGAAAGCAAACTTCGGCTAGCCGAAGTTCATATACCCTTGCAGCTATTGCAAGAATTAAATACTTTTGAAAACATTAAAATTGCGTATATGTTGAAAAACATTGAAGCTATGATGACTTGCAGCTCAAATATTAGATAGTTATTTTGTATATTTTTATTATTTCTATGGAATCTATGTGATATAGTCGTCCGATTTTGATCAAATTTAAACCGTAATTCTGAAATAATTAACCAATATATATGTTGAAAAACATTGAAGCTATGATGACTTGCAGCTCAAATATTAGATAGTTATTTTGTATATTTTTATTATTTCTATGGGAGCTATGTGATTAGTCGTCCGGTTTTGATCAAATTTAAACCGTAATTCTGAAATAATTAACCAATACTATATGTCGAAGAACTAAGAAAAAATAAAAAAACAACTAAGTTATAATTTTTTTTCCTTTTTTTCCGATTGTTCACATGGGAGCTATATGATATAGTCGTCTGATTTTGATGAAATTTGGACCGTAATTCTGAAATAACTAACCAATACTATATGTCGAAGAACTAAGAAAAAAATTAAAAAACAGCTAAGTTATAATTTTTTTCATTTTATTTCCGATTGTTCCTATGGAAGCTATATGATATAGTCGTCCAATTTTGATGAAATTTAAACCGTAGTTCTGAAATATTTAACCATTACTATAGTCGAAGAACTAAAAAAAAAAAAGGTAAAACAGCAAATTTATAATTTTTATTTATTTTTTTTTTCCGATTGTTCCTATGGGAGCTATATGCTATAGTCGTCCGATCAGGCTCGTTCTGACTTATATACTACCTGCAATAGAAAGACAACTTCTGGGAAAGTTTCATGCAGATAGCTTTAAAACTGAGAGACTAGTTTGCGTAGAAACGGACGGACAGACTGACAGACGGACAGACGGACATGGCTAGATCGACTCTGCTAGTGATGCTCATCAAGAATATATATACTTTATAGGGTCGGAAATGTCTCCTTCACTGCGTTGCAAACTTCTGACTGAAATTATAATACCCTCTGCAAGGGTTTAAAAAGGAAGAGCCGAGAAATAAATTGAAGGAAGAGCTGAGGGCCATCCCTCGCTATACGAAGACCCCAAACAGGATCATCAGGCAAAAAGAAGACATCTCATAGCCAAGGAAACTAAGAACAACAATTAGTGAGCTGTTTAATAATAGTTTTATATATTAGAGTTACCTCAATTTAAATAAAAACAAACAAGGTGGCAGAGTTAATCAACGACTTTAAACAAATTCTAACCATGACTCCACACATACTTGCATTGGCTTCTAGCAGCCAGACGGTTAATTTAAGCGATTGAACAGCACAAAAAGTTAATAATGAATTGAGTCCTTTGAGGGATGAAATCGCAAGTTTAAAGACACAATTAAATCATAACATAAAGAAGGTTGAGTATTTCAAGGTGGAAAATATTGATCCAAACGTAAGGTGCGAAACTTCTTATGAAATCATTTAGTCTGTTCGAGAATTAAAAGGCGAAGAATATACATAGTTTTGTTAGCCGGAGAGAATCGGCGGAAATAGCAATGGCCCAATTTATTCTTCGAAATAAAATTACGTGCATTGCAAATGTTGCTTTAACTCATAATGAAGCCATAATGGCAAGACAAGATTTTGTTTTTAGTGACAAGCGACCTATACATATTTTATAACAGGACTCAAATATATTAAGTCAGGGAAAATTATCGATTATGGAATATTATAATTTGGTAAATAAAAAAATTAACTCTCTTGATTAACAAAACCATTGTAACAAATGGGAGGATTAAGCCAATTACATCTGAACTTAATGAAAAACATAGAAAGACAGCACTGCGAGTGTTCATAATTGGCCTTAACAGCTATATCTCAGATGTAATATTTTCAATGAATCCACCCGATTTACCGAACGCAATGGTAATAGTACAAGAACTTAATAGCAACAATATCATATATCATCACAACGCAAGACTAATGAGTCAAACTTTCGCAACAAAACTCAAATAATAAACCAATACAATATAACAATAACAATAATAATCAAATAAATACTATTAACTTAAGGTTTAATCAAGCAAATAATCAAAATAAAAATAATTATAACAATTTTAATCAAAATAGAATCAATACCTGGAATCATGGAAGATTTAATAATAACCAACAAAATCAGTGGAACTCATTTAGAACACAACAAAGTATACCAGAGCCAATGGATGTTGATGAATCAATTGAGAGGCCAAATAGACCCCAGAACAGTTATAATAAAGGATATATTAATTATCAAAATATCAATTACAATCAAAATAAATGAAATCAAACTAAAAGAATTGAAACACAAAACACACAACAGGAACAACCTCAAACAGGATCTGTTATCCAACCGGCTAACAAGACTATGAGGTTGAGCAACATTGAAGAGGACCATATTTTAGGGAAAACTTAGGAGTAGGCCTACCTTACATAATAGACATGATAATAAAATAAATAAAAAATTAAAGATATTAATTGATAAGGGGCAACTTCTTGTTATATTAAAACAGGAATTTATTAAAACAAAAATGAACTACCAATATATAAAAGAGTATCCACAGTGAATGGAAATTCAATAATTAAGTTTTATCATATGATAACTATTTCCATACGCGGTTTACTTTTTACGAAATAGGTGGGCTAGACTCAGATTTACTTATTGGCTACAACCTATTGAAAAAAATTGGAGCTGTAATTGATACAGCAAAAGGGGTAATAAAGTATAATGGAAAGGAGGAAAAATTAAATTACGATATCGGTAGTATTTTAAGCCAACATTCTTTGACAGAAGAAAACACCATTCTTCCGTTAAAAAAATTCATAATAAAACAAGAAATGAAGCAAACTTCGGCAAGCCGAAGTTCATATATCCTTGCAGCTATTGCAAAAATTAAATATTCTTGAAAACATTAAAATTATGATTTACTTGCTGTTATGTTCAAAAACATTGAAGCTATACTAATTGCAGCTCAATTATTCGATAGTTGGCAGCTATATGATATAGTTTTCCGATTTTAATAAAATTAAAACCGTAATTCTGAACTGTTTAATTAATAATATTCAAACAGAATTTTTAAAAAAAATACAAAATAAAGAAGTTAAATTATTCTTTTTTAATATGTTTTATGTTCTACTGGAAGCTTTACGTTATAGTCGTCCGATTTTTATGAAATTTATACCGTAATTCTGAAATATTTTATCATTACAAAATGTTGAACAACTAAAAAACATTAAAAATTGCAAAGTTGTATTTCTTTTCCATTTATTTTTTCGATTTTTCCTATGGGAGCTTTATGCTATAGTCTGTTGATCCGGCTCGTTCCGACTACCTACAATAGAAAGCCAACTTATGGAAAAGTTTCATGCAGATAGTTTTAAAACTGAGAGACAAGTTTGCGTAGAAACGGACAGACACGGAAAAGACAATAGACGCACTTTAAACACCGAAAACCCCTTAAACTCAGCTTAAAAAAATTAAAAACTCATCATTAATAAGAGTACAACACGTTAAAGTTCTTGTTGCCCGGAATAAATCGGTTTTAAGCAGTAAATCGCTTCTTAATAAATCCACAATTAAGTGCAACAACAATCCAATAAAGAAACAGTGCATAGCAAAACACAAGAGCACAGAGACAAAACACTCAACACATCAAAACACTAAACCCTCAACTCAACCAACACAATAATGTCTTCAGCAGCAAAGCGACTTAGGAAGGAAACTCACTCTGATCTGAAGGGAGCCCGTGACCCCGATGCTCAACTGCTTCACACGATCGACCTCAGATTTTCCGAGCTAAAGGAAAGTCTTGCAGGGGAGATCCGCGATGGCGAGGCACATATAACCGGCACTCTTGAAGAAAAATTTAAGTTAATAGCAGCTGACTGCAACAAACTCACACTGAGAGTCACTCAATTGGAGAGCGAGGTGAGAGAGATGGGGATGCTGAGGCTGCGGGTCCAGGAGCTGGAGGCGAAACTGTCTAAAAACTGCCAGGATCAGCGCGTTGACGAGTTGGAGGCAAAGTGGCCTCCTGCAACGCACAGGCGGCGTCTGAAGTCGCCTGTGACTTGCGTTGGCATGGGGTCCCACAAGTCCAGGGGGAAAATGTGAAAGCATTTTTTCACGCACTGTGCTTCTCTCTCAAACTGATCCCGCCGCCTAAAGTACGTACGATTTTTCGAATGCGACCGCGAAAATCGACCCGTACAGTAGTGGATCCAATTATAATTATTAAAATGGAACACGTGCACGATAAGGCGACACTGCTGCGATCGGGGCATACCGAAAAGAAAGCAAAACGCAACTGAGCTTAAAGCTCATCGGCCTAGACTCGCCAGCATTTATATATAAGTTAACACCCAAAATAATACAATTTCTCAGACAGAGGAAATGAGTAAGCATTGATTGCACAACAAACAGCAATACAATGCCCTCAATAATAGAATTTCCCAAACCGAAGAAGAGAGCATTAATTGCACAACTAACAGCAAAGCAATGCTCTCAATAAAGTTCTAACGAACTTAGCTTGCACCTTTTGGTCAGCGATCGTGGGAATGCAGAATAGCCAATTTCCAAAGTTGATCGAACTCAACTTAGTGCATACAACAAAAACTATAATTAAAATGCACTGGCCAATTACAATTAAGTTTGGCCAACGGCGACGGCGACCAAGAGCAGCAACCAATAATATGAAAGAACGTCAGCAGAAACATCAACAGCGGCAGAGACGGCGGCAGCGATGGAGCGACGCGTAGCTATAAAAACAATTGTTTAATCTAAGTAAGTTAGTTCTTAATCCAACTCAATAAAGAAAAGTTTGATTTTTTTAATCTTTTAACTGGCGCCCGAACAGGGACCTGATTAAAACCGCGAAAGGATAACAAGTTCCGCGTCTCGCGAAGTTCAGAAAGTAAAAAATTCTGAAGTTTCGTTTCAAACCTCCGCCTAATCAGTGAGAAGTAAAAAACCAAAAATACCGAGATTCGGAAGTGCAAAAGTGCCGTTTAAAAAACGCCGCAAATTGTCACTCCTGAAAAAAAACAGGACTTGTACCCGGTGGAATAATCAGGCCAAATTTTATCGCCGTGATCCCTTTAGTATCCGTTCGAAGGGAACGTGAATTAAGGTACAGAGAAGGCCCCTTAGTAAACTCACACTCAGGAGAGATCGTTGCAGAGTGGGATAAAACCACTAACCATACAACATATAGACTGGTCATTTCATACGACGCATTTGGACACAAAAAAACGGACCGCGGAAGGTCCACCGCTCTCACAGCAGCAGGTCCATGCACTTCGTGTGCGTTCGGGTTTTTTACTCTCTCATTCTTATTCTCATTTTTATGCTCGCGCACTCATTGCACGAGTTCAGTCGTTCAGTCGCAGAGAGGCGCTTTTTGAAGAAGGCTGCCCTGCGCTTGAATTCGTCTTTGTATGTATGCGTGATCATGCATTCTCATACACGGGAGCATGTGTGCGTTTATTTCATTTCGGCGCATCAAGAATATTTTGTCTTTTGCCACTTTTCAAACTTGGTACCCTAAGAATATGGGCGTATTTACTATTGGGTTATGATATAAATATTAATATTATATGTTACAATACATTTTTTTAATATTTCAGCATAGATTTTATTTTTGTTTACAAATTCAAATCAGTGGTAGCAGTAAAATGTTTTACATATATGTATGTATTCGAATTTATAGAAATCAGTCCACTGAGATGGGAACAGGGCATATCGCAGTCGTGTCACTTGAAACACCGACTGCTCTTCAGTGGTTGAGAAAACTTCAAACTAAATCAATTCTTGTCGATGTTTTGCGAGCGGTTGGTGCCTGCATACCCTACCGACCGGCTTTTAGGACACTTGTTTTAAATGTTATGTTTAGTGATCTTTGGTTGATTTATTTTTTAATGATTCGCAGTGTTATTTTAATTGTCTTTAAACAAGTAATAAATATTAAAATACTTTTTATATTTTTGAAAATGTAAATGGAACAAATATAAAAATCCACATTTTTTTAATGATAATAATTTATTTTAATGATTATAATTTTAGATTTTAATTGTACCAATATCTTGAATTTTAACGAATTGTTTAAAGACAATTAAAATAACACTGCGAATCATTAAAAAATAAATCAACCAAAGATCACTAAACATAACATTTAAAACAAGTGTCCTAAAAGCCGGTCGGTAGGGTATGCAGGCACCAACCGCTCGCAAAACATCGACAAGAATTGATTTAGTTTGAAGTTTTCTCAACCACTGAAGAGCAGTCGGTGTTTCAAGTGACACGACTGCGATATGCCCTGTTCCCATCTCAGTGGACTGAATTCTATAAATTCGAATACATACATATATGTATGTAAAACATTTTACTGCTACCACTGATTTGAATTTGTAAACAAAAATAAAATGTATGCTGAAATATTAAAAAAATATATTGTAACATATAATATTAATATTTATATCATAACCCAATAGTAAATACGCCCATATTCTTAGGGTACCAAGTTTGAAAAGTGGCAAAAGACAAAATATTCTTGATGCGCCGAAATGAAATAAACGCACACATGCTCCCGTGTATGAGAATGCATGATCACGCATACATACAAAGACGAATTCAAGCGCAGGGCAGCCTTCTTCAAAAAGCGCCTCTCTGCGACTGAACGACTGAACTCGTGCAATGAGTGCGCGAGCATAAAAATGAGAATAAGAATGAGAGAGTAAAAAACCCGAACGCACACGAAGTGCATGGACCTGCTGCTGTGAGAGCGGTGGACCTTCCGCGGTCCGTTTTTTTGTGTCCAAATGCGTCGTATGAAATGACCAGTCTATATGTTGTATGGTTAGTGATAAAACGGAATCTGCCGAGCCTGTCATCACGAGAGCACGTCGAGATATGTTACTACTGTAAGAATAGTTTTAAGCAATTTATTAACAAAAACATAAAAAATATTTAATCGAAAAATATTCAAAGAAGAAAAAGTTTTACCCAAATATAAAGTGTAGAAGACATATTTTAGTGAGTTAAAAAGAAAAAAAATCCAAAATATAGGGAAAATAAAAATTCCCACACAATAATTACAAAGGTAATAAAAAATCGCACACCCTAATTCTTAGAAGACAACTTCCGAATTCTGAATAACTAAAATTAAAAAATTAAATTAAACTTTTCGCTGCTCATATATCCATACCCAAAATGACCGAACAAGATTTGGCAGACAGACTCGCGAATCTTACCGGACCCTCATCAGCCAGTTCCACACAAATAAACACACGAATCATGACCGAGAGGGACATTGAGGAAAAAATAAAAACAATCTTAGAGACAAATCTCAGTAGACTAGTAAAGGAAATACTTAATCCAAATAAAGATTTTTCCAAATATACAGACCAAACAATTAAAAGAGAATTAACGCACAATCTTAGTGAGTTAGATAAATTACCAGACATTGTTCGGACACTTAGAGACTTTTGAATATTCATCATGGAGGAAAAGTGTCGAGAGGGTGTTAAAAATCTATGAAAACAGAATTGGTTCACCAAAATATTATGGAATTCTTTTAGCAATCCGTAACAAAATTACTGGTCAAGCGGACGCAGTATTAGAATCATATAATACCCCCTTAGATTGGACAGCTATTTCAAAATGCCTAACAGCGCATTTCGCCGACAAGCGCGACTTAAAGACCTTAGAATATCAACTATATGCTCTTAACCAAGGTAACAATACTATAGATGAATATTATCAGGCAGTTTATCAACAATTATCACTAATTCTGAACCAAATTGGCAGCTTAGATGCCTCACAAGAAACTATACAATCTCTGACAGCCATGTATAGGGAAAAAGCCTTAGACACTTTTGTCAGAGGACTTAATGGAAACCTGGCACAATTGCTGGCCATTAAAGAACCACATGACTTAGGACACGCTCTACATTTATGCAGTCTGCTAGAGAATCAAAATGCTAGGAATAACCAGACACCAAAAACTCCGTATTTAGGGAGGGCACCCATGCTACCACCTAAACCTCAACAACCATATCGGATGGTAGCCGTCAAACAAAATTTCCATCCGCATCTCTACCATAACCCAAACCAATCCGGAAAACCCCTAATTACTCAAACTAACCAATTCAAATCTTATAGTCAACCTTATACAAACCAATCCGGTGTAGTAGCGTCCTATAACATACCAAAACCTCCGCCACGACCACAACCGAAACCGGTACCTATGGACGTAGATCAGTCAGTTCGATCACGTCATATAAATTATATGAACAAACCAGCAAATAATGATTATGCAGGGAAAAGACCTCTCAGCACCGCTAATGCCCCAAATAATAATAAGATGCCAAGACAGTTCCATATTCAACCAGAGACAGGAAGTAACGCGCAGCAAAATTCAGATGAAGCTTCATCAAGTTCAGAACAAGAGTATTATCAGTTGGCAGAAGAAAATAACGTTAACGAACTTCAGGAGGAATATGTATGGCAAAGCGATAACGAACAACAAGAATACATAGATATGTCAGAACTTTATTTTTTAGAATAAATCGTTCCTCACTACCTTACTTTAAAGTAACCACGGGGAACGGAAAAATTCTAAAATTCTTAATCGACACGGGCTCTAATCAAAATTATATTCAAAATCAATTAGTACCAAATCCAAAACCAAATGAGAACACTTTTTCAGTTAGTTCAGTCGGTGGTAACAATAAAATAACACAACACGCAATACTTAAGCTCGCTAATATTTCGGATACACCCATGAAATTCTTTTTACTAGACACCCTGAAAACCTTTCATGGTATCTTGGGCAATGACACAATGAAAAGACTAGGAGCAATAATAGATGTAAAAAATGATATATTAATTCTCGGAAATAAACGCAAAATTAAAATTCATCAACTAGCGACACAAGCAGTAAATACAATTGGACCGCAAGTCAGCCATATGACCGAGTCACAAAAATCAATAATAAAACTCCTCGTACAAAACCACAAAATCCTCTTCGCTGATCCCGATTCAAAGTTAGCATACACAACTAAAGTAGTAGGTGAGATCAGAACTTCATCAGATTCTCCAGTTTACGGAAAACATTACCCATACCCAATATCACTCAAACAAGAGGTAGAAAAACAAATAACTGAGATGCTAAGAGATGGTATTATAAGACCTTCAAGATCACCATATAATGCACCAGTCTGGGTAGTTCCGAAAAAGTCCGGCCAGTCCGAAGAAAAAAAGTACAGATTAGTAATTGATTATAGGAAACTTAATGAAGTTACTATCTCAGATCGGTATCCCATACCCGAAATTGGAGAAATTATTGCGCAGCTCGGGGACAACAAATATTTTTCGGTATTAGATCTCAAGAGCGGTTTTCATCAAATACCACTGAAAGATACAGACATAGAAAAAACAGCATTCGCGGTAAATGGCGGAAAATATGAATTTACGAGACTCCCATTCGGTTTGAAAAATTCCCCTTCCATTTTTCAATGAGCGTTAGACGACATATTGAGAGAATACATAGGGAAAATTTGCTATGTATACGTTGATGATATTATAGTCTTTAGCAAAAACGAAGTGGAGCACGGCAAAAACTTGGAAAGAGTATTTTCAACGCTACAAAACGCAAATATGAGGGTTCAAATAGAGAAATGCCATTTTTTTAAAAACGAAGTAGACTTCTTGGGGTACACAATATCAGAAAATGGAGTAAAAACCAACATAGATAAAATAAAAGCGATTACAAAATTTCCAGTCCCAAAAACATTAAAAGATCTCCGTTCCTTTTTGGGCATGACAGGTTATTATAGGCGGTTCATAAAAGATTACGCCAAAATAGCAAAACCCCTTACCATTCTTCTAAGAGGCGAAGAAGGCCGGACATCTAAGACCAAGTCAAGCAGAACTGCTATCAACTTGAGCAAAGATGCGATTACAGCATTCGAGAAACTTAAAAATACTCTCGTCTCCAGGGAGGTTACCCTTGCCTATCCAGCTTTCGGAAAAGAATTTCAATTGACTACTGACGCTTCAAGTTACGCAATAGGCGCAGTATTGGAACAAAATCATAGGCCAATAACGTTCATTTCACGTACCCTGTCAAAGACTGAAGAGAACTACGCAACTAACGAAAGAGAGATGCTCGCGATCGTTTGGGCGCTCCAAAGTTTAAGACATTATCTTTACGGGTATTCAAAAGTGGTAATATACACGGATCACCAACCCTTGAGTTTTTCGAATAGCGTAAATAACCATAACGCTAAGCTTAAACGCTGGAGAGACCTCATTGGCGAGTATAACCACGAGATCAGGTACAAGCCCGGAGTAGCTAATGTGGTAGCGGACGCGTTGTCCCGGGCCCCCGCAGAAATTAATTCAATCAGCTCCTCAGCATCAGCCAATAGCGACGAAAGCTCGTCACACAACCTCATATTTTCAGTAAAAGCTCCAATTAACGTATTTAAAAACCAATTATTATTACTGACTGCCGATACAGATTCTTATAGCTTCGAAATGCCATTCCCAACATACCACAGACACATAATTAAACAAAAATTTTACACGGAAGAAAAACTTATTGCAATTTTAACTAGTAAACTTGATCCTAAACTTATAAACGGAATCATTACATCCGAAGAGGTAATGGGAAAAATTCAAAACATTTACCCTACCTATTTTAAATCATACAAGGTAAGGTTTACTCAAAACGAAATAGACGACGTAACTTCGGAGTCCCAACAAAACGAAATAATTATCCTCGAACATAAACGAGCCCATAGAGATGCAAAAGAGAACAAATTACAAATTTTGAAGAATTATTTCTTTCCACAACTTACCAAGAAAATCCAAGCAATAGTTCAAGCCTGTCAAACTTGTAAAGAATCAAAATACGATAGACACCCCCCAAAAGGAGAAATCCAACCGACCCCTATTCCTAATTACCCAGGAGAAATAGTTCACATAGATATTTATATTACCGAAAAACATAGAGTCTTAACGGGAATTGACAAGTTTTCAAAATATGTTCAAGTAAAAATTTTAGAGTCAAGAGCATCTGAAGATATTAAAAATCCGTTGAGGGAAATGTTAATTGCTTTCGGTATGCCGAAATGGATAATAATGGACAACGAACGATCATTTGGATCAGCAGCAATAAAGTTTATGTTAGAAGATGAACTCAAAATATCATTACACACCACCGCACCGTACGCATCGACAAGTAACGGACAAATAGAAAGGTTTCATTCAACCCTATCTGAAATCATGCGGTGTCTTAAAAAAGACAACGGGAGCATATCATTTGAAGATTTAATCTTTAAAGCAGTTCAAGAATATAATAAATCGATACATTCTGTAACAAAAGAAAGACCCATAGACATATTTTTCAGAAGCACAATCTCTAGTTCAACAGAAGACATAGAAAAGAAACGAGAAGAAATAAAAAAGAAAATTAAAAATAAACAAACAGCCGACCTCGAATACCATAATCAAGGAAAAATATTACCAAAACTTTTTAAGCCAGGCGAAACTGTACATGTAAAAATAGATAAAAGATTAGGAACTAAACTTACACCTAGATACAAAACCGAAAAAGTAGCGGAAAATAGAACGACCACCATTAAAACACAAACCGGAAAAATCATACATAAAAATAATATAAGAACATAATTTTTCAGATTATTTTTACCAACATGCTTGGGAATAACTACAGTCCTCGACTATTCCAATTCACAGAACAATTCACGACTATCAGATCTTAGAAGACAAGATAAATGAGCAGCTAGAAAACAACAATAGACAAGTAGTAATTAACAGATTAATTAATCAAAAAATAAACCAACTTACTAACGCTACTAATGCAATGTTGAAAATTACCCAGAGCTCGGAAGAAATCATAAATCAGAAAGCAAATATTTTAAAGTATAAAATTCAATTAATAAAAGAAGAAATAATTAACATAATATACGCAATTACATGGGCCAAATCTAATACAATAAATTCATTTGTACTTACAAACACAGAAACCAAAATAGTGGAAGAAATTTTTAAAAAAGAAAATAACTTATTTTTTAACATAGAAGAATTATTGGAATTTGCTCGAATCAAGTTAGCCACAAATGGCAACGACCTTATTTACATTATTAGCTTACCAACCATTGAATCAGATAATTGTAGAACTTTAAAAATTAAAGCAATAAAAAAAGCCCAAATAATCAATGATATAAAATATGAAAATTTTTTAGAATGTAAGAGACAATTATTGGCAATAATTAAACCTTGTGAATCCTATAATGATAAGACAATTTGTAATTCAGAAAATTTGTTAGATTTAAGCAATGATACTTGCGTAAACGCTCTATTAAACCTTCGAGAACCAGAATGTAAGATGATCAACAATCAACATATACCGGATTTCGAAGTAATACTACCAGGCACCATCCTGCTAAACAACTTCAATGGACCAGTCTCACTAGATGAAAAACTTCTACAACTGCAAGGCTCTTTCATAATACAATATCGTAATTCGACGGTAACAATTGGTGAAACCATCTTCAAGTCAAAGGAAATCAACGTAGTCGAACCAGAACCTCCGTTATTCCAACTATTGGGCGAAAAGACTAAGTTAGAGGAAGTTCTCTCACTACAAATGGTCAAGGAACTCAACATTAACAACACAAAAGCGCTGGAAAAATTTAGAAGCAAGGCAACCATAGAATCTTCCGTTAGCTACGGATCCGCCATCATCCTACTACTACTTATAATAGGATCAATCACGGAACTCCTACGAAGACGTAGGTCAACGGAAAGGACACCAGTTTCCGTGCCAGAAACGCAAGAAAAGCCCACGCACTCCGGACCTGTACTCTACTACGTTGCGACCGAGGACAGTCGCGTTTAAGGAGGGAAGAGTTAACACCCAAAATAATACAATTTCTCAGACAGAGGAAATGAGTAAGCATTGATTGCACAACAAACAGCAAAGCAATGCCCTCAATAATAGAATTTCCCAAACCGAAGAAGAGAGCATTAATTGCACAACTAACAGCAAAGCAATGCTCTCAATAAAGTTCTAACGAACTTAGCTTGCACCTTTTGGTCAGCGATCGTGGGAATGCAGAATAGCCAATTTCCAAAGTTGATCGAACTCAACAACAAAAACAATACAATACAACAAAAACTATAATTAAAATGCACTGGCCAATTACAATTAAGTTTGGCCAACGGCGACGGCGACCAAGAGCAGCAACCAATAATATGAAAGAACGTCAGCAGAAACATCAACAGCGGCAGAGACGGCGGCAGCGATGGAGCGACGCGTAGCTATAAAAACAATTGTTTAATCTAAGTAAGTTAGTTCTTAATCCAACTCAATAAAGAAAAGTTTGATTTTTTTATATAAAAATCATAATCAATCTTTTAACTTATATAAACGAACAGGTGACCAAAACAATATATGAAATTTTCAAGCGGGCGATGCATCTCAAGAGGCTGAAGCGCCTAACAGCTGTTTTCTCTCGCCGTGGAGATATCTTCGTAAAGGAGAGAGAGGGAGGGGAGGCCATTTGCGTGCAAAGCCTGGGCGAACTGGCTCAAATAAAGATTTGCACCCCCGATGAATTAGCTGCGCTGGAAGCTGCTAGTTCTGGGACATTAAATGATAATTCATTTCGCACCTAAGAGGCGCTTATATTTATATACCATTGTTGTGAAATTATCAGTAGTTTTATTATATTTATTTAGGATTAGTATCAGTCGCATTAATTTGATTTTGTTTCTTGGTGTGGTGTGTCTTTTTGTCATAAATATTTATAGACTGCGAGTACAACTAATATTACAATTAAATAATTTAAAACATAAATCCAAATCGATCAAACGCATGCGATGTTAAGGGTTCTCGGAAAAAAGAGAGCTGGTCTTAATGTGTGTCATATAAATGCTCAAAGCCTCACACGAAAAATTGAAGAATTTAGATACCTCTTTATCAATTCGAGTGTAGATGTTATATGTGTTTCTGAAACTTGGTTTGTTCCTAATTTATGTGATGTTTTAGTTGAATGTGATGGTTATAATTTGCATCGCTCTGTTCGTGATAGTCATGGGGGTGGGGTTGCAATATATTTTAGTAAAAGTTATGTTACACGTTTATATGTAAAGACTCAACCAGTAGTGCAATTGAATACTTATTTATAGAAATTAGATGCCAAAGATATGCTGATAAGCTACTAATTGGGTGTATATACCGACCTAACTGCCGGATTGTTGTTGGTTAAGTTGGTTAACTTTGTGACCCCTACGCATATTACCAAAACCCGCAACTCGCTTTTAGACTTATTTTTTGTGTCTAATACAGACAAAGTAGCTACATATGACCAACTTATTGTCCCATCGTTCTCAAAACACGACCTCATATACTTGACTTACGCACTTGACCTACAATACCTTGACCATCCAATAGTTTTTAGGGACTTTAGAAATATCAACTATGACCTTTTGGACTTCACCTTTAATTTGTGCAATTGGAATGACATATATTCCCTTTCCGAAGTAGACGAACAAGTTAACCTTTTACAAAACAATATTTGTTATTTATATAACTGTCTCGTACCTGTTCGTAGCAAAGTTATTCGTTTTTCTGAAAAACCATGGTTCCAAAGAAACATCAAAGACGCAATATTACAGCGTAACGGGGCGTACAATAAGTGGAGAAGGTACAGGACACCTCAAGCTTACGCAGTGTTCAAGTCATTGAGAAAAAAACTTACTGACACCGCCAAGGCAAATTTCTATCCCCATAAATTCAACAACGCAGCTTCCACTGCTCAGACATGGAAAATAATTAAAAACCTGGGAATAGGCAAAGTTAAACCAAGACTTGAACAAGACATGAATGTAAATGAACCTTATAAAAAGTTCTCAAGCTGCACAGTGGCTGAAATCACTGAAAATAAATATCTGAACCCACGATTTGTATCTGAAACTGTCTGTGATATTAGATATAGGGTTTTGTGTGTTAATCAGTGTGATGTCCTACAAAGTATACTAAGAATTTAGAGTGACGCCACTGGGTCTGACAACATAAACCCTAAATTCATAAAAATTCTGCTGCCAAAAATCCTGCCATACATAACCTATACCTTTAATACTGTAATGACAAAATCTACTTATCCGGACTGTTGGAAAGCGGCAAAAATAATTCCGATTCCTAAATCAAATAATGAGTACAGACCCATCTCCATTTTACCATACCTATCAAAGGTATTTGAGAATCTCATGGCTTATCAAATTAATAAATTAATGTCCGACAATGCAATGCTTACTAATAATCAGTCTGGTTTTAGGAAAAACAGAAGCTGTACCTCAGCTATTTTAAAAATTGCAGACGACATAAGGGAACAAATAGACGAAAACAATGTTGTGTCTTCGTACCTACAAAATCGTCGTCAATATGTTGTACTGTCTAGCGTTTCGTCTTCATATGAAAATGTTAATCGTGGTATACCCCAAGGGTCTGTGCTTGGTCCCTTATTGTTTACCTTATGTGTTAATGACTTTCCCAATGCGTTATCTGAATGTAATGTACACTTGTATGCTGATAATGTCCAAATGTATGTGAGTCGTTCTTTAAACAGAATAAATGAATGTGTAGATGTTTGTAACAGAGAACGTGTAAATGAGTGGGCCGGCAACATTGAACTTGGGATCAACCCATCAAAATCAAAATGTCTTGTCATAAGTAAAAGAAATATTATTTTTAGCTATTTGCAGCCACTGAATATGAATAACACGCCACAGCTGAATATGAATAACACATGATACAGCTGTAAACTTAGATTTTACATTCAACAGAACTCTTACCAGGAATGATCATATTACAAAGTATGTAGGGAAAACATATAGCATATTAAGGGCATTATCCGTAACTAAAAATTGCCTGCCCACCCATATTCGTTTACTTATAGCTAAAACCTGCATTGTTCCAGCGCTATTTTATGGAGTAGACGTTTTTTCAAACTGTGACACTATTAGTAAGAACAAAATTAAAGTTATATTTAATTTCATAGCCAGGTATATATTCAACCAACCCCATACAGATCATGTATCCGAATTTTCGATGAAAATATTCGATATCTCGCTAAATGAATGGATAAAGATGCGGAACTTCATTTTTCTGCAAAAAATTATTTTCCAAAAAGAACCTTCATGGAATCAGCTCCCAAACCATCTTAAAAATATTAGCAGTGCCACGCAATTCAAGATAAAATTATTCACACACCTTAAAAACACTATTACGTAAATTAAAGTAAAAATAGAAGGCGACTTAGGTTAGTTTTTATGAAAATTAGTTTTAAGTATAATGTAACAATTAAATATTTGCAAACTCGTAGTGACTAGCGCACTAACTTATAAGTTCCAAACTTGTAGCGTTATTATGAAATTTTATAATAAATACAAATACAAATACAAAACCCTTAAACCAGTTTAAGCAACAATTGCTAATAGCAACGGGGAGGTATACAATACATGAGTCGATTACAATACTCGATAATACCAGGCATGTAGTAGAATTTGACACTCCCAAAAATTTGATATCAATCTTACGAGAATACATTTCTCCAAATATAACGGTAGGTATTTATTGTTCATTAGAGGACTTTTATAAAATTTAAAGCCACTTAAGATACATTTTATGAATAAATTTTTGTATTTTGTGGAAAATTCTGAAGACAGAGCACCTATAATCGAAGAAACACATTGTAGAGCACACTGTCGACTTGACGAAAATTATAAACAAATCAATAGATTGTATTATTGGCCAAACGTACTCGCAAAATTAAAAGAATATATAAAAAATTGTAAAATATGCAATGAAAACAAATATATAACAGACATCCAATCAAAATTCCAATTGGAGAAGCCCCAATTCCAAGTTAATAAAGGGAAAATTTACACATTGACATATACTACGCGCAAATTCCGACTTTCATAGCTTGCATTGACGCCAATTCAAAATTTCTAGTAATAAAAGAAATTCAAAATAAAAAAATGTTAGAAACACATAATGAAAGTAGAAAACAAAAACAATATCATGTAGGACAGGTAGTTTATGAAAAAAAAACACGGGGAAAGAAATAAACTAAAAACTAGATATAAAAAAAAGTATTTAAGAAAAATTTACATAACAAAATAATAATCAACAGAAGAAATAGAATTATTCACAAAATTCTAAATACTTATATATTATCTTTTTTTTCCTATTCCAGAAAATGTTTTATCAGGTGCTCATACTGCACCTTATTTTATTTACAAAATCAGAACTATTTGACTATAAAAGTCACGAGTATTTTTTATTCAAGGACAATAAAGACGTATTGACGTATGATTCATACGTAGACTTATTTCACGTAACTTACTTACATTTTTATAAAGAAATAATAAAATTCGAATCAGATAATATAAAAAGGGATACTAATAAAACATAATATAAAAAGGGATACTAATAAAAGATAACAATGGGAAATTTAATATGATTTATAAGTAATCGGATTAATTTTATCACAATTAATTTCAACTAGATCAAAAAGGGGAATAAATGAGTTGGGCACTCTGTGGAAATGGTTAGCTGGAACTCCGGATCATGATGATTTTATTAAAGTTTAGAATAAAATCAATGAATTAAATGAAAATAATAATTATCAATCTATTAACAATTCCAAATTGTTCAAAGAAATATAGTCTCTTTCTGATGATTTTAAAAATGTGTTTATTGATCAAGATATACCACTGCGAAAACATCGCTTACGATTATTAACATTTGATCTGCACATTTTAATTGACACAATCACACTTGCGAAAATTGACGTTTTTAATTCCAAAATTTTAATCAATGATGACATCAAGCAAATATTAAAACACGAACAATAACCAGTAATTATCGCTGACTTAATGGACATCTCTGTTTTTAAAATCGCACTTCATAAAGAACTTTTAATAATTTATATAAAATACCCAATTATAATAAACAGATGCGAAATATATCACGCCAGAGCGATTTCACAAATCGATGGGAAACTAGTATTAAGCAATAAAGTCGCAAAATGCGCAAATGCGTTTTATGAAATGTCTAACTTTAAGAACGAAATTTTTAATAATTATGGCACTTTAATTAAGGAAAAAAACTGGTTTTATTTGATTATTAAATGGTGATAAATCAACTTGTAAAAAAATAAGAGAAAAAAATAAAAAAATAGACATCATACAAGATGGTGACATTCTTATAAATGGTAGCACTATTGGCCCATTTAAAAGGGTAATATTTAATAACATTTAATGGTACGAACCACTTCAAAAATTATGAAATAACCGATTACATTTTATAAAATAACTCGGAACTCTCTTTTGATGATATAAATATCTTAAATCCTTTCATTAAAATCAATAAAAATAAAAAACACTTACCTGCATATTACTAATTTTAATCATTATTGTTGTGTTCCAACAAAAAAAAGAAGACTCGATCGGGTTGAGGTCAAATATGCAAGTGATTTTATACGGCTCCCTTCGCAGTCTTTTATACATGTTTTGAGTGTGTTAGTATTGTGCGTGTACATGTTATAAGCTGATCCAAAGGGAACAGAGTTTTCATAAGAAGGGCTGTTACCAGGAAATAACTTTTAAGAAGAATGATGCATATTCTTTTGAATTTTCGATACATATCACATCGTTCCTCTAAAATTACATTTTAGTAGTTTTACGCTTTCTAAAATCTGTGGGCTGATAGCGGTTGACTTCTTGGTGTGGTCGAGTACTGCTTCTGATTGGAATGCTCGATCGGCGTGGCTGTGGCGCTTAGTGGTTATCTTGCCGGGATGGTGCAGCTTCTTCGCTGGAACCAGGGGCGGATGGAAATGGCTGTGGTGGATTACATGGTTGCTCTTCTTCATGTCTAGGACTTGACATTGTTATTACTCGGCCGATGTACCGATCGATGTTTAAAGACATGGAAACTATGATAATTTGCACCTCAATTATTTGATTGTTATTTTATATATTTATATTATTTCTATGGGAGCTATATGATATAGTCGTCCGATTTTGATAAAATTTAAAACATAATTCTGAAATAATTACCCAATAATATGTGTCGAAGAACTAAGAAAAAAATTAAAAAACAGCTAAGTTATAATTTTATTTCATTTCTTTCCCGATTGTTCCTATGGGAGCTATATGATATAGTCGTCCGATTTTGATGAAATTTAAACCGTAACTATGAAATAACTAACCAATACTATATGTCGAAGAACCAAAAAAAAAAATTAAAAACAGCAACGTTATAATTTTTTTTTTTTTTTTTTTTTTTTTTTTCGTTCGTTTGGGGGCGTCTTGCTTTTGTTGTCCCACCCGCCCTCTTCCAACAAAAAAATAAACCATAAAAAAAAAAGAAATTTAAAAAAAAAAAAAATTAAAAAAATAAAAAAAAGAGAGAAGTGGTTTTGGAAAAACCCACGGAGATTGGAGGATTTATAGGATATATACTTCCGATTGGTACGATATTTCAACCTAATTATGAAATGTATTAAAAAATACGATTTGAAGAGATTCAGGTCAACAGCTTAGAAAATGCACAAAATTTGCTGACAAAATTTAATTTAAACGCAATTGCCCTATTGCTCATCTGAAGGATTTATAAGATAAACAATTCCGATTGGCACAATATTTTTCACTAATTATGATATGTATTAAAAAATACTATTTTAAGAGATTCAGGTCAACAGATTTTAAAATGCGCAAAATTTGCTTTAAAATCTAATTTTTAAGCGATATTACCATATTCCTCCTATAGGAGCTATCCGATTGTCACGCTTTTTAAATTTTAAGCGATTTTACCATATTGTTCCTATAGGAGCAATTCAATTGGCACGCTTTCTTGCCCTGATTATGGTATGCATTAAAAAATGCGATTTGGTAAGATACAGGTCAACAGCTTATACACTGCTCGAAATTTACTGAAAAAATTTAACTTGAACGCAATTTGCCCTACTGCCTATTGGAGGATTTATAAGATATACACTTCCCATTGGTACCGTATATCAACATAATTATGATATATATTAATAGATACGATTTGAAGAGGTTCAGGTCAAAAGCTTAGAAAATGCCGAAAATTTGCTGACAAAATTTAATTTGAACCCAATTGCCCTATTGCTCATCTGAAGGATTTATAAGATAAACACTTCCGATTGGCACAATATTTTCCCGTAATTATGTATTAAAAAATACGATTTGAAGAAATTCATGTCAAAATTTGCATCAAAAAATAATTTTTAGCGATTTTACCATATTGCTTCTATAGGAGCTACCCGATTGGCACGCTTTTTCACCCTGATCATGGTACGCATTATAAAATGCGATTTGGAAAGATTCAGATCAACAGCTTATACACTCTGCGAAATTTGCTGAAAAAAAATTTAATTTGAACGTAATTTGCCCTATTGCCCATATGGAGGATTTATAAGATATACACTTCCGATTGGCACGATATTTCACCATATTTATAATATGTATTAAAAAATAAGATATGAAGAGATTCAGGTCAACAGTCTATAAAATGAGCGAAATGTGATGACAAAATAATTTTTAAGCGATTTTACTAATTTGGTCCTATAGGAGCTATCCGATTGGCACGCCTTTTCACCCTGATCATGGTATACATTAAAAAATGCTATTTGAAGATATTCAGATCAACAGCTTATAAAATGCCAAAATTTGATGACAAAATTTAATTTGAACGCAATTGCCCTATTGCTCATATGAAGGATTTATAAGATAAGCACTTCCGATTGACATAATATTTTACCCTAATTATCATATGTATTAAAAATACGATTTGAAGAGATTCAGGTCAACAGCTCTTAAAAGGCGCAAAATTTGCTTAAAAAAATAATTTTTAAGCGATTTTACCATATTGATCCTATAGGAGCTATCCGATTGGCACGCTTTTTCACCCTGATCTTGGTATGCATTAAAAAATGCGATTTGGAAAGATTCATGTCAACAGCTTATACACTGTGCGAAATTTGATGAAAAAATTTTATTTGAATATAATTTGCCCTATTGCTCATATGGAGGATTTATAAGATATACACTTCCGATTTGTACGATATTTCAACCTAATTATGATATGTATTAAAAAATACGATTAAAGAGGTTCAGGTCAACAGCTTATAAAATGCCCAAAATTTGCTGACAAAATTTAATTTGAACGCTATTGCCCTATTGCTCATATGAAGGATTTATAAGATAAACACTTTCGATTGGCACAATATTTTACCGTAATTATGATTTGTATTAAAAAATACGATTTGAAGGGAATCAGGTCAACAGCTTTTAAAATACGCAAAATTTGTTTAAAAAATCATTTTTAAGCGATTTTACCATATTGTTCCTATATGAGCTATACGATTGGCACGCTTTTTCACCCTTATTATGGTATGCATAAAAAAATGCGATTTGGAAAAATTCAGGTCCACAGCTTATACACTGCGCGAAATTTGCTAAAAAAATTAAATTTGAACGCAATTTGCCATATTGCTCACATGGAGGATTTATAAGATATACACTTCCGATTGGCACGATATTTCAACCTAATTATGATATAAAGTGAAGAAGTTATTCAGGTCAACAGCTTATAAATGCTTAATATTTTCTGACAAAATTTAATTTGAACGCAATTGCCCTATTGCTCATATGAATGATTTTTAAGATAAACACTTCCGATTGGCTCATTATTTTACCCTAATTATGATATGTATTAAAAAATACGATTTGAAGAGATTCAGGTCAACAGCTTTTCAAATGCGCAAAATTTGCTTAAAAAAATTTTTTAAGCAATTTTACCATATTGCTCCTATTGGAGCTTTCCGATTGGCACAATTTTTCACCCTGATCTTGGTGTGCATTAAAAAATGTGATTTGGAAAGATTCAGGTCAACAGCTTAAACACTGCGCGAAATTTGCCGAAAAAATTTAATTTGCCCTATTGCTCATATGGAGGATTTATAAGATGTACACTTCCGATTGGTAAAATATTTCAACCTAATTATGATATGTATTAAAAAATTCGATTCGAAGAGATTCTGGTCAACAGCTTTTAAAATGCGCAAAATTTGCTTAAAAAAATAATACATTTAAAATAAATAATTTTAAGCGATTTTTCCATATAGGAGCTATCCGATTGGCACGCTTTTTCACCCTGATCTCGGTATGCATTAAAAAATGCGATTTGGAAATTCCTTTTAAATTTTTTGACGTAGTTTTTTTTTTTTTTTTTAATTCTTGGGTTTTTATTTTATTTAATTGCTGTTCAGCTTAGCTTTTTCACGTCTGCTTCCAATTGTCTCTCTTAATTCAAGTGTTACCCTATTCTGATCTTCACATAGTCCTTACTACTTATTCTACATTATTGGAACATCGGAATGGAACATAAGTGTTATTATTATTAAATTAGTAAATAGTCACATCTTATATCCACTTGATCTATACAGCTTCCAATATACTGCTAACAGCTCGGCCATCCTGACAATTAGATCGTCCTCGATCGTGGGTTATTAATATTATAAAAGTTTTTCTTAATATTATATGTTTTAGTTAGTAATAATTTTGACTAGTTATGATATATAATTAAATTAATTTAGCATATATTAGGAGTTAATTTCACACTGATTACGCCAATCTGCCCATTTTCGTATCCGACATGCTTCTACAATTCCTTCATAGGGAATTTGACTAATTTGACAATTTTCAATATCACTTATGACATATCTATCGTTTGGCAATATCTTTTTAACGATATATGGTCCTTTGTACTTTGGAACAAACTTTTTGTTTGTACCAATTGTGGTGTCAATGTTTCGCATTACAACAAAATCGCCTTCCTCAAATTCTATATGATCTTTATGATTTTTCTGAAAATATTCTTTGCTCCTTTTCTGGCACTGTTCTATTTTATCTGAAGAATTCTTGCGCACATTTTCTAAATCACTCTGTGGTATATCATTTCTATCATCTAAGTATTCTGTTAATGCGTCAATATTGCAACCTCTCTGCTGAACTCCAAATAATAATACTGAGGGTAATTCCTTTGTAGTTGAATGCATTGAATTATTAATGTCATATTCGGCCCTATCTAAAAGTTTGCTCCAGTCTTCATGCTTAATTGGTTCAGTTATCTTGGCCAGCATCGCTTTTATTGTCCTATTTACTCTCTCCACCTGTCCGTTCGCTTGAGGTGACGCAGTTGCTACCTTAACGTGTTCGATATTATTTTCTAATAAAAATTTGGCAAATTCTAATGACGTAAAACATGTACCTATATCACTTACAACTCTACGTGGTCGACTATAGTATTGAAAATATTTCGAAAAACACATGTTGACTTCTTTTGTACTCGTTGAATTCACTGGATACAACTTAACAAATTTGGTAAATCCATCAATAATTACTAGCAAATGTTTCTTTTTCGATATAACTGAAGGTAAAGGTCCAAAATGGTCTATGTGTAATGTATCAAACGGAATTGGTCGCTTAGGTATATTATGAAGTGTTCGATTATTCCCATGTGTGGGTACCGTAAACATGATACACTTTAAGCAATTTCCAATAAATGCATCTATTTTAGCTTTCATGTTCGGAAACCAATAGTGTCTTATTATTTCTTTTAAGCACTTCTCGGAACCTAAATGACATAAATTTTCATGAACCCTCCTAATTATATGGGATTCCATTTCAGCTGGTACATATAGCAATTCAATATCATTCTCACCTAATCTATAAACAATTCCATCGCTTAATATAAAGTTCTTCACACTTCCTTGTTCTAATTGTTCTTTCAATTTCACTATAATACTATCTCTATTTTGCGTTATCTGAAGCTGAAGGTTGATGTCGTCACTGTCAATTACTGAAACTATTTGATCTTTGTTGTCACTATTTTGGATATTCACTACTGGTTCATATTCAAAACTCTCATTTAAGGCTGAAGGGTATCTACTTAATGAATCAACATGAGTCATATATTTTCCACTACGATGCTTAAGGGTATAATTGTAATTAGCCAATTCTAAAGCCCATCTGGCAATGCTCGAGTTAAGGCGTCCTTTCCCTAGGCACAAAACTACTGCATTACAATCTGTTACTATGTTAAACGGAATTCCTTCTAAATATATTTTGAATTTTCGTAATGAATAAACTACAGCTAATGTTTCCAATTTAAAGCTTTCATATCTAGCTTCTAGTTTTGTTGCTCTTTGTGAAAAATAGGCTATTGGGTGAAACTTATTATCATCCTGCTTTTGCAACAAAATTCCTCCAAATCCCTCGCTACTTGCGTCGCAATGCAATTCAGTCTCTCGATTTGGGTTGTACAAGGATAATATGGGAGATGAAATTAATTTGTCACGAAGATATTCAAAAGTTTTTATACAATCCTCACTAAGTTCATACTTAACACCTGATTTTGTGAGCTCTTGCAATGGCTTTGCTATTTTTGAGTATGCCGGAATAAACCTCCTAAAGTAAGAAAATAGTCCTAAACATTTCTGCATTCCATGGCGATCTTTTGGTATCGGAAGATGTTTAATAGTTGATGTGTGCTCATAATTCGGACTTATTCCTTTTTCACTCAGTGTATACCCTAAAAATTCAATGCTTTTGTAAGCGAACTGGCACTTATTTATTTTAATTTCCAATCGGTACTCTGCTAAAATTCGTAATACTCTTTCTACAATCTTAAAATGTTCGTTCAATGTTTTCGAGCCTATAGCAATATCGTCTATATAAACTACTACATTTCCTTCGCGAATCAAAGGTTGTAGAATAAAGTTAATAAATCTCATAAATACTGCGGGTGCATTCATGAGTCCGAAAGGCATTCTTGTATATTCATATTGACCGGAAGGTGTTACAAATGCTGTATACTGCACGGAACTTTCTGCTACTTTCACTTGATGGTATCCATTTTTCAAATCTAACAATGTAAAATACTTATTTCCTTCTAATCTCTCTAAGCAGTCATCTATTAGGGGAAGGGGGTATCCGTCTCGAACGGTTATCTTATTAAGTTGTCTATAATCTACACACATACGCTTTTCTCCAGATTTTTTCTTAACAAGAACGATAGCGGAACTATAGGGTGAATTGCTTTCTCTTATGAATCCTTTTTTCAATAACTCATCAATTTTTGAATCTACTTCTTTCTTCTCCTGATACGAAAGTCTTCTTGGTACAGTGCGTACCGGTTCTTCAGACTTAAATCTTAGCCTCATTTCATAACTATGTTGGATCGCTGGGATGTTAGATAAACATAAGTAATTCAATCTTATTATTTCACTGAGTTCGCTTCGATCTTCATCACTTAACTTCGGGTCAATGTCAAAACTTTCATCATCCTGAAATACATCAATACTATATATATACGGAATGCTATCGTCACTAACTATTTCATTTTCTATACACAACTCTTCAAAATCTCTACTGCTTTCTAAATGGTCACTGTCTCTATATGTTTCACTATTCTGAAGTCTATTTATTGGTTCAATACTCACTATTTTCAATGGTTCACTATCCTTAAATAAATTCACTTCTACAATTTCTTTTACCTTATCCTTAGAAATCAATTTTATTCCAAATTTCTCAAAAAACTTACGGCCTAACAGAACATTAGTTGAAACATAATTATTGGGTACAACAAAAAATGAAAATTCTTCTTCTATGTTTTGAAAAACGAGCCTGACAAAAATTTTTCCGAATGTTTTAATTTTAAATCCATTAACTCCAAAGTAATTCGTCGGGGCCAGTATATTGCTAAAGTTTTTATAAGGAATCGCAGAGTGCTGAATTAAATTAATGGCGCTTCCCGTATCGAACATGGCAGACAGAAGAGTTACGTTAGGCTTATGTTGGCAATCAGTGTAAAAATATCCTACCTGGTTAAAAATCGGAATAAACATATTAGGCTCCTCTTCGTCATCTCGTATCGGCTGGTTGTTGGCTGCTCCCACCACTCTCGGATCACTTGCTGGCTTCTGCTGACAATCCTTTAGCATATGTTGGAGGGATCCACAACGGAAACAAGATCCCTTCTGGCGTTTCGGCGCAGTGCACGACGAAGCGTAGTGCCCATAAGCAGAGCAATTGTAGCACCGGACTGTTTTCCGATCTCCTCCAGTATTTTCCATGCGCTGAGGAAAATTGTGTGACTTCTTCCTTAGATTGCCATACTTCCAAGCCAATTCCTCCAATTGTGCGATTGTTGTTGCTGTGTACAATATAGCGATATTGGCTGAACGATCGCGAAAACCATCAATGACGAACTGCACTGTCAATTTATCGTCAATATTTGCACGCATAGCAATTTCCTCCATCAGAAGTATGTATCCCATAACGGTGTTCTTCGCGGGGTTGAACATGGTTTCCTTAAGTAGCAATACAATATCAGCAGTTGAGCTTCCACGACCGAATGTTTTTATGAAATTTGTCTTAAATTCGTCGTAAGTGTTCGATCGATCAACACTCACAAACAAGTCGGCATCTGTACCCGATTTCATCAACATTCGTACGCAGCGCAGTTGAAAATTTGTACATGTGTTGATATCTCTGCAGACTCTCTCAAAATTCAAAATCCACTTAAGGGCTTCCTCATTTTCAGTGGCAGAAAACGGGCTCACGAGGTGCTTCACCATTTGGAGGTCATCTGTCGTTTTGTCGACGTTTTTCATCAATCCGGCCAATATTTTCTTCTTCTCAGCAACCCTTATGGCGGCGTCAAACAGTGCTTCTTCTTCTTCCAATGTCTGGATGCCTTCGGTAGCGGCTCCTTGACTTAATACTTCCATTTTGGAGTTCTCCTCCTCCAATATGCTTTCTGGGATTTCAGCCACTTCTTGGTATCCAGCATCCTAAGCGAGCTTGCGCAATTGCCTTAAAGTTGCACTTGCAGGGAACTCGATTTCGTTGGCTTGTAGCCACTCACCAATTTGTGTCTTGTCCATTTCAGAATGGCGTCGTAATTATAAAAGCGGAAAATAAATGTGTGCTCTCAGGTATGGCTATGTAGGCGAATGTATTAATGGGACTATCCCACTTCTGAAGTTGTTGACGCAAGTTTTATATTATTTATTTCAATTCTTGAGTTTTTATTTTATTTCATTGCTGTTCAGCTTAGCTTTTTCACGTCTGCTTCCAATTGTCTCTCTTAATTCAAGTGTTACCCTATTCTGATCTTCACATAGTCCTTACTACTTATTCTACATTATTGGAACATCGGAATGGAACATAAGTGTTATTATTATTAAATTATTAAATAGTCACATCTTATATCCACTTGATCTATACAGCTTCCAATATACTGCTAACAAAATGAGTAATTTTTACCGCTGCGCAATTCCGCTTTCAAAACGCACCTCTTTCAATCAATGACACCGGAGAAGGGAGAAGGTTTTACGGAGTTTTTACTTAGATTACGCCAACAAATCGCAAAATGTTCATTTGGTGAGACTAAGAGACAAATCGAAGAGATCTGTTTAATCGATAAAATTATTGATGTCTGGCATTAACAAAATTATACAGCACGGTATGGGTATGGCGTGCGGAAGATGTGGTAGAAGAGGGCATCGGCAAAACAGCGCGGAATGCCCCGCTAGGAGCGTGAGGTGCAGATGCGAAATGCGATAGACTCGGGCATTTTTATAAGAAATGCCGTACGAGGGTACGGAAATCAATCTTCGGTATGGATGAATCGGATCGAAAACGGCGACGTCAGCGAAATACTAGGATACAATCGATAGGTAATGAAACTCATATTGAGTAAGCCTACCAACCTGTTTAAATTAGCAAATGAGCAATCCGGCGAGGAAGAGATTCTGTGTAAAATAAGTGGTCATACGGTCGCCATGATTATTGATTCGGGCTCAAAGTATAACCTAATAAGTCACTCGGATTGACAACAATTGTGCGAGGGAAAAGCAGTCATGTTTAAAGTTCGCACAGAATCAGTAAACCAATTTAGAGCTTATGCCTCAGACCTCTTCTCAAGGTATTACAAATGTTAGAAGCACCGGACGGACATGGCTAGATCGACTCGTCTAGTGATGCTGATCAAGAATATATATACTTTATAGGGTCGGAGATGTCTCCTTCACTGCGTTGCAAACTTCTGACTGAAATTATAATGATGTTTCCCAAATGGTGTGATTTTTCAGTCAAACTTTCGATTATCCATTACTTCGATAATCCATTACTCCCATCCAACAACCCATTAGGCGTTTACCGACAGCGTTGGAAGAAAGAATTGATAAAAAAAAACTGGAAGAAGCATTAAGCATAGACATTATTGTACCCGGTTCTGGTCCAAGCGCCTAGATATCACCTGTGATTATTGCATTTAAAAATGAAATGAGTGGGCCGGCAACAATGGACTTGGGATCAACCCATCAAAATCAAAATGTCTTGTCATAAGTAAAAGAAAGATCATTTTTAACAATTTGCAGCCACTGAGTATGAATAGCACGCCACTTGAGTACGCTGATAGCTGTAAACTTAGCTTTTACATTCAACAGAACTCTTACCTGGAATGATAATATTACAAAGTCTGTAGGAAAAACATATAGCATATAGCATAAAAATTGCCTGCCCACCCATATACGGTTACTAATAGCTAAAACCTGCATTGTTCCAGCGCTATTTTATGGAGTAGAAGTTTTTTCAAACTGTGACACTACCAGTAAGAACAAAATAAAAGTTATATTTAATTGCATAGCCAGGTATATATTCAACCAACCCCATACAGATCATGTATCCGAATTTTCGATGAAAATATTCGATATCTCGCTAAATGAATGGATAAAGATGCGGAACTTCATTTTTCTGCAAAAAATTATTTTCCAAAAAGAACCTTCGTATCTTTTCGAAAAACTTCAATTTACATCCTCTAGAAGAGCAAACAATCTTACTTGCATAATACCTAGATCATTGACATCCGAAAGACAATTTTTAATGAATGCTATTCGATCATGGAATCAGCTCCCAAACCATCTTAAAAATATTAGCAGTGCCACGCAATTCAAGATAAAATTATTCACACACCTTAAAAACACTATTACGTAAATTAAAGTAAAAATAGAAGGCGACTTAGGTTAATTTTTATGTAAATTAGTTTTAAGTATAATGTAACAAATAAATATTTGCAAACTCTTAGTGACTAGCGCATTAACTTATAAGATCCAAACTTGTAGCGTTATTATGAAATTTTATAATAAATACAAATAAAATAAAGGGACAGACACGAACGTGGCGAGATCGACTCCCTAGTGATGCTGAACAAGAATATATATACTTTATAGGGTCGGAAATGTCCCCTTCACTGCGTTGCAAACTTCTGACTGAAATTATAATACCCTCTGCAATGGTATAAAAATAAGAAACCACCAGTACATAAGGATAGGCAAAATTGTTTACTTCATAATCACTTTAATTGTCTTGAGTGCACTGAGACTGGACATTGCAGAGTCAGCATAATTGCCATGCGCGATGGCTCTGTTTCTAAGTAAACTTTGTACCCCTCTCTTTATACATAAGCGTCGACCGCCGCTCTGCCGGCGTCTCTGCCAACATAGCTGAGCGATCGTTAGCTATATGCGCGCCAATGTAATAGAATTAAAGAGCATTCAATAAAATAATCTTAGTGGGAGCGATCAAGTGCCCCTCAAGCTACTAAAACTGCAGATTGATTACTTATAATTTGGGATGGTCTTTGGACTCTTGGACTTTGCCTTGAGCGACAACTACTCTACAGGCCAAAATTTCAGCAGGGTTGTTGACTCCACCAAAGACAACTTTTGGGAAAGTTTCATGCAGATAGCTTTAAAACTGAGAGACTAGTTTGCGTAGAAACGGATGGACATTGGAGGATTTATAGGATATACACTTCCGATTGGTACGATATTTCAACCTAATTATGAAATGTATTAAAAAATACGTTTTGAAGAGATTTAGGTCAACAGCTTAGAAAATGCACAAAATTTGCTGACAAAATTTAATTTGAACGCAATTGCCCTATTGCTATTCTAAAGGATTTATAAGATAAACACTTCCGATTGGCACAATATTTTACACTAAGTATGATATGTATTAAAAAATACTATTTGAAGAGATTCAGGTCAACAGATTTTAAAATGCGCAAAATTTGCTTAAAAATCTAATTTTTAAGCGATTTAACCATATTTCTCCTATAGGAGCTATCCGATTGTCACGCCTTTAAATTTTAAGCGATTTTAAAATATTGTTCCTATAGGAGCTATCCAATTGGCACGCTTTCTTACCCTGATTATGGTGTGCATAAAAAAATCCGATTTGGTAATATTCAGGTCAACAGCTTATACAGCTAAAAAAATTAAATTTGAACGCAATTTGCCATGTTGCTCACATGGAGGATTTATAAGATATACACTTCCGATTGGCACGATATTTCAACCTAATTATGATATAAAGTGAAGAAGTTATTCAGGTCAACAGCTTATAAATGCTTAATATTTTCTGACAAAATTTAATTTGAACGCAATTGCCCTATTGCTCATATGAAGGATTTTTAAGATAAACACTTCCGATTGGCTCATTATTTTACCCTAATTATGACATGTATTAAAAAATACGATTTGAAGCTTTTCAAATTCGCAAAATTTGCTTAAAAAAATTTTTTTAAGCGATTTTACCATATTGCTCCTATTGGAGCTTTCCGATTGGCACAATTTTTCACCTTGATCTTGGTGTGCATTAAAAAATGTGATTTGGAAAGATTTAGGTCAACAGCTTAAACACTGCGCGAAATTTGCCGAAAAAATTAAATTTGCCCTATTGCTCATATGGAGGATTTATAAGATGTACACTTCCGATTGGTAAGATATTTCACCCTAATTATGATATGTATTAAAAAATTCGATTCGAAGAGATTCTGGTCAACAGCTTTTAAAATGCGCAAAATTTGCTTAAAAAAACAATACATTTAAAATAAATAATTTTAAGCGATTTTACCATATAGGAGCTATCCGATTGGCACGCTTTTTCACCCTGATCTCGGTATGCATTAAAAAATGCGATTTGGAAATCGCATTAAATGAGTAATTTTTACCGCTGCGCAATTCCGCTTTCAAAACGCACCTCTTTCAATCAATGACACCGGAGAAGGGTGAACAGCTAAGGGAGAAGGTTTTACGGAGTTTTTACTTAGATTACGCCAACAAATCGCAAAATGTTCATTTGGTGAGACTAAGAGACAAATCGAAGAGATCTGTTTAATCGATAAAATTATTGATGTCTGGCATTAACAAAATTATACAGCACGGTATGGGTATGGCGTGCGGAAGATGTGGAAGAAGAGGGCATCGGCAAAACAGCGCGGAATGCCCCGCTAGGAGCGTGAGGTGCAGATTCGAAATGCGATAGACTCGGGCATTTTTATAAGAAATGCCGTACGAGGGTACGGAAATCAACCTTCGGTATGGAAGAACCGGATCGAAAACGGCGACGTCAGCGAAATACTAGGATACAATCGATAAGTAATGAAACTCAAATTGAGTAAGCCTACCAACCTGTTTAAATTAGCAAATGAGCAATCCGGCGAGGAAGAGATTCTGTGTAAAATAAGTGGTCATACGGTCGCCTTGATTATTGATTCGGGCTCAAAGTATAACATAATCAGTCACTCGGATTGACAACAATTGCGCGAGGGAAAAGCAGTCATGTTTAAAGTTCGCACAGAATCAGTAAACCAATTTAGAGCTTATGCCTCAGACCTCTTCTCAAGGTATTACAAATGTTCGAAGCACCGATTTCGGTACGGAACGATTCTGAACTGATTGCTACTTTTTATTGAAAATGGTAAACAATCTTTGTTATGACGTGACACAGCTATAAAATTTAACGTCTTAAGACTGGGACTAAACGTACATAGAGTTGAACGAGAAAGAAAGCAAACTTCGACAAGCCGAAGTTCATATACCCTTGCAGCTATTGCAAGAATTAAAAATTTTTGAAAACATTGAAATTATGATTTACTTGCGTATATGTTTAAAAACATTGAAACTATGATAATTTGCAGCTCAATTATTTGATTGTTATTCTATATATTTATATTATTTCTTTGGGAGCTATATGATATATCCGTCCGATTTTGATAAAATTTAAAACATAATTCTGAAATAATTACCCAATAATATATGTCGAAGAACTAAGAAAAAAATTAAAAAACAGCTAAGTTATAATTTTATTTCATTTTTTTCCGATTGTTCCTATGGGAGCTATATGATATAGTCGTTCGATTTTGATGAAATTTAAACAGTAACTCTGAAATAACTAACCAATACTATATGTCGAAGAACTAAAAAAAAATATGAAAAACAGCAACGTTATAATTTTTTTTTATTTATTTTTCCGATCTTTTCTATGGGAGCTATATGCTATAGTCGTCCGATCCGGCTCGTTTCAACATATATACTACCTGCAATAGAAAGACAACTTTTGGAAAAGTTTCATGCAGATAGCTTTAAAACTGAGAGACTAGTTTGCGTAGAAACGGACGGACAGACGGACAGACTGACAGACGAACATGGCTAGAACGACTCGTCTAGTGATGCTGATCAAGAATATATATACTTTATAGGGTCGGAGATGTCTCCTTCACTGCGTTGCAAACTTCTGACTGAAATTATAATACCCGCTGCAAGGGTATAACAAGTTGAACCGTTTCCCAAATGGTGTGATGTTTCAGTCAAACTTTCGATTGACGAATCCATTACTCCCATCCAACAACCCATTAGGCGTTTACCGACAGCGTTGGAAGAAATAATTGATAAAAAAACTGGAAGAAGCATTAAGCATGGACATTATTGTACCCGTTCTGGTCCAAGCGCCTAGATATCACCTGTGATTATTGCATATAAAGATGAAATGAGTGGGCCGGCAACAATGGACTTGGGATCAACCCATCAAAATCAAAATGTCTTGTCATAAGTAAAAGAAAGATCATTTTTAACAATTTGCAGCCACTGAGTATGAATAGCACGCCACTTGAGTACGCTGATACAGCTGTAAACTTAGCTTTTACATTCAACAGAACTCTTACCTGGAATGATAATATTACAAAGTCTGTAGGAAAAACATATAGCATATTAAGGACATTATCCGTAACTAAAAATTGCCTGCCCACCCATATACGGTTACTAATAGCTAAAACCTGCATTGTTCCAGCGCTATTTTATGGAGTAGAAGTTTTTTCAAACTGTGACACTACCAGTAAGAACAAAATAAAAGTTATATTTAATTGCATAGCCAGGTATATATTCAACCAGCCACATAGAGGTCACGTATCCGAATTTTCGCTGAAAATATTCGATATCTCGCTAAATGAATGGATAAAGATGCGAAACTTAATTTTTCTGCAAAAAATTATTTTCCAAAAAGAACCTTCGTATCTTTTCGAAAAACTTCAATTTACATCCTCTAGAAGAGCAAACAATCTTACTTGCATAATACCTAGATCATTGACATCCGAAAGACAATTTTTAATGAATGCTATTCGATCATGGAATCAGCTCCCAAACCATCTTAAAAATATTAGCAGTGCCACGCAATTCAAGATAAAATTATTCACACACCTTAAAAACACTATTACGTAAATTAAAGTAAAAATAGAAGGCGACTTAGGTTAATTTTTATGTAAATTAGTTTTAAGTATAATGTAACAAATAAATATTTGCAAACTCTTAGTGACTAGCGCATTAACTTATAAGATCCAAACTTGTAGCGTTATTATGAAATTTTATAATAAATACAAATAAAATAAAGGGACAGACACGAACGTGGCGAGATCGACTCCCTAGTGATGCTGAACAAGAATATATATACTTTATAGGGTCGGAAATGCCCCCTTCACTGCGTTGCAAACTTCTGACTGAAATTATAATACCCTCTGCAATGGTATAAAAATAAGAAACCACCAGTACATAAGGATAGGCAAAATTGTTTACTTCATAATCACTTTAATTCTCTTGAGTGCACTGGGCCTGGACATTGCAGAGTCAGCATAATTGCCATGCGCGACGGCTCTGTTTCTAAGTAAACTTTGTACCCCTCTCTTTATACATAAGCGTCGACCGCCGCTCTGCCGGCGTCTCTGCCAACATAGCTGAGCGATCGTTAGCTATATGCGCCAATGTAATAGAATTAAAGAGCATTCAATAAAATAATCTTAGTGGGAGCGATCAAGTGACCCTCAAGCTACTAAAACTGCAGATTGATTACTTATAATTTGGGATGGTCTTTGGACTCTTGGACTTTGCCTTGAGCTGCAAGTACTCTACAGGCCAAAATTTCAGCAGGGTTGTTGACTCCAACGCTTCCTCCTAGCAGCTGAGATGTACCATTATTTCAGCCTGTTCTCTACTCATCTGTTCCCTACTCGCGACTTCACAATCGTGTGTATTTTTTTGTAGGTCGGCCATTAGTCTTTCCAATGCCTCGCAAGCTCATGCTCACGTCCTCTCTTGTAATATTGAGCCTCTCAGCGAGCTCATCGGTCACAAAGTTTATTTGTGAACCAGAGTCGAGCAACGCTCGAGCTAATACAAACACGCCACTTTTCTTTTGGCTCGATCCGATGCAGTCTCATGCAAAACATGAAAAGTGGGTGGAGTCTCCTGCATGAGCGTGGGCTGAGAAGCGGCTGGCAACGCGAGATTTGTGTTTGGGGAACGTGTGATGTGAGAATTGCACACTCTGCATCTCTTTTAGCGAAATCAAATTTTAGACGAAGGAAGCGCAATTTCCAATATTATGTTCAGCTAAGTTGCAATACATGCATGCTGTAGCTGAATGCTGGGAAATATATTGAAAATTAATAAGTTTCGATATGTTGTCAATAAACAGCTAAACACGACAAAAATTAAATTGTGGAGATCTGTACCAGCAGAGAGCGGCGCTTAACAGAAGAGTAATGTTCTCTCCCTATCTCCACAGTAGGTTTGGCTGGTACTTTGCCGATCGCTTGGCAACGCCTTATTATTAGTTCCAGAGTTACCGGCCAAATGGAAGGATTAAATGGAATGACATCCAAATAAAAATAAAGAGTCTATTCCAAATGGAATGAGCCTAAGCTAAAAAAAATAAACGAGTCTATTCCAAATGGAATGAGATCAAGGAAAGGAAGTTAAGTCTTAAGTTGTCTGTTCCTAATGGAATAAGAGCAAAAGAAGAGAAAACAGAAAAACCCGACGTTGAGGGACTATTTTGGAATTTATGTTATAATTTCAGAAAAAATTATGACGGAACTGAAACCTTTTCTATGTCAGGCGATGGACAAGGCGCAATGTCGTACGGAGTAGGAAATGTGCTTGCGCGCATTTACTATATATGTGGACACGGAGGAGATCACAAATGTGTATAAAAAGAGGAATAAACTCCTTCACTTAGGTGGACCTCAGCTTCAGGCAGTTGTGTATAGCATTCCCGGCGTCTTTCTACCATACGACGACAAGGCTAAAAACGACGTGTTTACTCCTTTGGTAAGGAAACTAAATGAGTAATTTTTACCGCTGCGCAATTCCGCTTTCAAAACGCACCTTTTTCAATCAATGACACCGGATGAGTTTACTTTACGGAGTTTTTACTTAGATTACGCCAACAAATCGCAAAATGTTCATTTGGTGAGACTAAGAGACAAATCGAAGAGATCTGTTTAATCGATAAAATTATTGATGTCTGGCATTAACAAAATTATACAGCACGGTATGGGTATGGCGTGCGGAAGATGTGGTAGAAGAGGGCATCGGCAAAACAGCGCCGAATGCCCCGCTAGGAGCGTGAGGTGGAAATGCCGTACGAGGGTACGGAAATCAATCTTCGGTATGGAAGAACCGGATCGAAAACGGCGACGTCAGCGAAATACTAGGATACAATCGATAAGTAATGAAACTCAAATTGAGTAAGCCTACCAACCTGTTTAAATTAGCAAATGAGCAATCCGGCGAGGAAGAGATTCTGTGTAAAATAAGTGGTCATACGGTCGCCATGATTATTGATTCGGGCTCAAAGTATAACCTAATCAGTCACTCGGATTGACAACAATTGTGCAAGGGAAAAGCAGTCATGTTTAAAGTTCGCACAGAATCAGTAAACCAATTTAGAGCTTATGCCTCAGACCTCTTCTCAAGGTATTACAAATGTTCGAAGCACCGATTTCGGTACGGAACGATTCTGAACTGATTGCTACTTTTTATTGAAAATGGTAAACAATCTTTGTTATGACGTGACACAGCTATAAAATTTAACGTCTTAAGACTGGGACTAAGCGTACATAGAGTTGAACGAGAAAGAAAGCAAACTTCGACAAGCCGAAGTTCATATACCCTTGCAGCTATTGCAAGAATTAAAAATTTTTGAAAACATTGAAATTATGATTTACTTGCGTATATGTTTAAAAACATTGAAACTATAATAATTTGCAGCTCAATTATTTGATTGTTATTCTATATATTTATATTATTTCTATGGGAGCTATATGATATATCCGTCCGATTTTGATAAAATTTAAAACATAATTCTGAAATAATTACCTAATAATATATGTCGAAGAACTAAGAAAAAAATTAAAAAACAGCTAAGTTATAATTTTATTTCATTTTTTCCGATTTTTCCTATGGGAGCTATATGATATAGTCGTTCGATTTTGATGAAATTTAAACAGTAACTCTGAAATAACTAACCAATACTATATGTCGAAGAACTAAAAAAAAATATGAAAAACAGCAACGTTATAATTTTTTTTTATTTATTTTTCCGATCGTTCCTATGGGAGCTATATGCTATAGTCGTCCGATCCGGCTCGTTTCAACATATATACTACCTGCAATAGAAAGACAACTTTTGGAAAAGTTTCATGCAGATAGCTTTAAAACTGAGAGACTAGTTTGCGTAGAAACGGACGGACAGACGGACAGACTGACAGACGGACATGGCTAGATCGACTCGTCTAGTGAAGCTGATCAAGAATATATATACTTTATAGGGTCGGAAATGTCCCCTTCACTGCGTTGCAGACTTCTGACTGAAATTATAATACCCTCTGCAAGGGTATAAAAATAAGAAACCACCATTACATAAGGATAGGCAAAATTTTGTACTTCATAATTACTTCAGTTGTCTTATATAAAAATATCACGTATGGCCATAAAGAAAATAAGATTCATAATTGTATTGAACAAAATATAAAAAAATATAATAAAATATAAAAAAAAATAAATGAATAATTCTTTCTGATTCGAAGAAAAAAAATAATAATAAGATAAGATGTTAATTTATATTATATATACATATACTAAAAACAAATAGCTTCATAGAATTACGTTAATCTTCAAAAGGAGGGAGATGTAGTATGTTCACATATCGAATGCATACTGTACTCATTGTTATTAATATAAGTACAAACACATTGTATTACATACTAATCTACAGGCCAAGCAGTTCACTGAGACTGGACATTGCAGAGTCAGCATAATTACCATGCGCGACCGCTCTGATTCCAAGTAAACATTGTATCTCTCTCTCATATATATGGCAATTTATACATAAGCGTCGACCGCCGCTCTGCCGGCGTCTCTGCCAACATAGCTGAGCGATCGTTAGCTATATGCGCCAATGTAATAGAATTAAAGAGCATTCAATAAAATAATCTTAGTGGGAGCGATCAAGTGACCCTCAAGCTACTAAAACTGCAGATTGATTACTTATAATTTGGGATGGTCTTTGGACTCTTGGACTTTGCCTTGAGCGGCAAGTACTCTACAGGCCAAAATTTCAGCAGGGTTGTTGACTCCAACGCTTCCTCCTAGCAGCTGAGATGTACCATTATTTCAGCCTGTTCTCTACTCATCTGTTCCCTACTCGCGACTTCACAATCGTGTGTATTTTTTTGTAGGTCGGCCATTAGTCTTTCCAATGCCTCGCAAGCTCATGCTCACGTCCTCTCTTGTAATATTGAGCCTCTCAGCGAGCTCATCGGTCACAAAGTTTATTTGTGAACCAGAGTCGAGCAACGCTCGAGCTAATACAAACACGCCACTTTTCTTTTGGCTCGGTCCGATGCAGTCTCATGCAAAACATGCGAAGTGGGTGGAGTCTCCTGCATGAGCGTGGGCTGAGAAGCGGCTGGCAACGCGAGATTTGTGTTTGGGGAACGTGTGATGTGAGAATTGCACACTCTGCATCTCTTTTAGCGAAATCAAATTTTAGATGAACTGTTAGGGCTCGAAGGAGGCGCAATTTCCAATCTTATGTTCAGCTGAGTTGCAATACATGCATGCTGTAGCTAAATGCTGCGACATATTTTGAAAATTAATAAGTTTCGATATGTTGTCAAAAAACAGCTAAACACGAAATAAATTATGGAATTTTTTAATATCGTGTAAGGGGTCGTCTTTGTCAACAAAAGTTTCAAAATGGCTAATAAAATGTTTAAATTCGGAATATTTTCCGCTAAACGTTGGAAGAACGACGCTCGGCAGGCTGCATTGCGGCGGGCGATATTCCGGCGAAGCGAATTTCTCGCTAATATTTTTTTTGGATTTTTTAAAATCGACTTCAGCAATACGGCCTTTTCTTCCAACTTCTATGTGGATTTGAAAAAGTGAATCATTTTCTATGTGCGTATTTAGAGTCTCAAGCTCAACCGGATTCACAGATAATTTAGCATTTTTTAAATAGCGATACGTTCGGTTAATTCTTTTCAGGCAAACATCTCGTTAAAGTTTAAGCTCTTCCACTGGGACCAAAGATTGCTTAATGAACGAAATAGCGCGTCTAGAGTCTACCATTCATTCTGCAATTACAGGGGTGCTCAAATTTTGTACGAAAAAAATTCTAATTTCTTACATAATTGTTATTGTTATTTAAACTCTTTCGTTGTTGACATTGTCCCACGAAGTGCCCCATCTCACCGCAAGCGAAGCAAGAGCCAGGTTCTCTCTTAGGCTTGCGACAGTCTTTGGCGTAGTGATCCCTCGAGTTTCAGTTTCGACAGCGATGGTCATCATCATCTGGTGCCAAGTACGCTCGAATTGTCATCGCATCTCCGCCTTGGAGTTCAGCTCACCAAATGCCATGACCAGCTAATCGCATAGATTGTCGAAGGACTCCAGCATACGAGTTGCTTTTCGTTTTGCTGACGAATATCATGGGCATCATTCCATGTCCAGACCATAGATTCGTCCAATGTTTTTGCGACGCTTTCGGCAGGATCTATCATCCCAGAACTTCCAAAATGGAATGGTCCTGGATTTGAGGTGCTGCCAACTGCGATCTGAGAGACATTGTTATGAAGTTGAGGCAGGGCTGCGTGCACGCTGACGTTGTTATGATGAGTGCCTGAAATGGCGGTGCTGCCAACTGCGACCTGGGAGGCGTTGTCACCAATTTAAGCCAGGGCTGCATACATGTCGGCGTTGTACTGATGAGTGCCTGGAATGGCGGTGTTGCCCACTGCGATCTGGGAGACGTTGTCACTGTGTGTGCCTGGAATTGCGGTGGCGTCAATTGCTCCAGATGTAACGTAATTTCTTGAAACTGAATTGCGAAGCGCAGTTAGCTCTCCGCAATTATAGTTACAAGGTCACGAAGCTGTTGAAGATTTTCGTCTTCTGATGGTTGTAGTTCCAAAGCTAAGTTATCATTTTTTTCATTTATTTTTCCGATTGTTCCTATGGGAGCTACATGCTATAGCCGTCCGATCCGGCTCGTTCCGACTTAAGTACTACCTGCAATAGAAGGACAACTTTTGGGAAAGTTTTATGTAGATAGCTTAAAAACTGAAAGACTAGTTTGCGTCGAAACGGACGGACAGACTGAGAGACGGACGGAAAGTCGGACGGACAGACGGACGGACAGACGGACGGACAGACGGACATGGCTAGATCGACTCTCCTAGTGATGGTGATCAAGAATATATACACATTATAGGGTCGGAAATGTCTCCTTAACTGCGTTGTAAACTTCTGACTGAATTTATAATACCCGCTGCAAGGGTATAAAAATAATAAAATAAACATCTTACAAGATGGTGCCGTTCTTATAAATGGTAACGTTATTGTTAACAACTCCCATTTAAAAGGGTCATATTTAATAACATTTAATGGTACATCCAAAATTAATAATATCTCGTATACCAATTTGGAAAACAAAGTTCTTGACTACATAGCTACTAACCAATTCAAAAATTATGAAATAACCGTTTACATTTTATCAAATAACTCGGAACTCTTTTAAGATGATATAAATATTTTAAATCTTTTCATTAAAATCAATAATAATAAAAATACACATACCTCTATATTATTAATTTTAATCATTATTGTTGTGTTCCAAAGAAGTAAGAAGACACGATCGGGTTGAGGTCAAATATGCCAGTGATTTTATACGGCTCCCTTCGCAGTCTTTTTTACATGTTTTGAATGTGGTATAAGCTGATGCAAGAGGAACAGAGTTTTCATAAGAAGGGAAATAACTTTTAAGAAGTATGATGCATATTCTTTTGAATTTACAATACATATCACATTTTTCCCCTAAAATTACATTTTAGTAGCTTTACGCTTTCTAAAATCTGCCGGCTGATGGCGGTTGACTTCTTGGCGTGGTCGAGTACTGTTTCTGATTGCAAGCTCGATCAGTGTGGCTGTGGCGCTTGGTGGTTATCTTGCCGGGATGCTCCAGGGGCGGATGGAATGGCTGTGGTGGAGTTGCTTTTGATGTCGTCTGAATCGGATCTTGGTTTGATCTGGTTAACGTGGCGCTTGATGAAACCTGTGGGTGTTCGAAGAATAAATATTACACGGCTGATGGACCGATCGATGACAGCTTTTATCCACTGTGAAATCCTCTTGCGTATTTTTTGGCAACTACTTTTTGGTTTGGTTAATACTTTGTCTGCTGGTTCTCTTGGGTTTCAGTTCGTTTTCCGAGGAAGTTCTGCAGTAGATTTTCCTTCTAGGTTAGGTGTAAATCGATATGAACTGAAGTATTTTGTAACCGTTGTTTTGACTGGGTACATAGTAGGTTGTTGTTAATTGTTAAAGCAAATCTACGATTAAAGTATGGCATTATTTCGAGATCGGTTAGTTGTCCTGCCCATCCACTTGCAAAGTAGTGATAGACCCTTTTCAAAATACTGTCGCTTTCCATGTTTTCATTTATTTCGTCAACAATGTTATAGCATGCCTCTTTCTTATCGAAATTGAAATCTGAAGTAATCGGAAGACGTGAGAGTGCGTCTGCATTTCCATGAGCTGTAGTTGAGCGATACTTGATTTCAAAATTGTAGGCCAGCGCTGAAGTCTTTTGGAAGTCATCGTCAAATATGCAAGTGATTTTATACGGCTCCCTTCGCAGTCTTTAATACATGTTTTGAGTGTGTTAGTATTGTGCGTGTACATGTTATAAGCTAACGCAAGAGGAACAGAGTTTTCATAAGAAGGGCTGATACCAGGAAATAACTTTTAAGAAGAATGATGCATATTCTTTTGTATTTACGATACATGTCTATTATATATTTGATTTTGTTTGCGCACTTGGCGCTTGTATTTAAATTACTAGTTGTAGGGCGAGAGCGGGAGCCAATAAAGCTTTCGTCCCTTCGCTCTTACGAATTCGCCCCGTCTCTCGCCACCGTAGCATAAGTTAGGTTCTAAGAGAAATTATTGAAATATAATAGTCAGTGATCAATCGAACATCATCGTAGCCACTCCTTTTCGTCGCGTTTTGGAAATAGTTTCACAAATTCGCGATTTAACATCGTCGAACTACTGCAGTCACAAGTTTTCACGTCGTTAATACAAAATAGTATTAAGTTTTCATGGTAACCCCGACGTGATTAGCAGTAGAGTTCGCGAGTTTTAATTTTTTTTCGGTGAAAAACTATAAACAATACCAAAAAAACCAATTTATTCGTGTCGGTTCGGCCAATAAATTAAATTCAATAATATTTCGTCGCTGGAAATTTTCTGCCGTTCTTGAAGTTGCGTCTGACGTTTCGGCAAATTTAATTGATCAATTTGCTGCTGCCGCCAAATGGAAGTTAAAAAGGAAGTTGCAATTATCAAGTCGGCCAACCAGGTATAGAGTGCCAAAAGTTGAAAGTTAATCTGTGGCGCTTTGTCAATTGTGTTTTGGCCCATCTTTCAACTTTTTGCATTCGTGTAACCAAGAAATAAAAATTTGCATGTACTTAGAACCAAAATTCTACAATAAACATAATATAGTTCGAATTATATGTGAATCGCTTTGGCCAAAAAACAAGCAAATAAAATACTCGTCGTCGACCCAATTAGTGCGAACTTAATTCCCCCAACTTTCGTCGTAGTGAGCACCAATTTAGGGTATACATAAAACAGCTGGAAAAAAGTGCAAATTTTGAAAAGTGTATCTCTCAAAAACTATTGGCAATAACTTTCGCGCAGTTTGTCCGAACATTTTCCCGCGCTTTTCAGAATTTTCCCCCGCTTTTCCAATTTTTCCGCGCTTTTCATAATTTTGCGCCCATTTTGGCGTCAGGCTTATATATTCGTTGCCCTTAGTTATCGGTCAGTGTATCATTCTCCGTTAGCATTTGCCTAGGAAGAGCCGCTAGCCGCGTACACACACACACGCACACCGACACCGCTGCCGCTATTTCGAGTTATCTTTTGCCGTTTTCGTTCTCGATCGCTGCAGCAGTGCAATTTTCGGTCTGCCTCAAAGTTTGTTCGTTTTTTCGGTACGCTTGAGCTTGAGCGTTAGCTCCCCTACAGTGCGTTCGTGCGGCATATACTGTCGCATGGTTTATATAAAAAATATGAAAACCCTTTTTAGATATTTTTCGCTGTAATTCTCTCGGCACTTAGCTCCCTTACACTGTGAGCGATCGTTGATTTTTTATTATATTATTAAACAAATAAATAATTTAATAAAAATAAATATTTAACACCTCTTCGATACCAACCAAATAAATACAAATAAACGCAATGGCAACTAAGGATATCGAAGAGCTTAAACACCAACGAGATGTTTGCATGAAAAGTATTAACCGAACTTATCGCCACTTAAAAGAAGCTAAATTATCTATAAATCCGGTCGAGCTTGAGTGTCTATTAGAGATTCTAAATACGCACATTGAAAATGCTTCCCTTTTGCAAAACCAAATAGAAGTGAAAGATACAAAAGACGTATATTGCGAAGAGTTGGAAGAGAGGGCCGTAATGACAAAATCATTGCTGATTTCAATTTTAAATAAGTGCAAACAAAATAATATCAAGAAATCCGCTCCGCCAGCAAATCGCCCGCCTCAATGCCGTAGACGAGAGTTGCTCTCCCAACCTTTAGCGGAAAACACTCCGAATTTAAATATTTTATAAGCCTTTTCGAAACTTTCGTTGACAAAGATTACACGATATTGAAAAATTCAATCATTTAATTTCGAGTTTAGCTGGAGACGCTTTAGGAACAGTTAGGGCCTTTCAAGTCACTGCGGAAAATTATCCCAAATCCCTTGCTAGCCTGAAGCGGGTGTACGATAATGATTGTCTTATTTTTTTTGACAACATATCGACACTTTTTAATTTGCAAAAAATTTCCCAGCCTTCAGCTACAGCCTTGATAACCCTCATCGACACGGTTACAGCCTTGTATGACTCCTTGCTGTCTATTGGGGATGATAGACGCATTACTAATGCTACTGGTACTACTAATACATCTGGTAATGATCAAGGTCGATGCAGGAACTAAAAGAAAATGGGAAGAACAGTTAGATTATACTTCGCTTCCACTTTGGAGCGAATGTGAGACGGCCCTCAACAGGCGATACCAACACATGGTAGCAGAAGAGGCTTCCAAGCCCAAAACTGTTCAACAGACCCAATCTAACCCTAAGAAGAATGGAAATAGGAGTTTTTCGTTTGTCGCTGCCAGGAACGACTCTGTTCAATGCATGTATTGCAACTCAGCTGAATATCAGATTGGAACTGCGCTTCCTTCGCAGCCCTAACAGTTCAGCAAAGATTCGATTTCGCTAAAAGAGAACCCTTATGCATTAACTGCTTAAGAAAGGGTCATACTGTCAAAAAATGCAAATCGAACAGATGTAGAGTGTGCAATTCCTCACATCACACGTTGCTACACATATATTCCCCAAACACAAATCTCGCGTTGCCACCCCCTTCTCAGCCCACGCTCATGCAGGAGTCTCCATCCACGTCGCATGTTTTGCGATGAGCTCGCTCAAAGGCTCAAAATTACAAGAGAGGACGTGTGCATGAGCTTGCGAGGCATTGGTGGAACTAATGCCCAAGCCACAAAAAAAATACACACGATTGTGAAGTCGCGAGTAGGGAACAGCCAGTTCTCGTCCGATTTTTGGATTATGAAAAATATTACAGGTTATCATCCGGATCAAGCGGTGAACACCAGCGGGTGGAGGGTGCCTGAAAATATTCAGTTGGCAGATCCATTCTTCTTCAAGCCCCAAAAAATAGATATGCTTATCGGCGCTGAAACATTCTTTGAAATTTTATCTATTGGCCAGATAAAGCAGGGGCCTGAATTCCCCATCTTACAAAAGACAGTTCTCGGCTGGATAGTGTCAGGCGGATGTGCCTCTGAAAATAATAAAAACACTGAAAAAATGGTACATCTCAGCTGCCAGGAGGAAGCCTTGGAGTCAGATGACACAACCCTGCAGAAATTTTGGTCTGTGGAGGACTTTCCGCCCAAGGCTAAAGTCCATACTCCTGAGCAACAACTCTGTCAACAACACTTTGAGAAAAATACTCAAAGATTGTCGTCCGGTAGATTTTCGGTTCGTTTGCCGTTTAAATCTGACCCAAATACTCTAGGCTCGTCAAACAAAGTTGCGAAACGTAGATTTTTGTCGCTAGATAGGAAATTGTCAAAGGACCCTTCGCTGAAGAAGATGTATATTGAATTCATGGAGGAATATGTTTCACTGGGCCGGCCACATGTCCTCCACCAATGACAAAATTCCGAATACTCCGCACTATTTCATTCCGCAACAATGCGTTTTACGGCCACAAAGTACTTCAACTAAGTTGAGAGTAGTTTTCGATGCATCGAGCCGTACTTCTGCGCAGGTAGCGTTGAATGACATCTTGATGGTAGGCCCAACTATTCAAGAGGAGCTGTACTCGACTCTGCTACGGTTTAGATTGCATAAGTTTGGCCTTGCGGCCGACGTCAAAAAGATGTATCGCCAAGTGATGGTGGACGATACTGATCGTAACTTCCAGCTCATAGTATGGAGACGAGATCCTTCTGAGTCCCTGAAAATCTTTAAGTTGAACACCGTTACATATGGAACTTCGCCAGCACCCTTTTTGTCGATTCGGTGTTTAGTGTGGCTAGGAGAGATGGCGCAAGCAATTCATCCAAAAGCCGCACAGGTTATTCAGAATGATTTTTATGTTGACGATTTGTTGACTGACGCCGGATGCGTTGAGGACCTGCAAAGCCTTCGAGACGAAGTTTCTCAGGTCTTGCAAGAGGCAGGCTTTGAATTGGCAAAGTGGTTTTCAAACTGCCCAGAGTTATCCGCATCTGATAGCGCTGTAATGCCACTTATGGCAGACTCAGACGTAACCAAGACCCTTGGCGTGGTTTGGTTGATTAGATTGCTTTCAATTTCGGTTGGATGACTCTTTCCTGGATCTTCGCGCGACAAAACGAAATATTTTGTCGGTGACTGCTCGACTTTTCGACCCACTTGGCGTCTTGTGTCCTTTGGTCACAAAGGCAAAGATGTTGTTGCAGGAACGGTGGCTTCGAAAATTAGATTGGGACGAGTCGCTACCGGTGCAGTGCTCACGTCGTGGGAGACGTTTAAAGCGACGCTTCTGCAGCTGCCTAAAATTAAGGTATCGCGATTCGTCAACACAGATCCACAAGTCCCGATTCAAATACATGGTTTCGCTGACGCTTCCATGCGAGCGTATGGAGCGTGCATCTACGTTCGGACTCAAACTGCTGAAGGTTTGAAAGTTTCTTTATTGACCGCCAAATCGAAAGTAGCTCCCCTCAAGACGAAAACTTTGCCTCCCCTAGAGCTGTGTGCAGCTCACCTTTTAGCAGATCTCTATAATCGTGTCAGGCCATTGCTAAATTCTTCCATTGAGAATGTTTTCCGATAACACTTTACACTGAATTCAAACCCATCCCTCGTCGTTGTCGGTTTTTGTTTCGAACCGGGTTGCAGAAATTCAGGAGTGGTCGGTGAAAGCAATTTGGAGACACGTTCCCACGAAAGTCAACCCAGCAGACATAGTGTCCCGAGGATGTGACGTAGAGGAGCTTACAACGTCCATTTGGTTCGGTGGGCATTCGTTCTTGCTAGACTCAGAAAATAATTGGCATTTCGAACTGCCGGCTGCTGTAATGTCGATGGAGCTACGCAAATCGGCAATAGCTCTCGTAGTCAGCCCAGAGCCAAATTATGTGCTTCAGAAAATAGAGTTCTTTTCGTCGCACCTGAAGCTTCTGAGAGTTTTCGTGTGGGTTTTTCGTTTTATTCAAAGGTGCAGAAAGGTGTCGAAGCATTTCGCCAAGAGAACTGGATTTCGCTTTTGATAAAATTGTCGAAGTTATCCAATTTCACAAATTTAGGGACGACATAAGAAAATTCGGAAAAATAAACTGGTAGCAACGAATATTCAAAAGTTAAACCCTTTTCTTCAGGAAAATAAATTATATTGGTGCTCCTCGACATTGCCACGAGTTGGGGGTCAGTTATTGAATGCTCCTATCCCGTACGAAGCCAAATTCCCGTTGTTGCTGTCTAAAAGCTCACAGTTCGTCAGTTCCTATGTGTCATACCTGCACGTTCCGAACTGTTACGCTGGCCCACGAGCTCTCGTAAGTCGTCTGCACGAAAAAATGCTCAAGAAGTCTGCCGACGAACAGTTCGGTCGTGCATGCGCTGCTTTTGTTGTAAGCCGCAACTCTTAACGCAAATTATGGGAAACTTGCCAGCAGATAGACTTCGAGCTCTCCGCCCGTTCAATATTTGTGGCGTTGATTTTTGTGGTCCCTTCAGCACAACGTATCGTATCCGTGGTAAGCCACCGTATAAGTCGTACGTGGCCTTGTTCGTCTGTTTTGCGCCCAAAGCGGTCCACTTAGAATTAGTGTCTGACCTAACCACTGATGCGTTCTTGTTGGCATTTCAAAGGTTCGTGAGTCCTCGCGGGATTCCGGAGAAGGTGTGGTGCGACAACGCCACCAATTTCGTCGGCGCAGATCGCCACATGAGAGAGTTCCGAGCCCGTCTGGAGGAGCAGGGGGGCGGTATCGAAACATTCGCATCAAAAAAAGGATGCGAGTTTGCGTTCATACCGCCCAGAGCACCGCACTTCGGCGGACTATGGGAGGCAGGTGTGAAGTCTGCAAAGCACCTGTTCCTTCGGACGGTAGGCCAAGACCTCTTGACCGCGGAGGAGCTCGGAACTCTCCTCACCAGCGTGGAGGCCGTGCTCAACTCCAGGCCCCTCGGTGCTCTAAGCAGCGACCCGATGGTCTCGGGAGTACATCTCCAGCCTCCAGCAGCGGTCCAAGTGGCACCAGGGGGAGCCCAACCTCGTCGTGGGACAGAAGACAACCTCCCGCCCCAGCAGTGGAGGATTAGACGAGTGGTAGCGGTGCACGCCGATAGCAAGGTCGCGATGGCGGACGTCAGGATCGCACGGGAATATCGGCGAGCTGTCCACCGACTGGCTCTGTTGCCCGTTCTGGGCTGAAGGACGTCGTCCCTTCAGAGGGGGCGGTGTTTGCGCACTTGGCGCTTGTATTTAAATTACTAGTTGTAGGGCGAGATGCGGGAGCCAATAAAGCTTTCGTCCGTTCGCTCTTGCGAATTCGCCCCGTCTCTCGCCACCGTAGCATAAGTTAGGTTCTAAGAGAAATTATTGAAGTATAAAAGTCAGGGATCAATCGAACATCATCGTAGCCACTCCTTTTCGCCGCGCTTTCGAAATAGTTTCACAAATTCGCAATTTAACATCGTCGAACTACTGCAGTCACAAGTTTTCACGTCGTTAATACAAAATAGTATTAAATTTTCAGATTTTTTTACTTATTATAAAATACGAATATGCTATATAATTTGTAACCAAAAAACAACGGTCAGAACCAGAAAAATCTATTAATCAAGAAAATTGTTTAACAGAATTAAGAGATCAATTAAATGAATTTCATTTAGAATCGGGTCGATCCATTTTAGAAGAGGGAGAGTTATCCAACCCGTGAAACCAGGCCACTTATGGCTTTTATAAACAATAATTTCAATCTCTGAATTTGCCTTTGTCTTTGCCTTTGGCTTTGAGTTCCGATCTTGGTTCCCCAGCTAAGTTAAACAAATCAAAATTAAAGAAAACATCAACTTCCGTTCGAAGCCCAATCAATTGCGCCTTTTGCGTTCCCAGTGTCCGCCAAATTGCATCAGTCAGCATAATTGAATCTCATTGTATGCGATAATTTCATCTTAAGCTCTTAACCTAAACATAATTTGAAGTTCTAAAGTTCAAAAAGAAAAGCTCCTGACCGAGGTTCGTTGGATTTGATTTAAGATTGGAGAGTCAGTCCTATTTTGATCGAGACTGCGATCGGTTAAGAAATATTAGAAAGAACAAATGTGTATTGTATTAATTATGCTAATAATTATTACTAATAATAAAAGTTTAACATCATAAAATATTTTTAAAAATAATTTATATATTTTTCTTTAAAATTTCCGTAAGAAAATTAATTTGCATGCTCACGTTGTTATGATGAATGGCGGTGCTGCCAACTGCGATCTGGGAGACGTTGCCACCAATTTGAGCCAGGGCTGCGTACATGTCGGCGTTGTGACGTCATTTCTTGGAACTGAATTGCGAAGCGCAGTTAGCTCCGCTTGCAACTCCGCAATTACAGTTACAAGGTCGCGAAGCTGTTGAAGATTTTCGTCTTCTGATGGTTGTAGTTCCAAAGCAAAGTTATAATTTTTTTATTTTTTTTTTTTGTTTCTATTTATTTTTACGATTGTTCCTATGGGAGCATATAGTCGTCAGATCCGACTGATCCGAAAGATCCGGCATCACTGCCGACATAGCTGAGCGATCGTTAGCTATATGCGCCAATGTAATAGAATTAAAAAGCATTCAATTAAATAATCTTGGTGGGAGCGATCAAGCGCCCCTCAAGCTACAAAAACTACAAATTGATAACTAATTTGGGATGGACAAATAACACTTTTATATGGCGACCGTAACAGGAGTATAGACTTAGCCCTGAGCGGCAAGTCCTCTATAGGCCAAATATTCAGCAGGGTTGTGCCAATTGACTCCAACGCTTCCTTCTAGCAGCTATTTTTTCAGTCTATTCTCTACCCAGCTGTTCCCTACTCGCAACTTCACAATCGTGTGTATCTTTTTGTAGCTTGACCATTAGTCTTACCAATGCCTCGCAATCTCATGCTCACGTCCTCTCTTGTAATTTTGCCTCTGAGAGAGCTCATCGGTCACAAAGTTTATTTGTGAACCAGAGTCGAACAACGCTCGAGCTAATACAAACACGACACTTTTGGTTTGACCCGATCCGTGGAGTCTCCTGCATGAGCGTGGGCTGAGATGGTGGTCGCAACCTAAGGAATTGCACACTCTGCATCTCTTTTAGCGAAATCAAATTTTAGCTGAACTGTTAGTGCTGCGAAGGAAGCGCAATTTCCAATCTGATGTTCAGCTGAGTTGCAAAACATGCATGCTGTAGCTGAAGGCTGGGAAATTTTTTGAAAATTGGTGTCGACCCAGTTCAGGATAGCAAGGGCTTTGGGATAATTTTCCGCGGTGACTTGAAAGGTTCTTACTGTTCCTAAAGCGTCACCAGCTAAACATGAAATAAATTATGGAATTTTTCAACATGGTGTAAAGTGTCGTCTTTTTCAAATAAAGTTTGAAAATGGCTAATAAAATTCTTATATTCAGAATGTTTTCCGCTAAACGTTGGAAAAACGGCGCTCGGCGGACTGCAAGCCGGTCGATTTCCCGGTGAAGCGGGATTTTTTAAAATCGACTTCAGCAATGACTTTGTCAATACGGCCTTCTCTTCCAATTTCTTTTTGGTTTTGAAAAAGTGAATCATTTTCAATGTCCGTATTTAGAATCTCTAATCGACAAACTCAAGCTCAACCGGATTCACAGAAGCCAAATCAATTGCGCCTTCTGCTTTCCCAGTGTCCGCCAAATTGCATCGGTCAGCATAATTGAATCTGAATGTATGCGACAGCTTAAGCTCTTAACCTAAACATAATTTGAAGTTCTAAAGCTCCTGACCGAGGTTCGTTGGATTTGATTTAAGATTGCAGAGGCAGTCCTATTTTGATCGAGACCGGTTATCGAGATCGGTAAATCGAGATCGGTTAAGAAATATTAGAAAGTAACAAAAGTATATTGTATTAATTATGTTAATAATTTTTAGTAATAAATGTTTAACAACATAAAATATGTTAAAATAAAATCTATATTTTTCCTTAAAAGTTTTCAGAAGAAAATTAATTGGCGCGTCATAAAAAGTTCCAAATAATTATTTAATGAAAAAAAGTTAAATATAAACGGAGCTCGCGCGACCAATACTCAACATTTTTAGTGGAAATACTAAAAAATCCATCACCAATCGACGACACCTAACATTGTGACAGTGATCGTTGTTCAAAAATGAAATGGAAATCAATTGAAGTATTAATCCATTTAAGCCCGGAAATAAATTAAATGTGGACCGATGGATTAATTATTAACACAAAATAAAAACCTAAACTAAACTAAAAATACAGTGGCTAAAAAAGGAAAGTACAGAAAAATTTAACAAAGAAAATCTTAAGTGAAATAAGAAAATCATCGAATAAATTCTAAAAAAGGAAGGGCTGTAGGGCAATCCATCGCCAAACTCAACACGATAGAAAATAAATTTAATTAAGAAGGAAGGGCTGAAGGGCATTCCCTCGCCAAAATCAGCACGACAACGATCAAGCAAACTAAGGAAGGAAGATCAACCCACAACCTCATAACATAGAAGGAAAACCCCATCGGGATAGTTTCGTGAGGAATTAATTTAAAATAATAAAAGTTAAAAATTTTAATTTAATTTCAGGGAATTGAGAAAAATAAAATAAATTTTAAAAACAATAAGATAGATTTGCGAATTAAAGAATATCATTAAGAAACAATCTGGAAGATTTAATAAATAGCTTTGGTGAATTAAAAGTACAAATGGCAATGGGAGGTTCAGCACCAAATTTCTCTGCAAGTAGTATAGCCATAGCTGGCGGCCTAACAGTGGAGTTAATTAATAGATAAATAAATGTTCAGTTGAATAAATTAAGAAAGAAAATAGAAGGTTTAGAAGGAAGACTAGCCACAGATACAAACTCTGTGGACGATTTCAAAATACAAACAATCGACCCAACTATAAAGTGCGATACAACGCTTGAAGTGGTAAAATCTCAACCAAAGTTCACCGGGGAACCAGCACAATATGTAGGATGGAGGGAAGCTGCAGAAACTGTTATGAGTCTTTATAAAATTCAAAGTGAACAATACTTTATTGCTGTAACAATTTCACGAAATAAAATTATGGGAGCTGCCCATGATGCTCTTACCAATCATGATTCCGTTTTAAACTTTCAAGCAATCTTGTCTAGATTTGCCCAATGCTTTGGCAAAGGAATTATAATCAAACAATTCAATTTGCAAACAGGTTTAATGGATTTAAAAATGAAAATAAATATCAGGGAAACAACTTACCAATTGATCAAGTAAGACAAAATAATAATAATAATAAAACGGGGAATCATTGGGGTAATTACCAAAATTATAACTGGCCACAAAAAGAAACTTTTGTCAAAACATAAACCAAAACAACACACAAAAGCAACAAGCTGTCGAGCCAATGGATGTTGATCGATCGATTTAACTCCAGAATAAACCTATTAACAATCGGCAGCCGAATAATAATTGGCAGGCAAATAACAATCGAGGAAGATATAATAATAAATAATTAAATAATTTTAATGAAGATCATTTTTTAGACGAGACCCATACAGGGGAATGCCTTATTTAACAAGAAAGAAAGCAAACTTCGGCAAGCCGAAGTTCATATACCCTTGCAGCTTTTGCATGAATTAAATACTTTTCAAAACATTTAAATTATGATTTACTTGAGTATATGCTGAAAAACATTGAAACTATGATGATTTGCAGCTCAATTATTAGATAGTTCTTTTATATATTTTTATTATTTCTAGGGAGCTATATGATATAGACGTCCGATTTTGATAAAATTTAAACCATAATTCTGAAATAATTAAACATTGCTATATGTCGAAGAACTAAACAAAAAATTAAAAAACAGAAAAGTTATAATTTTTTTCATTTATTTTTCCGATTGTTCCTATGGAAGCTATATGCTATAGTCGTCCGATTTTGATGAAATTTAAAACGTAAATCTGAAATATTTAACCATTACTTTATCTCGAAGAACTAAACAAAAAATTTAAAAACAGCAAAGTTATAATTTTTTTTCATTTATTTTTCCGATTGTTCCTATGGGAGCTATATGCTGTAGTCGTCCGATTTTGATGAAATTTAAACCGTAAATCGGAAATATTTTACCATTACTATATGTCGAAGAACTAAACAAAAAATTAAAAAACAGCAAAGTTATAATTTTTTTTCATTTATTTTTCCGATTGTTCCTATGGGAGCTATATGCTATAGTCGTCCGATCCGGCTTGTTCCGACTTAAATACTACCTGCAATAGAAAGACAACTTTTGGGAAAGTTTCATGCAGATAGCTTTAAAACTGAGAGACTAGTATGCGTAGAAACGGACGGACAGACGGACATATGGACAGACGGACAGAAGGACATGGCTAGATCGACTCGCCTAGTGATGCTGATCAATAATATATGTTAACACTGTTAAGGAGTAATCATAAGTCGATACAGATCTTGGGTGATTATTGGATCACCCTAGTGTTTAGTTGCAAAATCAGCATAAACATCTTTAGGGACCGTGCCTGGTTCTTGGCGGTGCACGGTATGGTGAGTTATGTTGATTTTGCTAGTGTCAGCACTTTGCTGCACGAGCGGTCTGCTTGCCGGCCGCGCATAGCTTACGTAAAGTCATATATGTTTTCAGTTTTAATTTGGACATTTAATAAAGAGCATTGGCTTGAATGTAAAACTCCGGCAGTGGCCGTCAACACTTACTCTATTAATTGAAATTGGTTATCGAGCCTTAAGGGCCGTTAGCAACGGAGTCAGTTACTCCCAACGTAGTCTTCGTAAGAAGAGAGAAGAGAGCCATTGGCAACCGCCCGGCACATCCATAAGAGCAGCCAGTCACGGGGGCAATTACGTCTTCACCCCTTCCCCCGGACCATCCACGGTGGGACAGTGCGAGGCTGCACAACTAAAACATAATTGGCACCCAACTTTAATACCGAATCCGCGACACAAAAATATGTAAGTGGGCTGATCAAAATTAATACAGTCAAACTTCAAATACACATACAGGGAAAATTAAATAAAAATCCCTACAAACTATTTATCCAAAATTAAAAAATATACGGTTTAAATATAGCAATTGTAAAGGTGACTTACAAATAAAGTGAATTAATATCGGCCGTTCCTAAACAAAATTTTCCTTCGGACGCCAAGCACCCAGTTATTAATATAAAATTATAATATACAAAATTAATTTGTCGAATTAAAACATTCGGCCTCCCAATAACGTGTGTTTAGTGTAAACAAATTAGTCGCCTTATGAGTTTTCCAGGCCCATATAGGGAAACTAAACACGAACTTGACAGTGACAGTGAAGAAGAATTAATCCGAGATACCCGGAGATGTCAACCAGCTCGGGCACAACAAGAAAGTAACGCGGAAACCATGAACGCGACACAAATAGAGGCGTTAATTCAGGCCGCATTAACTAGCCAAGAACAGAGGCTCAGAGCCGAATTCGCGGGTCAGATCAACGCCGTTAACCAACAACTTCAGAGCTTGCGTATGGAAGTGCCAGAGGTAGAATCTTACCAGAGGGTAAAGGTAGTACCGGAACCACCACAGTGCGATATACCATTACATATAGTGAAGTCGATTCCAGATTTTACTGGCATACAAGATGAGTACGTGGTATGGAGGCAATCCGCCACTGATGTCTACGAATTATTCGAGTCTTATGAGGGCAGTTCCGCGCATTACCAAGCCGTTACTATTATTAGAAATAAAATTAAGGGACCAGCGCGCGCACTGCTAGTTTCTTATAATACAGTGCTTAATTTTAAAGCCATACTAGCTAGATTAGACTGCTCCTACGCAGATAAAACATCTTTGCGCCTATTACGGCAGGGACTTGAGTCGGTCCGTCAGGGCAACCAAACACTTATGCAGTACTACGATGAAGTCGAACAAAAATTGACCCTCGTTACAAACAAAATTGTCATGACACATGACGACGAAAGAGCTTCATTACTCAATACAGAAGTTAGGGCTGACGCCCTACACGTATTCATTTCCGGTCTAAAAAAATCACTAAGGGCTGTTGTATTTCCAGCACAGCCAAAATACCTGCCAGCAGCACTGGCATTAGCTAGAGAGGCAGAGGCCAGTATCGAACGAAGTATGTTCGCGGCCACATATGCCAAAGTAGCTGAGCAAAGAAATCAGAATACTGATTTTCACAAGGGCCAGCACCGAGCACCCGAGAAATAATGGAAAAATCCTGGTGCCGACCGCGGACCAGAAAAAATCCACATTTCTTTAAAAAGCCGAACAAGTATCAGAACAACGATACATGGCATAAACGGGACAACTAGGTAGATCAGGGTAAGCAAAATCAGTCCCTGGAACCTATGGACATTGATCCATCATCTTCTAAAGTCCGACATCCTACGGGTTTCAAACAGGGAAACAACACTCAATACCAAAATTTGCAGAACCTAAAAAGACCAAACTCTTCGGAGAGAATGACTGGCCAAAGGCGCCAGCGGGTTAACAACGTTGAGCAAACTGCAAGCGCGGGAGAAACTCAAGACTATGAAAGCGCGGCCACAGCCGCACTAAATGCAATTGACGATGACAGTGACTCATTTGACGGTAACGACCTCGTAAATTTTTTAGAGGAAGGTCCCGCTTGCCCTTCATTGAGCGAGGGCTGGCGGGGAAAACTATAAGAATCCTTATAGACACTGGAGCGGCAAAGAGTTATGTAAGGCCTTTAAAGAAGCTGAAGAACATAATGCCTGTCGACTCCCCTTTCACTGCGAGTTCCATTCATGGCTCCAGTAATATTAAAGAAAAATGCTTTATGCACATATTCGGCCTAAAGGCTCAATTTTTTTTACTCGATACTATCAACACTTTTGCAGGCGGTTTTGCACTTAATGCAGGCGGGAGCGGCATTAGATTTACATTACAGTGTAATCAGGTATGGAAACATATCTGAGAAACTCAAATACCACGAATGCGATAACGTGAACTTCACAAATATCGATGACTTAGTAGTCCCAAATTCAGTGAAAGCAGCATTTAAAAAAATGATCCTTAAGAGGAAACAAGTGTTTTCGCACTCTAACGCCGACTGCTCTTCAGTGGTTGAGAAAACTTCAAACTAAATCAATTCTTGTCGATGTTTTGCGAGCGGTTGGTGCCTGCATACCCTACCGACGATTACTTTTAAGGGGAGCGGGCTTTTAGGACACTTGTTTTAAATGTTATGTTTAGTGATCTTTGGTTGATTTATTTTTTAATTTTTAATTGTCTTTAAACAATTCGTTAAAATTCAAGATATTGGTACAATTAAAATCTAAAATTATAATCATTAAAATAAATTATTATCATTAAAAAAATGTGGATTTTTATATTTGTTTCATTTAAATTTTCAAAAATATAAAAAGTATTTTATTATTTATTACTTGTTTATATTAAATTAAAATAACACTGCGAATCATTAAAAAATAAATCAACCAAAGATCACTAAACATAACTTTTAAAACAAGTGTCCTAAAAGCCCGCTCCCCTTAAAAGCAATCGTCGGTAGGGTATGCAGGCACCAACCGCTCGCAAAACATCGACAAGAATTGATTTAGTTTGAAGTTTTCTCAACCACTGAAGAGCAGTCGGTGTTTCAAGTGACACGACTGCGATATGCCCTGTTCCGATCTCAGTGGACTGATTTCTATAAATTCGAATACATACATATATGTAAAACATTTTACTGCTACCACTGATTTGAATTTGTAAACAAAAATAAAATGTATGCTGAAATATTAAAAAAATATATTTTAACATATAATATTAATATTTAAATCATAACCCAATAGTAAATACGCCCATATTCTTAGGGTACCAAGTTTGAAAAGTGGCAAAAGACAAAATATTCTTGATGCGCCGAAATGAAATAAACGCACACATGCTCCCGTGTATGAGAATGCATGATCACGCATACATACAAAGACGAATTCAAGCGCAGGGCAGCCTTCTTCAAAAAGCGCCTCTCTGCGACTGAACGACTGAACTCGTGCAATGAGTGCGCGAGCATAAAAATGAGAATAAGAATGAGAGAGTAAAAAACCCGAACGCACACGAAGTGCATGGACCTGCTGCTGTGAGAGCGGTGGACCTTCCGCGGTCCGAATTTTTGTGTCCAAATGCGTCGTATGAAATGACCAGTCTATATGTTGTATGGTTAGTGGTTTATGTAGACGATGTGATAATTTTCTCCGAAAACGCTGCTGACCACGTTATACACATTGACACAGTCCTTAAATGCCTGTGCGAAGCCAACATGAGAGTGGCACCGGAAAAAACCAAATTCTTCAAAGAAAGTGTAGAATTTTTAGGTTTCATTGTCATCATCATCAAACGGAGCCAAAACGGACTCGGAAAAGGTAAAAACCATTCAGGAGTACACCGAACCAAAAAATTTATTCAGCCTCAGGTCTTTTATAGGGTTGGCCAGCTACTACAGAAGTTTTGTCAAGGACTTTGCTACCATAGCCAGACCACTTACCTCCATACTTAAGGGAAAGAATGGCACGGTTAATAAACACATGTCAAAAAAGGTGGCAATCGAATTCGATGAGTCCCAACGCAGAGCGTTCGAGCGCCTGCGAGACATTTTGTCATCAGAAGATGTGATATTAACATATCCAGATTTCAACCTTCCTTTCGATTTGACCACCGATGCCTCAGCAAGCGGTATCGGCGCGGTACTGTCCCAAAGAGGCAGGCCAATCACAATGATATCTCGTACGTTGAAAGACTGTGAACTCAATTACGCAACCAACGAAAGAGAATTATTGGCAATTCTTTGTGCTATAGGAAAACTACAAAACTACCTATACGGCACAAAAGAGATCAGGATTTTTACCGATCATCAACCTCTTACTTTTTGCAGTATCCGAGCGAAGTACAAATGCCAAAATTAAACGATGGAAGGCATTCATCGAAGAACATAACGCCAAGGTATTCTACAAACCCGGAAAATAAAATTTTTGGCCGACACTTTGTCACCACAAAACATTAACGCTATACAAAACGAACCCCAATCTGACGTAGCCACTATTCATAACGAACTTTCCTTAACCTTCTAGGTCGAATCCACCGATAAACCCCTGAACTGCTACAGGAATCAAATAATCCTGGAGGAAGCAGAGCAGCCTTTATGGCGACATTTCATAGTGTTCGGGACCAAAAACCGACACATAATCCAATTCAATAACAGGGACTCGCTGTTCGAATTGGTCAAAGAGGTAGTAAACGTAGACGTTGTTAACGCCATTTACTGCAACCTAGCTTACGTAAAGTCATATATGCTTTCAGTTTTAATTTGGACATTTAATAAAGAGCATTGGCTTGAATGTAAAACTCCGGCAGTGGCCGTCAACACTTATTCTATTAATTCTATGAATACCGTGCCTTAAGGGCCGTTAGCAACGGAGTCAGTTACTCCCAACGTAGTCTTCGTAAGCAGAGAGAAGAGAGCCATTGGCAACCGCCCGGCAAATTCATATGAGCAGCCAGCCACGGGGGCAATTACGTCTTCACCCCTTCCCCCGGACCATCCACGGTGGGACAGTGCGAGGCTGCACAACTAAAACATAATTGGCACCCAACTTTAATACCGAATCCGCGACACAAAAATGTGTAAGTGGGCTGATCAAAATTAATACAGTCAAACTTCAAATAGCAAATCAGCAAAACTTCAAATAAATAAAAATCCCTACAAGCTATTTACACAAAATTAAAAAATATACAGTTTGAATAAAGCAATTGTAAAGGTGATTTACAAATAAAGTGAATTAATATCGGCCGTCCCTAAATAAAATTTTCCTTCGGACGCCAAGCACCCAGTTATTAATATAAAATTATAATATACAAAATTAATTTGTCGAATTAAAACATTCGGTCTCCCAATATCGTGTGTTTAGTGTCAACAAATTAGTCGCCTTATGAGTTTTCCAGGCCCATATAGGGAAACTAAACACGAACTTGACAGTGACAGTGAAGAAGAATTAATCCGAGATACCCGGGATAACAACCAGCACGGGCACAACAAGAAAGTAACGCGGAAACCATGAACGCGACACAAATAGAGGCGTTAATTCAGGCCGCATTAACTAGCCAAGAACAGAGGCTCAGATCCGAATTCGCGGGTCAGATCAACGCCGTTAACCAACAACTTCAGATCTTGCGTATAGAAGCGCCAGAGGTAGAATCTTACCAGAGGGTAAAGGTAGTACCGGGAGCACCATAGTGCGATATACCATTACATATAGTGAAGTCGATTCCAGATTTTACTGGCATACAAGATGAGTACGTGGCATGGAGGCAATCCGCCACTGATGCCTACGAATTATTCGAGTCTTATGAGGGCAGTTCCGCGCATTACCAAGCGGTTACTGTTATTAGAAATAAAATTAAGGGACCAGTGCGCGTACTGCTAGTTTCTTATAATACAGTGCTTAATTTTAAAGCCATACTAGCTAGATTACCCTGCTCCTACGCAGATAAAACATCTTTGCGCCTATTACGGCAGGGACTTGAGTCGGTCCGTCAGGGCGACCAAACACTTATGCAGTACTACGATGAAGTCGAACAAAAATTGACCCTCGTTACAAACAAAATTGTCATGACACATGACGACGAAAGGGCTTCATTACTCAATACAGAAGTTAGGGCTGACGCCCTACACGTATTCATTTCCGGTCTAAAAAAATCACTAAGGGCTGTTGTATTTCCAGCACAGCCAAAATACCTGCCAGCAGCACTGGCATTAGCTAGAGAGGCAGAGGCCAGTATCGAACGAAGTATGTTCGCGGCCACATATGCCAAAGTAGCTGAGCAAAGAAATCAGAATACTGATTTTCACAAGGGCAAGCACCGAGCACCCGAGAAACAAGGGAAAAATCCTGGTGCCGACCGCGGACCAGAAAAAAATCCACATTTCTTTAAAAAGCCGAACAAGTATCAGAACAACGATACATGGCATAAACGGGACAACTAGGTAGATCAGGGTAAGCAAAATCAGTCCCTGGAACCTATGGACATTGATCCATCATCTTCTAAAGTCCGACATCCTACGGGTTTCAAACAGGGAAACAACACTCAATACCAAAATTTGCAGAACCTAAAAAGACCAAACTCTTCGGAGAGAATGACTGGCCAAAGGCGCCAGCGGGTTAACAACGTTGAGCAAACTGCAAGCGCGGGAGAAACTCAAGACTATGAAAGCGCGGCCACAGCCGCACTAAATGCAATTGACGATGACAGTGACTCATTTGACGGTAACGACCTCGTAAATTTTTTAGAGGAAGGTCCCGCTTGCCCTTCATTGAGCGAGGGCTGGCGGGGAAAACTATAAGAATCCTTATAGACACTGGAGCGGCAAAGAGTTATGTAAGGCCTTTAAAGAAGCTGAAGAACATAATGCCTGTCGACTCCCCTTTCACTGTGAGTTCCATTCATGGCTCCAGTAATATTAAAGAAAAATGCTTTATGCGCATATTCGGCCTAAAGGCTCAATTTTTTTTACTCGATACTATCAACACTTTTGCAGGCGGTTTTGCACTTAATGCAGGCGGGAGCGGCATTAGATTTACATTACAGTGTAATCAGGTATGGAAACATATCTGAGAAACTCAAATACCACGAATGCGATAACGTGAACTTCACAAATATCGATGACTTAGTAGTCCCAAATTCAGTGAAAGCAGCATTTAAAAAAATGATCCTTAAGAGGAAAAAAGTGTTTTCGCACTCTAACGAGTGCCTTTTAACACCTCGATCATCGCCACAATTCGTACAGAAACTAGCGAACCAGTATATTCCAAACTATATCCTTACCCCATGGGAGCCGCAGATTTCGTTAACACAGAAATCAAACAGCTGTTAAAGGATGGCATTATCCGGCCTTCTAGGTCGCCATTTAACAGCCCAACATGGGTTGTAGACAAAAAGGGACTTGATGCAGATGGCAACAAGAAAAAACGGCTGGTGATCGATTTCAGGAAACTGAATGAACGAACCATCGCCGACCGTTACCCTATGCCAAGTATTCCTATGATTTTAGCGAACCTAGGAAAGGCAAAATTTTTTACTACCCTAGGCTTAAAATCGGGGTACCACCAGATTTATCTGGCAGAAAAAGATCGTGAAAAAACTGCTTTCTCCATAAACGGAGGAAAGTATGAATTTTGCCGTTACCCTTTGGACTGAAAAATGCGGGAAGCGATTTCAACGGGCGATCGATGACCTTCTACCTGAACAGATCGGGTAAATTTGTTACGTTTATGTAGACGATGTGATAATTTTCTCCGAAAACGCTGCTGACCACGTTATACACATTGACACAGTCCTTAAATGCCTGTGCGAAGCCAACATGAGAGTGGCACCGGAAAAAACCAAATTCTTCAAAGAAAGTGTAGAATTTTTAGGTTTCATTGTCATCATCATCAAACGGAGCCAAAACGGACTCGGAAAAGGTAAAAACCATTCAGGAGTACATCGAACCAAAAAATTTATTCAGCCTCAGGTCTTTTATAGGGTTGGCCAGCTACTACAGAAGTTTTGTCAAGGACTTTGCTACCATAGCCAGACCACTTACCTCCATACTTAAGGGAAAGAATGGCACGGTTAATAAACACATGTCAAAAAAGGTGGCAATCGAATTCGATGAGTCCCAACGCAGAGCGTTCGAGCGCCTGCGAGACATTTTGTCATCAGAAGATGTGATATTAACATATCCAGATTTCAACCTTCCTTTCGATTTGACCACCGATGCCTCAGCAAGCGGTATCGGCGCGGTACTGTCCCAAAGAGGCAGGCCAATCACAATGATATCTCGTACGTTGAAAGACTGTGAACTCAATTACGCAACCAACGAAAGAGAATTATTGGCAATTCTTTGTGCTATAGGAAAACTACAAAACTACCTATACGGCACAAAAGAGATCAGGATTTTTACCGATCATCAACCTCTTACTTTTGCAGTATCCGAGCGAAGTACAAATGCCAAAATTAAACGATGGAAGGCATTCATCGAAGAACATAACGCCAAGGTATTCTACAAACCCGGAAAATAAAATTTTTTGGCCGACACTTTGTCACGACAAAACATTAACGCTATACAAAACGAACCCCAATCTGACGTAGCCACTATTCATAATGAACTTTCCTTAACCTTCTAGGTCGAATCCACCGATAAACCCCTGAACTGCTACAGGAATCAAATAATCCTGGAGGAAGCAGAGCAGCCTTTATGGCGACATTTCATAGTGTTCGGGACCAAAAACCGACACATAATCCAATTCAATAACAGGGACTCGCTGTTCGAATTGGTCAAAGAGGTAGTAAACGTAGACGTTGTTAACGCCATTTACTGCAACCTCGCCGCACTAGCATGCATCCAACATTCCTTGGTGACCGAATTCCCAGCAACCAAGTTTTGGCATTGCAAAAAATTCGTGAATGACATCACGGATGCAAATGAACAAAAATAAATAATTATCTGCGAACACAACCGCGCTCACAGGGCAGCCCAGGAAAATGTTAAACAAGTCCTTCAGGATTACTACTTTCCAAATATGTCCAAACTCGCCAACGAAGTGGTTGTAAACTGCAAAACATGCACCAAGGGGAAGTACAACAGACACCCCAAGAAGCAAGAGCTGGGTATCACACCAACCCCCTCATATGCTGGCGAAATGCTGCATATAGACATATACTCTACGGATAAGAGATTTTTTTTAACCTGCGTAGATAAATTTTCAAAGTTCGCTGTAGTACAGCCATTACAACTTACAGCCTTATTACAACTTATAAATTTATTCCCAAACATTAAAACAATATATTGTGATAATGAGGCATCTTTCAACTCGGAGACAATTACCTCATTATTAAAAAATCAATATAACATTGACATTGTTAATGCACCCCTTCTACACAGCAGCTCAAATGGGCAAGTGGAGCGATTCCACAGTACCCTAACTGAGATAGCTAGGTGCATGAAAATCGACCAAAAGGTTGATGATACCGTTGAGCTTATTATGAGAGCCACAGTAGAATATAACAAGACAATACATTCAGTGACAAGACTACCACCTAAGCAGGCCTTGCACTCAGCTAATGCCGAACAGAAATTGGCAATAATAAGTAATATTGAAAAGGCGCAACAGGCCAATCTAGATAGATGCAACCCTACCAGGCAAAACAGAATTTTGAGGTAGGAGAAAAAGTATACCTCAAAAATAACAAGAGGTTAGGAAATAAACTTACCGCACTGTACACAGAAGAGCGTGTACAAGCAGACATGGGAACGTCTGTCCTCATTAGAGGGAGGGTGGTCCACAAGGACAACCTTAGATAAAATACCCCTCAACTCTTCTTACCTTTTTTACCCTATTTTCATATACACTACACCTTAGATACTTACTCCAGTTTATACACAGTAGATTTAACCTTCCGCTTGTTTACAGGATCGCGGGAATTTTATTGATAACGTTAACTGTAGTTAGCGCTAGAGTGACGGATTATTCGCATGCGCAGTATATCCCAATTACGGACGGAATTGCGTTGGTATGGGAACAGAGAAACTTGCTTCGACACTCAAGTAATTTGTCCGAATTTTCAAGTATAATAGAAGAAACTACTAGGTTGTCTGATTTATTCCCACAGTCTCATATGTTAGACGTCGATACCGAACATGTTAGAAGTTTATTGTCTGTTTTAAAAATACACCACAGGATGGCCAGGAGCCTAGACTTCCTAGGCACCGCACTCAAAGTAATTGCGGGCACACCTGATGCGGCCGACTTCGATATGCTAAAAGTGTCCGAGGCACGTTTAATTGAGTCAAATAACCGGCAGGCTATAATAAATACGCAGACGCAGAATAAAATTAATGAATTAACAGAGTTAACAGAATTATCAAGGCAAAACAAACGAAGTAATTTTGGCCAGAAACAGAATACTAATAACTGAGATTCAAAACGTAATTCTTACAGTCACACTTGCAAGAGCCAACATCATAAACCCAGCAATTTTTGATCAAAATGATTTGAAGTCTGTATTTGTTGATCACCCCACAGAAGTCCCCATCATTAGCCTACTAGAGGCGTCTAACATAAGAGTCCTTCAGTCCGATAGTATAATCCATGTGCTAATCGCATACCCTATTTGTAAAAAAGTCATGATCTTCCCTGTATCACACCAACATACCATCCTGCAATTGAAGGAGAACACAGTAGCCGAATGCAATAGCGACGTCTTAGCAGTCACCGATTGCGTAACAACAACTTACGCGACGTTTTGCAAGCTGGCGACCCATGATACTTGTGCTCGAGGCATACACGCGGGGAGTACCGCACTATGCGAGTCGCAAGTCAGCCACCTAAGCCCCATCCCGTTAATATATGACGGAGTAATAATAGTTAACGAGTGCCCAGCTAAAGTCAGCACTGATGCCGGCCCTGAAATAGCCACCAACGGCTCACACCTCATTACGTTCGAGCGAGTGGCTTTCATCAAAGGCACCAAATACTCGAACCAACGTGAAGCCATAAGAAAAACTCCGGGCATGGCGGCATCCCCGTTACTCAATATCACGGCCACGATCCCACACTAAGCATGCCACTTCTCCAAAGAATTAACAACCAAAACTTGGAGGTTATCCAAGGGCTTAAGGAGGAAGTAAAATCGGCTGGTACTATCGACAACTGGTTCGCGGTCGGCTTGGGAGCCAGTCTTCTCATCAGCTGCTCCTTCCTACTCATCAAGCCGTTGACAAATTCCAGATGACCGAGGACGGTCATATTCCTAAGGGGAGAGTTGTTAACACTGTTAAGGAGTAATCATAAGTCGATACAGATCTTGGGTGATTATTGGATCACCCTAGTGTTTAGTTGCAAAATCAGCATAAACATCTTTAGGGGCCGTGCCTGGTTCTTGGCGGTGCACGGTATGGTGAGTTATGTTGATTTTGCTAGTGTCAGCACTTTGCTGCACGAGCGGTCGGCTTGCCGGCCGCGCATAGCTTACGTAAAGTCATATATGTTTTCAGTTTTAATTTGGACATTTAATAAAGAGCATTGGCTTGAATGTAAAATTCCGGCAGTGGCCGTCAACACTTACTATATTAATTGAAATTGGTTATCGAGCCTTAAGGGCCGTTAGCAACGGAGTCAGTTACTCCCAACGTAGTAGTAAGAAGAGAGAAGAGAGCCATTGGCAACCGCCCGGCACATCCATATGAGCAGCCAGCCACGGTGGCAATTACGTCTTCACCCCTTCCCCCGGACCAGCCACGGTGGCAATTGGATCGCAACTCTTCACCCTCACGGACAGCGGCGAGGGACAGTGCGAGGCTGCACAACTAAAACATAATTTATATATACTTTATAGGGTTGGAGATGTCTCCTGTACTGCGTTGCAAACTTCTGACTGAAATTGTAATACCCTTTGCAAGGGTATAAAAATGGCAATCGGAGGTTCAGCACCAAATTTCTCTGCATGTAGTATAGCCACAGCTGGCGGCCTATGAGTGGAGTTAATTAATAGATAAATAAATGCTTAGTTGAATAAAGTAAGAAAGAAAATAGAAGGTTTAGAAGGAAGACTAGCCACAGATACAAACTCTGTGGACGATTTCAAAATACAAACAATCGACCCAACTATAAAGTGTGATACAACGCTTGAAGTGGTAAAATATTTACCAAAGTTTACCGGGGAACCACCACAATATGTAGGTTGGAGGTAAGCTGTAGAAACTGTTATGAGTCTTTTTAAAATTCAAAGTGAACAATTCTTTATTGCTTTAACAATTTTACGAAATAAAATTATGGGAGCTGTCCATGATGCTCGTACCAATCATGGTTCCGTTTTAAAAAACTTCAAGAAATCTTGTCTAGATTGGATTTTATAATACATATTCTGGAGTCAGAACTCAGTATTCTCAGGCAGGGACGAATGACAGTTTCTGAATACTTTAACGAAGTTAATTAAAAAATGACTTTACTGAAAAACAAAACCATAATGACACACGGAAAGGAAAGCGTAATTACCAAGGAAACAAACAAAACAACATAGAGCAACGCTCTACGAATATATATATCCGGATTAAATGGATCTATCTCAGAAAATCTTTTCTCATTAAATCCACCAGATTTGCCCAATGCCAAACTATTTCAGTGCTCAATTTGCAAACAGGTTTAATGGATTTAAAAATGAAAATATATATCAGGGAAACAACTTACCATTTGATCAAGTAGGACAGAATAATAATAATAATAAAACGGGTAATCATTGGGGTAATTAAAAAAATTATAACTGGCAACAAAAGAGAAACTTTTGGCAAAATAATAACCAAAATAACACTCAAAAGCAACAAGCTGTCGAGCCGATGAATGTTGATCCATCGATTCAACTCCAGAATAAACCTAATAACAATCGGAAGCCGAATAATAATTGGCAGGCGAATATCAGTCGAGGAAGATATAATAATAATTATTATCAAAATAATAATCATTCAATTTACTATCGCCCAAATTAAAATAGAGGGAAAACTCAAGCTCAAACAAGAAAGGAAACAAACTTCGGCAGGCAGAAGTCCATATACCCTTGCAGCTTTGCAGATAGCTTTAAACTGAGAGAGTAGTTTGCGTAGAATCGGACGCACAGACGGGCGGACAGACAGACATGGCTAGATCGACTCGCCTAGTGATGCTGATCAAGAATATATACACTTTGTAGGGTCGGAAATGTCTCCTTCACTGCGTTGCAAAGTTCGGAATAAATTTATGATACCCTCTGCAAGGGTATAAAAATAAATGAATAATACTTTCTGATTCGAAAAATAAAATGATAATAAATAAAGATGTTCATTTATATTATATATATACATATAATAAGACAAGAAAGGAAGCAAACTTCGGCAAGCCGAAGGTTATATACCCTTGCAGCTATTGCAAAAATGAAATATTCTTGAAAACATTAAAATTAAGATTGACTTGCGTGTATGTTTACATTGAAGCTATGATGATTTGCAGCTCAATTATTTGATAGTTCCAATAGCAGCTATATGATATCGTTTTCCGATTTTAATAAAATTAAAAGCGAAATTCTGAACTGTCAAATTATTAATTAATGAAAAAGAATTTAAAAAAAAAATACAAAATAAAAAATTACATTTATAAAAAATGTTTTAATATTTTTATTGTTCCTATCGGAGCTTTATGTTAAAGTCGTCCGATTTTGATGAAATTTAAACCGCAACTCTGAAATATTTAACCATTACTATTTCTCGAAGAACTAAAAAAAAATTAAAAAACAGCAGTTATAATTTGTTTTTATTTTCTTCCAGATTGTTCCTATGGGAGCTATATGATATAGTCGTCCGATTTTGATGAAATTTAATCCGAAATTCTGAAATAGTTAAACATTACTATATGCCCAAGAACTAAAAACAAAATTAGATAACAGCAAAGCTATAATTTTTTTTCATTTATTTTTCCGGTTGTTCCTATGGGAGCTATATGCTATAGTCGTCCGATCCGACTCGTTCCGACTTATGTACTGCCTGCAATAGAAAGACAACGTTTGGGAAAGTTTCACGCAAATAGCGTTAAAATTGAGAGACAAGTTTGCGTAGAAACGGACGAACAGACGGACGGACAGACGGACATGGCTAGATCGACTCTCCTAGTGATGCTGATCAAGAATATATATACTTTATAGGGTCGGAGATGTCTCCTTCACTGCGTTGCAAACTTCTGACTGAAATTATAATACCCTCTGCAAGGGTATAAAAATTATAACTTTGCTGTTTTTCAATTTTTTGTTTAGTTCTTCGACATTTAGTAATAGTTACATATTTCCGATTTACAGTTTAAATTTCATCAAAGTCGGACGACTATATAATATAGCTCCCATAGGAACAATCGGAAAAATAAATGAAAAAAAATTATAACTTTTCTGTTTTTTATTTTTTTGTTTAGTTCTTCGACATTTAGTAATGGTTAAATATTTCCGATTTACGGTTTAAATTTCATCAAAGTCGGACGACTATATCATATAGCTCTCATAGGAACAATCGGAAAAATAAATGAAAAAAATTATAACTTTTCTGTTTTTTAATTTTTTGTGTAGTTCTTCGACATATAGCAATGGTTAAATATTTCAGAATTATGGTTTAAATTTTATCAAAATCGGACGTCTATATCATATAGCTCCCTCAGAAATAATAAAAATATATAAAATAACTATCAAATAATTGAGCTGCAAATCATCATAGCTTCAATGTTTTTAAACATATACGAAAGTAAATCATAATTTTAATGTTTTCAAAAATGTTTAATTCTTGCAATAGCTGCAAGGGTATATGAACTTCGGCTTGCCGAAGTTTGCTTTCTTTCTTGTTCTCTCTAATATCTTAAAACCACAGCAAATTAAGAACTCTACTTTTAATTATTACATTTTTTATCGAATATTTGTATTCATACTATGTTGATCTTTTTTTCTTATACAACCGAGAAAAATTTAGCAACAACGTGCATTAGATTTATGTTGAGGTAGGGTTACGATAAGTAACAACAGCTACTGCTGATGCTGCTGCGGCTGCTGTTCTACAATGGACAGCTTGTTGGGCCTATTTAGGCTTTAGTATAGCTGCTGAAGATAGCCCTGGGTTTGCTGCACCTGCTCTGCTCTGTTTCCACTGGGTATCGGGGCTTTTTCGGGTTGCTGGGTAGCCCTGCTGTTGCTGCACCTGCTCTGCTGTACTGGCTGTTGGGCCGAATTAGGCTGCCGTGTAGCTGCTGATCGTGCTACGGCTGTAAGGCAGCGCTACTAGTTATGGCCACGAGCCGTGTTGTAAGCCAGTGCGGTAAGGGTTAGGCGCGGTCTCAGGAGGAATATGGTTGTACTAAGCCAGCATCCGAATTGGCCTCTGATAGTTCACTGTATTCAGCACCGTTGAACGCGTGTTGCGTTATACGAATATATTTCTTTAAACAAAATTAAATAAAAGCACTTATTAGTTTTCGTTGCTTTTTCTGTTGTTTGATGGTTATTCACGGTTATTTTTCTAACCAAGTAGCCAAACCACGAGGTCGGTCTGCTTGTTGGAGAAAATTTATTTCAGACAACTTGTATCGTTGGCGGTGGAAATCGAAAGAATAAGCTAAAGCCGTGAGCTTAGCAGGTTACCCCAAAACGGAAATATAGCTCTGTCAAAATTGATATTGACCACAGACCACTGTCTTCTACTCAGCTGATTATATTTATTGCGTTGCCAGTACGACAAAGTTCGGATTCCCGCGTTAGAGGGTGCCACCTGATCATGATGGGCTGCACTTGGTACAAGCTAGCATTCTGACTATAAGACCTAAGCTATACTGCCTCCTTTTCGGGATTTCTTTTTGTTTTCTTTATATTTTATAAGAGAGCTGGAACAAGCCCTTCTACAAGTCCCCACCGCTAAAATTGCACTTGGGAGGTGTCAACACACAATGTGCGATACACGCTTGGAGAGCCAACATCTATCACTGCTTTATGTCTTTTTCGGGGTACATTCCTATTGATTTTCTTTGGAGGTCTTCGAGTTTGTAATAGGTTGTACCTAGCTTCCTTCTTATTCTAGTTTTCACAAAAGTTGGCGCTAGCTTGGCATTAAAACCTTTCACAAACTTGCTTTGTTGAATATTTCTTCTGTACACCTCCTTGCCAACAGTATATGACACTTCTCGGCTTCTTAAATTATACGATTTTTCATTCCGACGTTGCTGTTGCCTATAGCTTTCACTGTATCTCCCCTAAACATATCGACTGAATCATCTCGACTGACTTGAATAGCCCGATCCTCTAACAGATATAGTTCTCTTAGTAGTTTATATGTAGAACCTTCTGTGATCATATGCTGACCGAAAGCTGTTAACAGCTGAATGCCAACTGGGTCTAAGCGAACAGCATATGCTACTAAGTTTGACATCCCAATTGAATTGATCTGGATGAACATAAGCTTTGATTCCAGTGATAATGCTACGGTTAACCCTCTCTAACGCGTTACCTTGAGGAGCATGCATAGCGGTTAGCATGCTGTATGCCGTACTTTTTAAACAAGTTATTAAAAATGTTGGATTTAAATTGTACTCCGTTGTCGGACACGATAACTTCAGGTATTCCAAAACAATGGAATAAGTCTTTCTCTAGATACTTTAGAAGAGCTTCGGCTGTGAAGTTTTTAACTGGCCTTAGAAATGGAAACTTTGTAAAGTGATCAAGGACCACAAAAATTCCTACATATCCTGATTTTGATCGAGGATAAGGGCCTAAGTAGTCAATATATAGTTTCTGAAACAACCTCTAGGTTTCACCTGTTTTAGCCAGAGGCGCTCTAAGAACATAGTTGGCATGCTTAGTGGTTTAGCACACTGCACAATTGTTAACGTAATCTTTAACATCATTAACTAAATTTGGCCAAAAATAGTGTCGTCTAATCCTTTCTAGTGTTTTATTAATCCCACAATGCGAGGGTAACGAACTATCGTGAGCTTTTTGTAAAGCAACCGAAATTAGTTCTTGTGGCAGCCATAGCTTCCACACCATATCATCCGCTAATCTTTCAGCCGACGCATGCTCTGTCCTTCTATAAATGCAATCCTTCAAGACTTTGATTTCCGGAAACTGCTTTTCAGCGTGCATCAGCTTTACTCTTAGTTCTTGATATTGTTTTGATTGAAATTGTGGTGAACAGAGATCTGGAGTTTTCAATTTCTGAACTAGATAAGTCCTCGGTAAACGTCCGTGATAATGCATCGGGAACTACGTTCCTAATACCCTTTCTATGCTGAATGGTAAAACTATATCCTTGTAGCTTGAGTGCCCATCTCGCAAAGCGGCTACTTAGATCGGATTGCGACATCAGCCACTTTAGTGAAGCGTGGTCGGTTATTACCGTAAACGTATGCTCGAAATTTTTTTATGCTCAGACTGGCCGCTAAGCATTCTTCGCTGACAATCATTAAGTTTTCGTGACATAAATGCTATTGGAATTTCATCTCCTTCTTGGTTAACTTGCATCAGAACTCCCCCAACTCCCGTGTGACTTGCATCACAATGTATATAAAATGGCTGTGAATAATCTGGCATATGAAGAACAAGAGCTTTACACATTGCTGCTTTGACGTCCTGAAATGCTTGCTCCGCGTACATCACTAGCCTGGACCTAAAAGATGCGTATTGGCAAATACCACTCGACCCTGATTCTAAAGACAAAACCGCCTTTACAGTTCCCGGGAGACCTTTACATCAATTTAAAGTCATGCCTTTCGGCCTTACGAATGCCCCTTCAACGATGTCAAAGTTAATGGATCGCATAATCCCAGCCTACCTTCGAAATGAGGTATTTATTTATCTGGATGACCTCCTTATAATTTCTTTTCATTTGAGCGGCACATAAAGGTGTTGTGCGAAATTGCAGAAGCATTGGAGAAAGCAGGTCTTACCATAAACGTTCAAAAAAGTCGATTTTGTGTACCTGAAGTTCATTATTTAGGCCACATTGTGGGTCATGGGACTATAGCCATGGACGTTGTGAAGATTGAAGCCATTAAAGAGTACCCCACATCGCAGTCGTTAAAACAACTTCGTAGATTTTTAGGTATGACCGGGTGGTACAGTAAGTATATTGAGAATTATGCTTCAATAACTTCTCCGCTTACAGATGCCTTAAAAAAGAAGAAAACATTTACGTGGTCTAGTGCAGCTCAGCCTTTGGTAGACGACTTAAGATACCCTCTATTAGTGGCATTAGTGTCACCTCATTGACTTTACGACAATCTATACAGAGGCGAACCTTGCCGGGCTTTCTTACGATCACTACTGGCGAAGACCACGAACTATTGGATTCTTCAATGACTCCAAGGCCAATCATACGGTCTATTACCTCATACATAAGTTTTTTGATAGCTGGATAATGGACTGGATAATGTCGTTGCTACCTACATCTACTTCGTGATGCAACAAATTTGTTTGACCCAGACCCTTTTCAGAAAATGATGGAAATGATTGAATAGCTTTTTCCAATAAAGTACGCTGGTACTTTGTTAAATTACGTTGCGAAACAGCATCAGCTTCTTCTACACTCGGACATGCTAAGCTAGCAATACCGTCTCGGACTGACAATCCAGAAGGACATATATCAAATGCAGTCCAAAAGTCAATGCCTAAATATAACGACTGAACAAGTGACGGTACGATGTACAAATTTAGACACTTTGTTGTCTCTCGATAAGTGACGTCTACATTAAGTTTACCAATTATAGTCTGTAACTGACCATCTGCCGTGCGCACATTTGAGGACATTTGCTTAAAATCTACATTTCGGCAGGAAAGTTCGTTGGCAAAATCTCCTCCTATACAGCTGATTGATGCGCCAGTATCCAACAACCCTATCATCTGTTTCCCAAAAATAATGACTTCAACATACGGACGTACGTCAGGACCGACTATGGCAGAGATCAAGGCCCGTTTTTCATTTCTAATTTACCTATAGTATTCACTGATTCGCAAGCACAATCTTTTTCTTCTGGTGGTGAATGCAAAAGTTTTGGTACTGGCAGGTTTGTGGTTTTGTCTGGTAAAATGGTTTTTGTAGATTGAGGTGGCTCTACAAATCCATCTGAGTCGTATTCGCTGTTTGTTTCTTCCGTGCACTTGCCACTGGTGCACGATCTACTAAGTTTTTTGAGCCAGTACATTTCGTACAGGATGGTTTATAAGTATCAGGCTGACCACAGCCGTAACAAAACACCTGCCGTTCGCAAAGACAATCTTGGTATCGATGGCCTTTCGCTCGACAGTTCCAGCAAGTCAAATTAATTGCTGCTACCTCAAGACTCCCGTCTTCATCGCTGAAAACCTCTTCGCAATCGCCATGCGTCTCTACAGCGTGAATGGTTTATTAGGTTTATTCTTTGTCAAGCTCAGCATAAATACTTCAACAGTTCTAACTAAGTGACGTAGGTGTGCTGTGCTAGTCACTTTTTCATACAGAAGCTCATGTTGAATTTGAGGCAGAAAATTAGCCCGTAAAGTTTCCAACAATGCTAGGTCCGACAATGGAACCGAAAGTGTATCGGCCAACAACGATCGACTCATAGAATTCATCAAACGATTCGTTTTCCCTCTGCTTACGTCGATCTATTGCTGATCGAATATTAAGATCTGTAAGTTCATCTTTAAATTGAGCCCTCATAGCGGCACGCAAATTGACCCACTGCAATGATCTAGTACCATGACTTAGATGAACGCTTTTGTGATAACGCCAAAAGCAGTCATTAGCACTTCCGTCTAATATATTGCTTATGTAGCGAGATATTGGATCAAAGTTACCATTTAGAGTTTGATAGGTAAGGGCTTCAAGTCGATATATAAATTCATCAATCGACATGTTTGACCGGCCTGAGAAACGCAGTTTCCAATTTATCATTATCTGGCTAATACGATCTAGTCTTTACTATGTATTCATTTGCGAAAACCTAGTTTCGGACTCATTTCCTATTGTAGAACGATTTTCTACTGGAAATGAATTTTCTGCTACAGGCCCTTTTTCTATTGGAGGAAGATTTCCTGTAGCCGAAGAATGTCCTGCTGCAATGAAGTTCCCTCTTTCTGGAAGCTGCTCATCACTCTCTATTAGCCTATTACCAGCATCTGGGGCTTGCTTTTGGTTCTCCAAAAGAGTTAACATTCGTTGAAACCCAGCGCTAATAGTTTCTGCTAAAGCTTCCGTTCTTTTATTAGATTCCCTAACGGCTTTCTGTAACTCTTCCATGCTAAAGTCGTCTGTAATAGGATTTCCTGCTAGTTTCTTGCTCAAATCAATCTGAGACCTACCCAATGCACTCGATGGTCCACTTGCACTTTCACTACCGGATTTTAAATCTGCTTTACACACAGGACAATTTTTATGATTTCGAACCTTTGTGTTAAAACAAACTCGATGAAAAGTATGACCACAGTTAGCAGATAATAACTGAGCAATTCCTCTTAGACAAATAAAGCAGTCACCATTTGCCGTGACGGAAATATCTTCTGCTGGTTCGTCTTCACCTAACATTTTTTTTTTTACTTATGCATTTTATTTATTGAATCTTCTCTGAATTGAGACTAACAATAAGTATATAAAATCTTAAATTAAAAAGCTATATCTGACAGTCAAGTTGACTGACGCGGGATGTAAGGGCTCTAATAACTATTGCTGAGCTGGAAGGTCATTTCGTTGCAATCGGGTCCGGTTGGAAACCCTGGCTAGGCCCCTGGCGAGCTGGTTTGGATGAGAAGTTAGCTTGGTGTGGTAGGACGCCTTTTGTTTTGAAATTTCATCTTTTACGGGTAGAATGCCCAGATCTCTGTGGATGTTGTCGTTCCGAACATACCAAGGTGCCCCAGTGATAGTTCTCAGGATTTTTGATTGTGCTCGCTGGATAATGTCGATGTTACTGCTGCTCGCGTTTCCCCACAATTGGGAACCGTAAGTCCAGACTGGCTTAAGCGTTGAATTGTAGAGCAGAACCTTGAAGTCCAGGCAGAGGGGGGAGCGAGCGTTTATGAGCCAATGGAGGTTATTGGATTTTAGTTTTAGATGAATTTTCTTAGCTTCGATATGTCTCCGCCATGTAAGTCTTCTGTCAAGGTGGACGCCAAGGTACGTTACATCGTCAGCTTGTGGAAGTGGCGTGTTATTCAGAGTTAGCGTGGGACACGTTTGTCTGTTAAGAGTAAACGTTATGTGTTTACACTTTTGCGCATTTATTTTTATACGCCAGTCTGATAACCACCTCTCCACTACAACGAGATGATCAGCTAGTTGTGCTGTTGCCTGAATTGGGCATTTGGACCGACTTAAGATCGCGGTATCGTCTGCGAATGTAGAAGTAGTTAGCCGCTCGTTCGTGGGAATATCTGCGGTGTAAAGGAGAAATAGAGTTGGACCAAGGGCGCTACCTTGAGGAACTCCAGCCTCTATCGTGTAATCGTCGGATATTGTAGTGTTGCATCTCACGGCGAAGGCTCTGTTGTAAAGGTACGATTCAAGTATCCTGTGAGTGTTTTCCGGTAGTAACGTTCTGATTTTATGCATAAGGCCATCGAGCCAGACTCGGTCGAAAGCCTGCGCAACGTCAAGGAATACCGCACTGCAGTATTCCCGAGACTCGAATGCAGTTCGTATTTCTGTTGTTAATCTGTTAACTTGCTCTATTGTTCCATGGCTTTCTCGAAAGCCAAATTGATGTGCCGGAATAATGTTGTGCTCTTTCAGATATGGGATTATGCGTGACAAAAGGCATTTTTCGAGCAGTTTTGACAGACACGACAGTAAACTTATCGGTCTATATGAGGCTGGTACTGTGTGATCTTTTCCTGGCTTTGGGATCATTATGATTACCGACTTTTTCCATTTTTTTGGGAAGTAGCCAAGTCGTGTAATCCCGTTAAATAGTTTACAAATTACCTCAACAGCACAGTTTGGGAGTTCAATTAGCATCTTAGGAGTTATTAGATCACCACCTGGGGCCTTTTTTGTTTTTAATCGCTCGCTAATGACTTTTGCAACTTCGTTTGTTTGGAACAGAATTGGCGCCGTCTCAGTTCCACCTCGAATTGGCGGCGACGGTAGTGTGAATGAATTATTTGCAGGGTTTGGCTGAAAAACATTTCGAAGGTGTAAAGCAAATGTACAGGCTCTGTCTTTGTCGCTTCTGGCCCAGCTGCCTGAAGAGTCTCTTACGGGAATTACTGTTTCGGCCGGCGCATTTAGATTTGGGTGGGCCCTCCACAGGGGATGCTTGGTGCTGGTGGGTGAAAGTTTCTCAATGTACTGGCGTTGTGCTTTTTCTTCTTCGTGCCTTAGAGCCCTGGTAAGTCTGCGACCAGCTTCCTTAAGACTATGCTTTGAGGATGGCGATCTGCTGGTTTGCCAAGCACGCCTCAAACGTCTTTTCTCCAAGACAAGCTGTTCGATTTCAAGGTTAGTTTTGTGTTGGTGTGTGTGCCCATCCCTCCCTTGCGGTGTAGAGACTTTGGCTGCTGCGACGAGTACAGACTCCAGTGCATTGGCATAGCAGTCGATGTCCTCCTTGGAGTTGAGCTGTGGAGTTAGTTCGATGTGGGAACTTACGTACTTTTTGAACTTCAGCCAGTTGGTTCGATGCGACGTCAGCCTGCAAGGGTGCTCGATTAATTCCGGGCTTTGAAGAAGAGTTATTAGCACTGGTGAGTGGTCCGATGATAGATCCAAAAGCGATTTTGCAGATATTAGATTGCGGGAAATATTCTTTGTCACAGCAAAATCAATTAAATCAGGTAGTTTTCTAGGATCTGTTGGCCAGTATGTAGGACTGCCTGGTGAAACGTAGTCCAGTTTGTTGCATGTTTTGATGAGTGCATTATATAGTTGCCTTCCTTTGGGGGTAACAAGGCGGGATCCCCAGTGTGTGTGCTTGGCGTTGTAATCACCTGCTGCTATGAATCGCTCTCCAAGTGAATTGTAGAAGTCCATGAATTGGTCTTCTGAGACTGTAAAGCGGGGTGGGCAGTAGACAGCGGCAATGGCAAGGTTGCTGGTGCCCAACTGTAATTTTATCGATGTAGCTTGCAGATAATTTTTTGCAAACCGTTGGTAAAAGTGGTGTTTGATACGGTCTCTTATTAAGATGCCGGCTCCGCCATGTGCTTTACCATCTGGATGATCGGTGCCGTAGAACGTGTATCCTCGTATTTGAAAGTTATATTTGCTGGTGAGATGCGTTTCTGCCAGCAACATAACGTCGATGTGATTTTCGTTCAGAAATTTAGTTATTTCAGGTATATGCCGTGAAACACCATTGGCGTTCCACAGAGTTATTCGGAGGCTAGGCATAATTTATTTGGACTGCTGAGCTGCAAGCATTTGTAACAAGATATTTTGGTTTTGCATAACATAAATTCCATCATATTTTGTTGCAAAGTTATCATCATAGTTTCTATGTTACTTTGTGGCTGTCCCATGGCCTGCTGTATGTTATCAGTTTTCGGCTCTATGTGAGCTGTGCCTGATCTTAGAGCACTGGCGTAGGAAATGCTGTTGGTGGTAATTGGAGGGCCAAATGATGACCTGGCTGCTTTTGCGAAGAAAACTTCGGGTGTTGTTTGTGATTTCATGTAAATGTTCTGGCGTGCCGTTGTCGCTCTTTGCATCCGACTTTTCATCTCCTTGTAGACTGGACAGCCTCTGTAGTTTGCTGTGTGGTTTCCTTGGCAGTTTACACACTTTCTAGTGAGAGTCTCCCTTGTTGGCAGGGCAGGGTTCGGAGCCGTGGCAGTTACCACAAGCTACACAAACTGACCTGAGGGTGCAGTAAGCCCTGGTGTGTCCGTATTCCTGGCAGTTTGTACATTGCACTGGCCCGTTCCGTTTGTGCGGCTCTTCAACTGTGATCCTACGGTGCAAAAGGTACTGCAACTTGTAGATCGGGTGCACTGCGTTTTTTTTCAAAGTTCTGCTGTCTGGCTCCAGCTCGACCTTGAAAAGTGGTTGCGGCTTCTTGTTTTTGTTCATAATGTTTATAACATTTTTGGCGCAAAAACCGTTTTCTTTTAAAGCCTCTATAATTTCAGAGGGGGTCACATCCGGTTCTATTCCCTTGAGGACAACTTGTAAGCCCTTGCAACTTTTCAGCTGGTACGTGTAGTAATTCTTTTTGGCATTGTTTAGGTACCTCGACACTACTCGGAAATCATCTTCGGTTTTGGTTTGAAGTTTGGTTTCGCTTATGTTCCCTTTCATGAAAGTTATCCTTCCCGACAAGCTCAACTATTTTATTTACTAGGACGTTAGAGATCTTCTCCCGAATAAAGATAGGTGGGGGCTTTAGTTTCTTTGGGGCTGATTCTTCGTACTCTGTTTCAGGCTCCGCCAGAATGGAAAATCTATTTTCATTTGATGGCCCGAGATTTTCAGTGCCTTTGTTGGTACGGTTTATTTTGGGCATATTGCCGTCAAATTTTTTTGGGGGGGTTAGCTTGCGCTTGGAAATATTAATATAGCGATCCATGCCTGTCTGCGTGGCCGAACCCGCTTGCGGAATTGTAATTTTTCCTACCGTAGCTTTGTTTTTGCCGTTTGACCCGATTTTTGCACTTAGTTGTGTTGTTGCTTTAACCGCTGCAGAAGAAGAGAGTGGAGTCGTTATTGCATTGTTGGCGACAGAGACCGTTGTAGTTGACGTAGTAGTTGCTGTTGTTGTTGCACTAGGTGGCAGAAGCTCGGTTGGAGTTTTGCATTGCTCACACCATGTTGTTTGTGCGGTGAAAAGCAGGGCGGGAGAGCAAGAACTAGCTCTCTGGTTTTCGGCGGTCAGTAAACTTGCACTTTCTTGCACTTTCGGTTCTAGAGTATTACTCGTGAACGAGAAATAAGCATTGTTTCGGGCCAAAGAGAGACGACGTTTGTCTTGCTCACTCTGAATTTTTTCACGGGCTTCGTCTTGCTGTTTTTGGCGTTGAGTGCGCTGATCCACGTTCTTACTCATTTATTGATAGAGCGTAATATTTATTAATTAATTAACTAAAAACTTTAGTTTACGATATGCGAATTAGCATCACGAATCGCAAAACCACGCGTTTATAAATTTTTCCGAACGTTTACAACTCAGTGACTTATTGTTTTTCCGGAGCGTTAAGAAAACACGTCTACACGCGACCGAATGCAATGATGCAATGACTATTTAAAAAGTTTTTTTTTTTCTTTTTAAACTATAAATAATTTTCCGGGAATCAAAACAATCTTCGTGTCTAGTAATCATAATTATTTAAGCATTGTGTATCAAGAGTAACGAACAAAAATTAGGTTTAACTATTGCAGACATTCCAACGTTCGTACAAATGTGTGATCCAAAACGTAAAAAGCTACTAGAAACGCTTCTACTCTGGCACACATCTATTACGATTTTAACTTGTTTGCAACCTGCCATAACTAAATTGAACAAAAAAACAAAAATTCCAAAGCGTTACTGCCACTAATATCCATCTAGATCCAAGTTAATAGTCCTGCCAAGAGATTAGTTCGTATCTTAAAGCAGCGTTTTGGAAACTCTGAGCACCTTTCGAGAATACTGTAAGTACCGGTAGAACCCTTTTTATAAAAGTGTATCTAATCCTGTTGTACTTCCAAAGCCTATCAGAGTTTTTATTTTGATGCGTGGCAGGTGATAGAAATCTTCTAAAATATTCACATCCAATCGCAGGTTCCTACTTGATTTAGCTGTTTTCTCTTTAATAACTCATCGAAATTAAAATTGTTCGGAACGTTTCTATATTAATAGTACGCTAATCCAGATACAAGTTAAATTAAAGTCAAGGTGCAAATAGTTCTGTTTGGGTTAGAAGAGGTAAAGAAAAGTAATAAATCTGACCATATTTTTAGTCTCCAGTGGTTTATGAAAATTACGCACTGGTTGATGAAGTTGACTATTTTATTCTATATGGGGGCCAGCCAAGGTCGGGCCCCACGTTGGGCGCCATAATTGTTTCTGTAGCATATAACGATCTATTAGGAAAGAGCTGGTGGAAAAATTAACGTGTCTGCGGAGTACGCGACATCCTCGGCTTTTTACAAAGAAAATAAAACCGCCACGTTATAAGGCTCGTATGCTAGTAAAAATCACTTAAAATTGGGGAACTAAAGAAAAAAATAGAAGAAAAGGGCTGACGAAAGAATAGAATACGAAAACAAAACAAAACGTGAGAGATACACTTGCCAAAACATCACTCCTTTTACTACGCCAAGAAGGTGAAGTGCCCACCCTAACATGATCCTAATGGTCCACCATTTCCTCTTCAGGATCCCTTGAAGTGACTACCAATCACCTTTTTAAACGACAGACGACTTCCATAATCCATGGATAAGGAGAAACTTAGTTAAAATTAATTTTCTTGTATAACAAATTATAATTACGAATTATCCCTTTCATAGGGGCGGAGATAGTTTTGTTGTTGTTTCATACAATTTTATTCGGTGTTAAATTTGGTTATTTTAATATTATTTCACATTAGAAAAATAAACGGTTTTCATATAACTTTTCATATTGGTGGTTTTAAATTTTAAAACAATACTATAAAGAATTTTTAAAATATAGGTAAATTTTATTTTTAACAAAAGCTCTCTATCATTTCGATTTTATTTATGTATTTTTTTCCTTTAAAAAAAAAAAAAATTTGTTTTTTAAATTAGTGCTCCACAAAAAATTCAGTTTTATTTACATACCTAAAAAAACTGTCTAATTAATTAATTTCATTTTTCTTTTTCTTGTCTAAAATTCAAAGATTTCAAAGTTGCTGAAAGAGAACCGGATTAATATATATAAATAATAATTGCTATGTATATATAAATGGTTAGCAAATGCAGCGTAAACGCTCAAATATGTATATTCCAAACAAAACATCGTAAATTTTATGCGGTTTGACCAGTGACGAAATAACTAAATAAAGGAAATAATGAAACAAGGTATGATAAGGGTAATTTACAGTCGATTAACTCCGGCGGCGAAAGATCTTTGGCAGCGGCGACTTCTTGTACATGTTTATTTTAGTTATATGGTCGTCGGGTTTATTTTTAGTTAACAATGTTTTAGTTTTGATTCGGCAAAATTGTTTACTTTTAATATGTTAATTTTTTTCTCGTTAACATTTTAGATATGCATTTTTCAAAATTTGCGCGTTTAAACTGCGGAATTACACATTTACTAGCACATTCACATATTATTTATTTCGCCAAGTTTTTTATTTATATATTTTTTTTTTTTCACTGAAAATTTTTAACCGGTTCGTAGCAGCAACATTGATCTCGTTGCCTTTCATTTTTCTCTCTAATATCTTAGAACCACAGCAAATAAAGAACTCTAATTTTAATTATTACATTTTTTATCGAATATTTATATTCATACTATGTTGATCTTTTTTTCTTATACAACCGAGAAAAACTTAACAACAACGTGCATTAGATTTATGTTGAGGTAGGGTTACGATAAGTAACAACAGCTACTGCTGATGCTGCTGCGGCTGCTGTTCTACAATGGACAGCTTGTTGGGCCTATTTAGGCTTTAGTATAGCTGCTGAAGATAGCCCTGGGTTTGCTGCACCTGCTCTGCTCTATTTCCAGTGGGTATCGGGGCTTTTTCGGGCTTCTGGGTAGCCCTGCTGTTGGTGAACCTGTTCTGCTGTACTGGCTATTGGGCCGAATTAGGCTGCCGTGTAGCTGCTGATCGTGCTACGGCTGTTAGGCAGCGCTACTAGTTATGGCCACGAGCCGTGTTGTAAGCCAGTGCGGTTAGGGTTAGGCGCGGTCTCAGGAGGAATATGGTTGTACTAAGCCAGCATCCGAATTGGCCTCTGATAGTTCACTGTATTCAGCACCGTTGAACGCGTGTTGCGTTATACGAATATATTTCTTTAAACAAAATTAAATAAAAGCACTTATTAGTTTTCGTTGCTTTTTCTGTTGGTTGATGGTTACTCACGGTTGTTTTTCTAACCAAGTAGCCAAACCACGAGGTCGGTCTGCTTGTTGGAGAAAATTGTTTTCAGACAACTTGTATCGTTGTCGGTGGAAATCGAAAGAATAAGCTAAGGCCGTGAGCTTAGCAGGTTTCCTCAAAACGGAAATATAGCTCTGTCAAAATTGATGTTGACCACAGACCACTGTCTTCTACTCAGCTGATTATATTTGTTGCGTTGCCAGTACGACAAATTTCGGATTCCCGCGTTAGAGGGCGCCACCTGATCATGATGGACTGCACTTGGTACAAGCTAGCATTCTGACTATAAGACCTAAGCTATACTGCCTACTTTTCGGGATTTCTGTTTGTTGTCTTTACATTTTATAAGAGAGCTCGAACAAGCCCTTCTACATTATGTTAAAAAACATTGAAGCTTTAATGATTGCAGCTCAATTATTCGATAGTTGGCAGCTATATGATATCGTTTTTCGATTTTAATAAAATTAAAACCGTAATTCTGAACTTTTAAATTAATAATAAGTCAAACAGAATTAAAAAAAAAAATTACAAAAAAAAATAGTTAAATTTTTCTTTTTTAATATTTTTATTGTTCTAATGGAAGCTTTACGTTATATACGTCCGATTTTTATGAAATTTAAACTGTAATTCTGAAATATTTAATCATTACTATATGTCGAACAACTAAAAAAAACATTAAAAACAGCAAAGTTGTAATTGTTTTCCATTTATTTTTCCGAATGTTCTTATGGGAGCTATATGCAATAGTCCGTTGATCCGGCTCGTTCCGACTTATGTACTACCTACAATAGAAACACAACTTATGGGAAAGTTTCATGCAGATAGCTTTAAAACTGAGAGACAAGTTTGCGTAGAAACGCACGGACAGACGAACATGGCAAGATCGACTACCTAGTGATGCTGAACAAGAATATATATATATACTTAATAGGATCGGAAATGTCCCCTTCACTGCGTTGCAAACTTCTGACTGAAATTATAATACCCTCTGCCAAGGTTGTAAAAATAAGAAACCACCAGTACATAAGGATAGGCAAAATTATTTACTTCATAATCACTTTAATTCTCTTATATAAAATATCACGAATATGGCCATACAGAAAATAAGAACCATATTGAACAAAATGTTCAAAAAAATTAAAAAAAAAAAAATTATACTTTCTGATTCGATGAAAAAGAAATAATAAAAAATAAGATGTTCATTTATATTATATATACAAATACTAAAACAAGAAAGAAAGCAAACTTCGGCAAGCCGAAGTTCATATACCCTTGCAGCTATTGCAAGAATTAAACATTTTTGAAAACATTAAAATTATGATTTACTTTCGTATATGTTTAAAAACATTGAAGCTATGATGATTTGCAGCTCAATTATTTGATAGTTATTTTATATATTTTTATTATTTCTGAGGGAGCTATATGATATAGACGTCCGATTTTGATAAAATTTAAACCATAATTCTGAAATATTTAACCATTGCTATATGTCGAAGAACTACACAAAAAATTAAAAAACAGAAAAGTTATAATTTTTTTCATTTATTTTTCCGATTGTTCCTATGAGAGCTATATGATATAGTCGTCCGACTTTGATGAAATTTAAACCGTAAATCGGAAATATGTAACTATTACTAAATGTCGAAGAACTAAACAAAAAAATTAAAAAAAAAGAAGTTATAATTTTTTTTATTTATTTTTCCGATTGTTCCTATGAGAGCTATATGATATAGTCGTCCGACTTTGATGAAATTTAAACCGTAAATCGGAAATATGTAACTATTACTAAATGTCGAAGAACTAAACAAACAAGAAAGAAAGCAAACTTCGGCAAGCCGAAGTTCATATACCCTTGCAGCTATTGCAAGAATTAAACATTTTTGAAAACATTAAAATTATGATTTACTTTCGTATATGTTTAAAAACATTGAAGCTATGATGATTTGCAGCTCAATTATTTGATAGTTATTTTATATATTTTTATTATTTCTGAGGGAGCTATATGATATAGACGTCCGATTTTGATAAAATTTAAACCATAATTCTGAAATATTTAACCATTGCTATATGTCGAAGAACTACACAAAAAATTAAAAAACAGAAAAGTTATAATTTTTTTCATTTATTTTTCCGATTGTTCCTATGAGAGCTATATGATATAGTCGTCCGACTTTGATGAAATTTAAACCGTAAATCGGAAATATTTAACCATTACTAAATGTCGAAGAACTACACAAAAAATTAAAAAACAGAGAAGTTATAATTTTTTTCATTTATTTTTCCGATTGTTCCTATGAGAGCTATATGATATAGTCGTCCGACTTTGATGAAATTTAAACCGTAAATCGGAAATATGTAACTATTACTAAATGTCGAAGAACTAAACAAAAAATTGAAAAACAGCAAAGTTATAATTTTTATACCCTTGCAGAGGGTATTATAATTTCAGTCAGAAGTTTGCAACGCAGTGAAGGAGACATCTCCGACCCTATTCTTGATCAGCATCACTAGGCGAGTCGATCTAGCCATGTCCGTCTGTCCGTCTGTCCGTCCGTCTGTCCGTCTGTCAGTCTGTCCGTCTGTCCGTCCGTTTATATGCAAACTAGTCTCTCAGTTTTAAAGCTATCTGCATGAAACTTTCCCAAAAGTTGTCTTTCTATTGCAGGTAGTATATAAGTCGGAACGAGCCGGATCGGACGACTATAGCATATAGCTCCCATAGGAACAATCGGAAAAATAAATGAAAAAAATTATAACTTTGCTGTTTTTTAATTTTTTGTTTAGTTCTTCGACATTTAGTAATGGTTAAACATTTCCGATTTACGGTTTAAATTTCATCAAAATCGGACGACTATAGCATATAGCCCCAAAAAAAGAAAATTATATTTTTTTTTTTTTTTTTTTTTTTTTTTTTTTTTTTATTTTTTATTATTTTTATTTTTTCTTATTTTTATTTTAAATTTTTTCAAATGGAGACTATATAATATAGCTCCCATAGGAACAATCGGAAAAATAAATGAAAAAAAATTATAACTTTTCTGTTTTTTATTTTTTTGTTTAGTTCTTCGACATTTAGTAATGGTTAAATATTTCCGATTTACGGTTTAAATTTCATCAAAGTCGGACGACTATATCATATAGCTCTCATAGGAACAATCGGAAAAATAAATGAAAAAAATTATAACTTCTCTGTTTTTTAATTTTTTGTGTAGTTCTTCGACATATAGCAATGGTTAAATATTTCAGAATTATGGTTTAAATTTTATCAAAATCGGACGTCTATATCATATAGCTCCCTCAGAAATAATAAAAATATATAAAATAACTATCAAATAATTGAGCTGCAAATCATCATAGCTTCAATGTTTTTAAACATATACGAAAGTAAATCATAATTTTAATGTTTTCAAAAATGTTTAATTCTTGCAATAGCTGCAAGGGTATATGAACTTCGGCTTGCCGAAGTTTGCTTTCTTTCTTGTTTTTCATTTATTTTTCCGATTGTTCCTATGGGAGCTATATTATATAGTCGTCCGACTTTGATGAAATTTAAACTGTAAATCGGAAATATGTAACTATTACTAAATGTCGAAGAACTAAACAAAAAATTGAAAAACAGCAAAGTTATAATTTTTTTCATTTATTTTTCCGATTGTTCCTATGGGAGCTATATGCTATAGTCGTCCGATTTTGATGAAATTTAAACCGTAAATCGGAAATGTTTAACCATTACTAAATGTCGAAGAACTAAACAAAAAATTAAAAAACAGCAAAGTTATAATTTTTTTCATTTATTTTTCCGATTGTTCCTATGGGAGCTATATGCTATAGTCGTCCGATCCGGCTCGTTCCGACTTATATACTACCTGCAATAGAAAGACAACTTTTGGGAAAGTTTCATGCAGATAGCTTTAAAACTGAGAGACTAGTTTGCATATAAACGGACGGACAGACGGACAGACGGACAGACTGACAGACGGACAGACGGACGGACAGACGGACAGACGGACATGGCTAGATCGACTCGCCTAGTGATGCTGATCAAGAATATATATACTCTATAGGGTCGGAGATGTCTCCTTCACTGCGTTGCAAACTTCTGACTGAAATTATAATACCCTCTGCAAGGGTATAAACAGCAAAGTTGTAATTGTTTTCCATTTATTTTTCCGAATGTTCTTATGGGAGCTATATGCAATAGTCCGTTGATCCGGCTCGTTCCGACTTATGTACTACCTACAATAGAAACACAACTTATGGGAAAGTTTCATGCAGATAGCTTTAAAACTGAGAGACAAGTTTGCGTAGAAACGGACGGACAGACGAACATGGCAAGATCGACTACCTAGTGATGCTGAACAAGAATATATATATATACTTTATAGGGTCGGAAATGTCCCCTTCACTGCGTTGCAAACTTCTGACTGAAATTATAATACCCTCTGCCAAGGTTGTAAAAATAAGAAACCACCAGTACATAAGGATAGGCAAAATTATTTACTTCATAATCACTTTAATTCTCTTATATAAAATATCACGAATATGGCCATACAGAAAATAAGAACCATATTGAACAAAATGTTCAAAAAAATTAAAAAAAAAAAGAATTATACTTTCTGATTCGATGAAAAAGAAATAATAAAAAATAAGATGTTCATTTATATTATATATACAAATACTAAAAAAATAACTTCATAAATTAAAGTCATTTTTCAAAAGGAGGGAGATGTGGTATGTTCACATATCGAATGCATAATGTACTTATTGTTATGCATTAATATAAGTACAAACACATTGTAGCACTTGGCCACAATACTTACATAAAAATCTACGATCCAAACAGTTCCCAAAGTGCTCGGTAATATGACCGCTCTTGAGTGCAATGGGACTGGTAAACAAGTAATATAATTAAAGAGCATTCAATAAAATAAACTTAGTGTGAGCGATCAAGTGCCCCTCAAGCTACTAAAACTGCAGATTGATTACTTAAATTTGGGATGGACAAATCACACTTTTATATAGCGACCGTAACAGGAGTATGGTCTTTGCCTTGAGCGGCAAGTACTCTACAGGCCAAAATTTCAGCAGGGTTGTTGACACCAACGCTTCCTCCAAGCAGCTGAGATGTACCATTTTTTCAGCCTGTTCTCTTCTCAGCTGTTCCCTACTCGCGACTTCACAATCGTGTGTATTTTTTTGTAGGTCGGCCATGCCTCGCAAGCTCATGCTCACATTCTCTCTTGTAATTTTGAACCTCTGAGCGAGCTCATCGGTCACAAAGTTTATTTGTGAACCAGAGTCGAGCAACGCTCGAGCTAATACAAACACGCCACTTTTGTTTTGACTCGATCCGATGCAGTCTCATGCAAAACATGCGAAGTGGGAGGAGTCTCCTGCAACGCGATTTGTCTTTGGGGAACGTGTGATGTAAGGAATTGCACACTCTGCATCTCTTTTAGCGAAATCTAATTTTAGATGAACTGTTAGGGATCGAAGCGCAATTTCCAATCTTATGTTCAGCTTAGTTGCAATATATGCATGCTGTAGCTGAATGTTGGGAAAATATTTGAAAATTTGAAGTTGTCAAAAAACAGCTAAACACGAAATAAATTATGGAATTTTTCAATATCGTGTAAAGAGTCGTCTTTGTCAACAAAAGTTTCAAAATGGCTAATCAAATTTTTAAATTCTGAATTTTTTCCGATAAACGTTGAAAGAGCGACGCTCGGCAGGCTGCATTAAGGCGGGCGATTTCCCGGCAAAGCGGATTTCTCGCTAATATTTTGTTTGGATTTTTTAAAACCGACTGAAAGTTTCATGCAGATAGCTTTAAAACTGAGAAACTAGTTTGCGTAGAAACGAACGGACAGACGTACAGACTGACAGACGGACGGACAGACGGACATGGCTAGATCGACTCTTCTAGTGTATGTTTTATTTGCAGCTCAATTATTTGATAGTTCCAATAGCAGCTATATTATATCGTTTTCCGATTTTAATAAATTAAAAGCGTAATTCTGAACTGTCAAATTATTAATTAATCAAAAAGAATTTATAAAAAAAAATAGAAAATAAAAAAGTTACATTTATAAAAAATGTTTTAATATTTTTATTGTTCCTATGGGAGCTTTCTGTTAAAGTCGTCCGATTTTGATGAAATTTAAACCGTAACTCTGAAATATTTAACCATTACTATTTCTCGAAGAACTAAAAAAAAAATAAAAAACAGCAGTTATAATTTGTTTTTATTTTTTTCCCGATTGTTCCTATGGGAGCTGTAGCATATAACGATCTATTAGGAAAGAGCTGGTGGAAAAATTAACGTGTTTGCGGAGTACGCGACTTTTCATATGTCTGGTCGGCATGGAGTGGGTTAACGAAGAAAAGAAAACTGCCACATTGTAAGGCTCGTATGCTAGTAAAAATAACTTAAAATTCGCGTACTATTCATTTGGGTACATTGGGGAAACTAGAGAACAAAAAAATAAAAAGAAAAGGGCTGAAGAAAGAATAGAATACGAAAACAAAAACAAAACGTGAGAGATACACTTGCCAAAACATCACTCCTTTTACTACGCCAAGAAGGCGAAGTGCCCACCCTACCATGATCCTAATGGTCCACCATTTCCTCTTCAGGATCCCTTGAAGTGACTACCAATCACATTTTTAAACGGCACTCGACTTCCATGATCCCCGGATAGTTAAAATTCATTTTCTTTTATAACAAATTATAATTACGAATTATCCCTTTCATAGGGGCGGAGATAGTTTTGTTGTTGTTTCATACAATTTTATTCGTTGTCAAATTTTGTTATTTTAATATTATTTCACATTAGAAAAATAAACGGTTTTCATATAAATTTGCATATTTGTGGTTTTAAATTGTTAAACAAAACTATAAAAAATTTTTAAATATAGGTACATTTTATTTCTAACAAAAGATAGATGTAAAGATTTCAAGTTTTTCTTTTAAATTAGTGACTGCGCGTGTAAATCTTAAGGAAAACTTTTTTATCTGCCCTCGTTTATTAAAACAGAGCTTTAGAACTTGCAAGCAACGGTCAGCAAATGTAGCGTAAACGCTCAAATATGTATATTCAAAACAAAACATCGTTAATTTTATGCGGTTTGACCCGTGACGAAATAACTAAATAAAGGAAATAATGAAACAAGGTATGATAAAGGTAACTTACAGTCGATTAACTCCGGCGGCGAAAGATCTTTGGCAGCGGCGACTTCTTGTACTTGTTTATTTAGTTATATGGTCGTTGGGTTTATTTTTAGCTAACAATGTTTTAGTTTTGATTCGGCAACATTGTTTACTTTTAATTTGTTAATTTTTTTCTCGGTAACATTTTTAGGTATGAATTTTATAAAATTTGCGCGTTTAAACTGCGGGAATACACATTTACTAGCACATTCACCTATTATTTATTTCTCCAAGTTTTTTTATTTATTTATTTTTCACTGTAAGTTTTCACCGGTTCGCAGCAGAAACGTTGATCTCTTTGACTATCATTTTTCTCTCTAATATCTCATAACCTCAGCAAATTAAGAACTCTAATTTTATAATTATTACATTTTTTAATCGAATATTTATATTTATATATATATAAACAACGTGCATTAGATTTATGTTGAGGTAGGGTTAGGATGAGTAGCAACAGCTACTGCTGATGCTGATGCTGCTGCGGCTGCTGCTCTACAATGGACAGCTTGTTGGGCCTATTTTAGGCTTTAGTATAGCTACTGAAGATAGCCCTGGGTTTGCTGCACCTGCTCTGCTCTATTTCCACGGGCTTATTTGGGCTGCCGGGTAGCCCTGCTGTTGCTGCACCTGCTCTGTACTGGCTGTTGGACGGAATAAGGCTATGGCCACTGGGCAGTATTGTAAGCCAGTGCGGTTAGGGTTAGGTGCGGTCTCAGGAGGGATATGGTGGTGCTAAGCCAGCATCCGAATTTGCCTCTGATAGTTCACTGTATTCAACACCGTTGAACGCGTGTTGCGTTATTCGAATAGATTTCTTTAAACAAAATTAAATACAAGTTTTAATAAGCTTTCGTTGCTTTTTCTTTTGGTTAATTGATATTGACCGCAGACCACTGTCTTCCACTCAGCTGATTGTATTTGTTGCGTTGCCAGTACGACAGAGTTCGGGTTCCCGCGTTAGAGGGCGCCACCTGATCATGATGTATGGTAACACGGATTGGTGTTACTATTATTTTATTGATGTATGTTTGGGTTTACAATGAGGAGTTACAAAGCGTGCGTGCAGCTTAGCCGAGAGCCGGAAGAAGAGAGAGACAGAGATGTGTTTCTTAGAACATATCGATCAAAAAGATAACAATAAATATCGTAGCTATGTTCTTAGTTAACAGTTTTTCCGCTAGATGGTATTTTAACTTGGGCCGCCACAGTACTCCCTCTCCAGTGACGACGTCACGATACGTTAAATTGTACTCGCTTGTTCTGATAGGTTCGTGGCTGTACAGCGATCTCAGGTTGAGCATCCTGATGTGTGTCGGTCTTAGCTAGAAAGGCCGGTTTTATTCGATCCACGGAGACAGCTACTTCCTTGCCGTTGACATTTAATGTGAAAACTCGGTCGCTGTTGCGATAAACGACTTCAAAAGGTCCTGAATAAGGCGGTTCCAATGGTAGTTTGACGGCATCGGTCCGAATAAATACATGAGAGCATTTGTCTATTTCTTTTAGGCGGAACATTTTTTGCTTGCTGTGGTGCGAAGAAGGAGTCGGACGAATCTTTCGCATCAGGTCACGAAAATTGCCAATGAAGGTTGCAGGATCCACGTTTACATCGAGATCTTCAAAAAATTCATTCGGTATGCGGATTGTTGTTCCATATAGCATCTCCGCAGCCGATGATTTAAGGTCCTCTTTTAAACAGGTACGAAGTCCTAACAGAACGATGGGTAGCAATTCCGGCCAAGGGGTACTTGAATGGCACATCATCGCAGCCTTAAATGATCTGTGCCATCTTTCGACCATTCCGTTGGACTGGGGGTGATAAGCAGTCGTGTGGATGTGTTCGCTGCCCATGAGGTGGGCCAGCTCCTTGAACAGCGCTGATTCGAATTGAGTGCCTTGGTCAGTTGTTATTGTTTTAGGTGTTCCAAAACGAGCAACCCATTGTGACCAAAAAGCTTTAGCCATTGTATCAGTCGATATGTTTGTAAGAGGGGCAGCCTCCGGCCAGCGAGTAAATCTGTCTATCATGGTATGGCAGTACCGAAAGTTTTGATGGAACAGCATGATGCCGATGTCCAGATGAACATGGTTGAATCTGTCGCTGGGAACTGTGATCTTTTCTGGAGTCAGATGATTATGCCTGCATATCTTGGCACGTTGACAAGAAAGACAAGTCCTGCACCACTCAATGACGTTTTTCCTCATTTCCGGCCATACAAATTTTTGCTTAATTTGTTGCAGAGTGGATCTGCCGCTCGGATGTGAGAGGCTGTGAAAGAAAGAGAATATTTTATTGCGAAGAGCAGTGGGTACATAAGGACGAACGTAATTTGTTGATATGTCGCAGTAAAGTGCGACATTGTCATCGTAGCGTATTTTTTGCAGCTGAAGCGAACTAGTTCCTTGCAGTAAGTTTGGGAGCTCAGTATCGGTTGCCTGCGCTTCCTCGATTTGCTTTAGACTGACAGAGACTGGCATGGTAATAGCACATAGTCTGGAAAATGCATCCGCGACTACGTTTTCAGATCCCTTGACATGTATGATCTCGGTCGTGAACTGCGAAATGTAGCCAAGATGACGAAGTTGCCTGGGCGACGCTTTTTCAGGCCGTTGCCTAAATGCATACACGAGAGGCTTGTGGTCTGTCTTAATGCAAAATATGCGACCTTCAAGGCAGTGCTTGAAATACTTGATGGCTTCATAAATGGAGAGCAACTCTCTATCGTATGTGCTGTAATTTTTCTCAGTGTCGGTTAATTTTTTTGAGAAAAAACCAAGAGGCTGCCAATGACCATTGACCAGCTGTTCTAGTGCAGCTCCGATTGCGACATCAGAGGCATCACATACGAGAGCCAGTTGTGCTTTTGGAAAGGGATGAGCCAGTAGTACCGCATCCATGACGCTTTGTTTACAAGAATCGTAAGCGGCAACTCGTTCTGGTGTCCATTCGATCGGGCGTTGGTCGTTTTTCTTGACGTTCCTAAGAAGTTCTGAAAGAGGAGCCTGGATGTGTGACGAACGAGGCAGGCATCTCCGATAATAATTTATTATGCCGAGGAATCTTCCTAGTTCGTTGATTGTAGAAGGCCTCGTATAGTTTTTTATTGCCTCTACCCGATTACTAGGAGGTTTGATTCCGTGCTCGTTAATGGTATAGCTTAGAAAATTCACCTCTATCTGGGCCAATTGACACTTGCTTATATTTATGCGAAGTCCGTGGTTACGAAGGATCTCCATAACGGTACGCAGATGTTTTTCGTGTTCCTCAAGGGAACTGGACATTATCAGAATATCGTCAATGTAACAATAAATATCGTAGCTATGTTCTTAGTTAACAGTTTTTCCGCTAGATGGTATTTTAACTTGGGCCGCCACAGATGGGCTACACTTGGTAAAAGCTAGCATTCTGTCTATAAGACCTAAGCTATACTACCTACTTTTCGGGATTTTCTTTTTTTTTTCTATTTATTTTATAAGAGAGCTCGAACAAGCCCTTATACAGAGCTATATTATAGTCGTCCGATTTTGATGAAATTTAAACCGAAATTCTGAAATAGTTTAACATTTCTATATGCCCAAGAACTAAAAACAAAATTAAAAAAGAGCAAAGCTATAATTTTTTTTCATTTATTTTTCCGGTTGTTTTTATGGGAGCTATATGCTATAGTCGTCCGATCCGACTCGTTCCGACTTATGTACTGCCTGCAATAGAAAGACAACGTTTGGGAAAGTTTCACGCAAATAGCGTTAAAACTGAGAGACTAGTTAGCGAAGAAACGGACGGACAGACTGACAGACGGACGGACAGACGGACACAGCTAAATCGACTCTCCTAGTGATGCTGATCAAGAATATATACACTTTAAGGGTCGGAAATGTCTCCTTCACTGCGTTGCAAACTTCTGACTAAATTTATAAGGATAGGCTAAAAATTTGTTCTTGATAATCACTTTAATTCACTTATATAAAAATATTACGAATATGGCCATACAGAAAATAAGAACCATGATAATATTGAACAAAATGTACAAAAAAAAATAAATGAATAATACTTTCTGTTTCGAAGAGAAAAAATAATAATAAAATAAGATGCTCATTTATATTATATACACATATACTAAAAAATAACTTCATATAATTACGTAATTTTTTAAAAGGAGGGAGAAGTAGTATGTTCACATATCGAATGCATACTGTACTCATTGTACAAACACTTGGCCACAATACGTACATACTAATCTACGATCCAAGCAGTTCCCATAGTGCTCGGTAATATGACCGCTCTTGAGTGCACTGGGACTGGACATTGCAGAGTCAGCATAACTGCCATGCGCGACCGCTCTGTTTCCAAGTGAACTTTATACCCCTCTCTCATATATATAGCCATTTATACATAAGCGTCGACCGCCGCTCTGCCGGCGTCTCTGACGATATAGCGGAGCGATCGTTAGCTATGTATATGCGCCAATGCAAGAGAATTAAAGGGGATTCAATAAAATAATCTTGGTAGCAGCGATCAAGCGCCCCTCAAGCTACTAAAACTGCTGATTGATTACTTATAATTTGGGATGGACAAATATCAGTATGGACTTAGCCTTGAGCGGCAAGTCCTCTACAGGCCAAAATTTCAGCAGGGTTGTGCCAACGCTTCCTCCTTTCAGTCTGTTCTCTACTTAGCTGTTCCCTTCTCGCGACTTCACAATCGTTTGTAATTTTTTGTAGTTTATAATTTTGAGCCTCTGAGCGAGATCATCGGTCACAAAGTTTGTGAACTAGAGTCGAGCAACGCTCGAGCTAATACAAACACGCCACTTTTGGTTCGCATGCCAAACAAGCGAAGTGGGTGGAGTCTCCTGCATGAGCGTGGGCTGAGAGTATGGTGTAGCTGAAGGCTGGGAAATTTTTTGAAAATAAAAAATTGTCGATATGTTGTCAAAAAAATAAGACAATCATCGTAGACCCAGTTCCGGCCAGCAAGGGCTTTGGGATAATTTTCCGCCTGCCCTTACTGTTCCTAAAGCGTCACCAGCTAAACACGAAATATATTATGGAATTTTTCAATATCGTGTAAAGTGTCGTCTTTGTCAACAAAAGTTTCTAAATGACTAATAAGATTTTTAAATTCGGAATGTTTTCCGCTAAACGTTGGAAGAGCGACGCTCGGCAGGCTGCATTGAGGTGGGCAATATCCTGGCGAAGCGGATTTCTCGCTAATATTTATTTTTGATTTTTTAAAATCGACTTCAGCAATGTCTTTGTCAATACCTTCTCTTCCAACTTCTTTTTGGTTTTGAAAATGTGAATCATTTTTAATGTGTGTATTTAGAATCTCTAATCACACACAAGCTCAACCGGATTCACAAATAGTTTAGCCTTTTTTAAGTAGCAATAAATAGCGATTGCTTAATGAGGGGGGAGCTTAAATTTTGTACGAAAAAAAATTTTTAATTTCTTACATAATTGTTATTGTTATTGAAACAGTATCCCACGCAGTACCCCATCTCACCGCAAGCGAAACAAGAGCCAGGTTCTATCTTGGGCTTGCGGCAGTGTTTGGCGTAGTAACCCCTCGAGTCGCAGTTCCGACAACGATGGTCATCTATGCCTTGTTGTTAAGTACGCTCGAATTGTCGTCGCATCTCCGCCTTGGAATTCAGCTCAGCAATTGCCATGACTAGCTACTCGCATAGCCTGTCGAAGGACTCCAGCATGGGAGTTGGGTTGGCATAAAGCCAGCGTTAAGTGTTTCTTTTCATCTCGCTGACGAATATCTTGGGCATGCATTCCATATCCAGACCATAGATTCGTCCAATGTTTTTGAGCTAGTTAACTCAGCTGCGCGCGCAAAGGTTTCCGTCGAAATCCAATCGCCTCTTTCGAAAAAGAATCATGCTGCTGAGCCGCCCCTGGGTGCGGAACCTTCTTGGCTAATTTCGTTAGCAGAAATTATCTGCGTGCATGCTGACGTTGTTATGATGAGTGCCAGCGATCTGGGAGGCGTTGCCACCAATTTGAGCCAGGGCTGCGTACATATCGGCGTTGTAATAAGTGCCTGAATTGGGAAGCGCAGTTAGCTCTGCTTACAAATCCGCAATTACAGTTACAAGGTCACGAAGCTGTGGAAGATTTTCGTCTTCTGATGGTTGTAGTTCCAAAGCATTGTTGTGGCTGACCTTGTTATCAACCTCGATGATTTTGCGTGCGTTGCGCGATTGAGCTTCCGGTGCGTTGCGACGCACATCGGCCGGAATAGCCTCCATGCAAACCATTTATTCAATCTTGGTGCCCTTTGGAGACAAATTAAGGGATATTTTGAGTTGTACGACCGACAAACTGTTTAATTTTTCCATTACGTCAAATTTATCTTATTATTGATTTTTCAATCACGAACAGACTTTAATTGGCGAGTCCTCTCTTCTTAACAGATTCATGGTACGATCATGTCCTACTCAATATTAATACCAAACCAAGAAATCCAAAATGGAGTATTCATTAGAAATTCCATGGCAGATTCTAAAAACACTTTTGTCCGAATTTTGAATACAACACATAAAACTGCAATCATTCAACTAAATACACCAAAAGTTGAACCGTTGGATGATTCTGTTATAATTAAATATACTGAAAATGTAAGCCAAGAAGAAATCTTAGACAAACTGAACAAAAATGTTCCACCTCAGTTCAAAGATATACTTCAAGAATTATGTACCAAATACAAAGAAATATTCGGAATAGAATCCGAATCAATATCAACTAATAATTATTACAACCAAAAAATAAGAATGAAAGATGGTGAACCGGTATACATGTTAACACTGTTAAGGAGTAATCATAAGTCGATACAGATCTTGGATCACCCTAGTGTTTAGTTGCAAAATCAGCATAAACATCTTTAGGGGCCGTGCCTGGTTCTTGGCGGTGCACGGTATGGTGAGTTATGTTGATTTTGCTAGTGTAAGCACTTTGCTGCACGAGCGGTCGGCTTGCCGGCCGCGCATAGCTTACGTAAAGTCATATATGTTTTCAGTTTTAATTTGGACATTTAATAAAGAGCATTGGCTTGAATGTAAAACTCCGGCAGTGGCCGTCAACACTTATTCTATTAATTCTATGAATACCGTGCCTTAAGGGCCGTTAGCAACGGAGTCAGTTACTCCCAACGTAGTCTTCGTAAGCAGAGAGAAGAGAGCCAATGGCAACCGCCCGGCACATTCATATGAGCAGCCAGCCACGGGGGCAATTACGTCTTCACCCCTTCCCCCGGACCATCCACGGTGGCAATTGGATCGCAACTCTTCACCCTCACGGACAGCGGCGAGGGACAGTGCGAGGCTGCACAACTAAAACATAATTGGCACCCAACTTTAATACCGAATCCGCGACACAAAAATGTGTAAGTGGGCTGATCAAAATTAATACAGTCAAACTTCAAATAGCAAATCAGCAAAACTTCAAATAAATAAAAATCCCTACAAACTATTTACACAAAATTAAAAAATATACAGTTTGAATAAAGCAATTGTAAAGGTGATTTACAAATAAAGTGAATTAATATCGGCCGTCCCTAAATAAAATTTTCCTTCGGACGCCAAGCACCCAGTTATTAATATAAAATTATAATATACAAAATTAATTTGTCGAATTAAAACATTCGGTCTCCCAATATCGTGTGTTTAGTGTCAACAAATTAGTCGCCTTATGAGTTTTCCAGGCCCATATAGGGAAACTAAACAGGAACTTGACAGTGACAGTGAAGAAGAATTAATCCGAGATACCCGGAGATATCAACCAGCACGGGCACAACAAGAAAGTAACGCGGAAACCATGAACGCGACACAAATAGAGGCGTTAATTCAGGCCGCATTAACTAGCCAAGAACAGAGGCTCAGATCCGAATTCGCGGGTCAGATCAACGCCGTTAACCAACAACTTCAGATCTTGCGTATAGAAGCGCCAGAGGTAGAATCTTACCAGAGGGTAAAGGTAGTACCGGGAGCACCATAGTGCGATATACCATTACATATAGTGAAGTCGATTCCAGATTTTACTGGCATACAAGATGAGTACGTGGCATGGAGGCAATCCGCCACTGATGCCTACGAATTATTCGAGTCTTATGAGGGCAGTTCCGCGCATTACCAAGCGGTTACTATTATTAGAAATAAAATTAAGGGACCAGCGCGCGTACTGCTAGTTTCTTATAATACAGTGCTTAATTTTAAAGCCATACTAGCTAGATTAGACTGCTCCTACACAGATAAAACATCTTTGCGCCTATTACGGCAGGGACTTGAGTCGGTCCGTCAGGGCGACCAAACACTTATGCAGTACTACGATGAAGTCGAACAAAAATTGACCCTCGTTACAAACAAAATTGTCATGACACATGACGACGAAAGGGCTTCATTACTCAATACAGAAGTTAGGGCTGACGCCCTACACGTATTCATTTCCGGTCTAAAAAAATCACTAAGGGCTGTTGTATTTCCAGCACAGCCAAAATACCTGCCAGCAGCACTGGCATTAGCTAGAGAGGCAGAGGCCAGTATCGAACGAAGTATGTTCGCGGCTACATATGCCAAAGTAGCTGAGCAAAGAAATCAGAATACTGATTTTCACAAGGGCAAGCACCGAGCACCCGAGAAACAAGGGAAAAATCCTGGTGCCGACCGCGGACCAGAAAAAAATCCACATTTCTTTAAAAAGCCGAACAAGTATCAGAACAACGATACATGGCATAAACGGGACAACTAGGTAGATCAGGGTAAGCAAAATCAGTCCCTGGAACCTATGGACATTGATCCATCATCTTCTAAAGTCCGACATCCTACGTGTTTCAAACAGGGAAACAACACTCAATACCAAAATTTGCAGAACCTAAAAAGACCAAACTCTTCGGAGAGAATGACTGGCCAAAGGCGCCAGCGGGTTAACAATGTTGAGCAAACTGCAAGCGCGGGAGAAACTCAAGATTACGAAAGCGCGGCCACAGCCGCACTAAATGCAATTGACGATGACAGTGACTCATTTGACGGTAACGACCTCGTCAATTTTTTAGAGGAAGGTCCCGCTTGCCCTTTATTGAGCGAGGGCTGGCGGGGAATACTATAAGAATCCTTATAGACACTGGAGCGGCAAAGAGTTATGTAAGGCCTTTAAAGAAGCTGAAGAACATAATGCCTGTCGACTCCCCTTTCACTGTGAGTTCCATTCATGGCTCCAGTAATATTATATTATATTTAATATATATATATATATTTATATATATATATTTATATATTTTATAATATTATATTTATGCGCATATTCGGCCTAAAGGCTCAATTTTTTTTACTCGATACTATCAACACTTTTGATGCCATAATAGGTTTCGACTTGCTAACGCAGGCGGGAGCGGCATTAGATTTACATAACAGTGTAATCAGGTATGGAAACATATCTGAGAAACTCAAATACCACGAATGCGATAACGTGAACTTCATAAATATCTATGACTTAGTAGTCCCAAATTCAGTGAAAGCAGCATTTAAAAAATTGATGCTTAAGAGGAAACAAGTGTTTTCGCACTCTAACGAGGCGCTACCTTTTAACACCTCGATCATCGCCACAATTCGTACAGAAACTAGCGAACCAGTATATTCCAAACTATATCCTTACCCCATGGGAGCAGCAGATTTCGTTAACACAGAAATCAAACAGCTGTTAAAGGATGGCATTATCCGGCCTTCTAGGTCGCCATTTAACAGCCCAACATGGGTTGTAGACAAAAAGGGACTTGATGCAGATGGCAACAAGAAAAAACGGCTGGTGATCGATTTCAGGAAACTGAATGAACGAACCATCGCCGACCGTTTCCCTATGCCAAGTATTCCTATGATTTTAGCGAACCTAGGAAAGGCAAAATTTTTTACTACCCTAGACTTAAAATCAGGGTACCACCAGATTTATCTGGCAGAAAAAGACCGTGAAAAAACTGCTTTCTCCATAAACGGAGGAAAGTATGAATTTTGCCGTCTACCCTTTGGACTGAAAAATGCGGGAAGCATCTTTCAAAGGGCGATCGACGACGTTCTACGTGAACAGATCATGAAAATTTGTTACGTTTATGCAGACGATGTGATAATTTTCTCCGAAAACGCTGCTGACCACGTTATACACATTGACACAGTCCTTAAATGCCTGTGCGAAGCCAACATGAGAGTGGCACCGGAAAAACCAAATTCTTCAAAGAAAGTGTAGAATTTTTAGGTTTCATTGTTACATCAAACGGAGCCAAAACGGTCCCGGAAAAGGTAAAAACCATTCAGGAGTTCACCGAACCAAAAAATTTATTCAGTCTCAGGTCTTTTTTAGGGTTGGCCAGCTACTACAGAAGTTTTGTCAAGGACTTTGCTACCATAGCCAGACCACTTACCTCCATACTTAAGGGAGAGAATGGCACGGTTAATAAACACATGTCAAAAAAGGTGGCTATCGAATTCGATGAGTTCCAACGCAGAGCGTTCGAGTGCCTGCGAGACTTTTTGTCGTCAGAAGATGTGATATTAACATATCCAGATTTCGACCTTCCTTTCGATTTGACCACCGATGCCTCAGCAAGCGGTATCGGCGCGGTACTGTCCCAAAAAGGCAGGCCAATCACAATGATAACTCGTACGTTGAAAGACTGTGAACTCAATTACGCAACCTACGAAAGAGAATTATTGGCAATTGTTTGTGCTATAGGAAAACAACAAAACTATCTATACGGCACAAAAGAGATCAGGATTTTTACGGATCATCAACCTCTTACTTTTGCTGTATACGAGCGAAATACAAATGCCAAAATTAAACGATGGAAGGCATTCATCGAAGAACATAACGCCAAGGTATTCTACAAACCCGGAAAAGAAAATTTTGTGGCCGACGCTTTGTCACGACAAAACATTAACGCTATACAAAACGAACCCCAATCTGACGTAGCCACTATTCATAGTGAACTTTCCTTAACCTACACGGTCGAAATCACCGATAAACCCCTGAACTGCTACAGGAATCAAATAATCCTGAAGGAAGCAGAACAGCCTTTAAGGCGACACTTCATAGTGTTCGGGACCAAAAACCGACACATAATCCAATTCAATAACAGGGACTCGCTGTTCGAATTGGTCAAAGAGGTAGTAAACGTAGACGTTGTTAACGCCATTTACTGCGACCTCTCCGCACTAGCATGCATCCAACATTCCTTGGTGACCGAATTCCCAGCAACCAAGTTTTGGCGTTGCAAAAAATTCGTGAATGACATCACGGATGCAAATGAACAAAAATAAATAATTATCTGCGAACACAACCGCGCTCACAGGGCAGCCCAGGAAAATGTTAAACAAGTCCTTCAGGATTACTACTTTCCAAATATGTCCAAACTCGCCAACGAAGTGGTTGTAAACTGCAAAACATGCACCAAGGGGAAGTACAACAGACACCCCAAGAAGAAAGAGCTGGGTATCACACCAACCCCCTCATATGCTGGCGAAATGCTGCATATAGACATATACTCTACGGATAAGAGATTTTTTTACCTGCGTAGATAAATTTTCAAAGTTCGCTGTAGTACAGCCATTACTTACTAGGGCCATAGTCGATGTGCGCAGCCCCATATTACAACTTATAAATTTTTTCCCAAACATCAAAACAATATATTGTGATAATGAGGCATCTTTCAACTCGGAGACAATAACCTCATTATTAAAAAATCAATATAACATTGACATTGTTAATGCACCCCCTCTACACAGCAGCTCAAATGGGCAAGTGGAGCGATTCCACAGTACCCTAACTGAGATAGCTAGGTGCATGAAAATCGACCAAAAGGTTGATGATACCGTTAAGCTTATTATGAGAGCCACAGTAGAATATAACAAGACAATACATTCAGTGACAAGACTACCACCTAAGCAGGCCTTGCACTCAGCTAATGCCGAACAGAAATTGGCAATAATAAGTAATATTGGAAAGGCGCAACAGGCCAATCTAGATAGATGCAACCCTACCAGGCAAAACAGAATTTTTGAGGTAGGAGAAAAAGTATACCTCAAAAATAACAAGAGGTTAGGAAATAAACTTATCGCACTGTACACAGAAGAGCGTGTACAAGCAGACATGGGAACGTCTGTCCTCATTAGAGGGAGGGTGGTCCACAAGGACAACCTTAGATAAAATACCCCTCAACTCTTCTTACCTTTTTTACCCTATTTTCATATACACTACACCTTAGATACTTACTCCAGTTTATACACAGTAGATTTAACCTTCCGCTTGTTTACAGGATCGCGGGAATTTTATTGATAACGTTAACTGTAGTTAGCGCTAGAGTGACGGATTATTCGCATGCGCAGTATATCCCAATTACGGACGGAATTGCGATGGTATGGGAACAGAGAAACTTGCTTCGACACTCAAGTAATTTGTCCGAATTTTCAAGTATAATAGAAGAAACTACTAGGTTGTCCGATTTATTCCCACAGTCTCATATGAAAAAATTGTTAGACGTCGATACCGAACATGTTAGAAGTTTATTGTCTGTTTTAAAAATACACCACAGGATGGCCAGGAGCCTAGACTTCCTAGGCACCGCACTCAAAGTAATTGCGGGCACACCTGATGCGGCCGACTTCGATATGCTAAAAGTGTCCGAGGCACGTTTAATTGAGTCAAATAACCGGCAGGCTATAATAAATACGCAGACGCAGAATAAAATTAATGAATTAACAGAGGCTGTTAATAAAATTATCAAGGCAAAACAAACGAAGTAATTTTGGCCAGAAACAGAATACTAATAACTGAGATTCAAAACGTAATTCATACAGTCACACTTGCAAAAGCCAACATCATAAACCCAGCAATTTTTAATCAAAATGATTTGAAGTCTGTATTTGTTGATCACCCCACAGAAGTCCCCATCATTAGCCTACTAGAGGCGTCTAACATAAGAGTCCTTCAGTCCGATAGTATAATCCATGTGCTAATCGCATACCCTAAGGTTAAAACTATTTGTTAAAAAGTCATGATCTTACCTGTATTACACCAACATACCATCCTGCAATTGAAGGAGAACACAGTAGCCGAATGCAATAGCGACGTCTTAGCAGTCACCGATTGCGTAACAACAACTTATGCGACGTTTAGCAAGCTGGCGACCCATGATACTTGTGCTCGAGGCATACACGCGGGGAGTACCGCACTATGCCCAGCTAAAGTCAGCACTGATGACGGCCCTGAAATAGCCACCAACGTCTTACACCTCATTACGTTCGAGCGAGTGGCTTTCATCAATGGCACCAAATACTCGAACCAACGTGAAGTCATAAGAAAAACTCCGGGCATGGCGGCATCCCCGTTACTCAATATCATCGGCCACGATCACACACTAAGCATGCCACTTTTCCAAAGAATTAACAACCAAAACTTGGAGGTTATCCAAGTGCTTAAGGAGGAAGTAAAATCGGCTGGAACTATCGACAACTGGTTCGCAGTCGGCTTGGGAGCCAGTCTTCTCATCAGCTGCTCCTTCCTACTCCAACAAGCCGTTGACAAATTCCAGATGACCGAGGACGGTCATATTCCTAAGGGGAGAGTTGTTAACACTGTTAAGGAGTAATCATAAGTCGATACAGATCTTGGGTGATTATTGGATCACCCTAGTGTTTAGTTGCAAAATCAGCATCACCGTGCCTGGTTCTTGGCGGTGCACGGTATGGTGAGTTATGTTGATTTTGCTAGTGTCAGCACTTTGCTGCACGAGCGGTCGGCTTGCCGGCCGCGCATAGCTTACGTAAAGTCATATATGTTTTCAGTTTTAATTTGGACATTTAATAAAGAGCATTGGCTTGAATGTAAAACCCCGGCAGTGGCCGTCAACACTTATTCTATTAATTGAAATTGGTTACCGTGCCTTAAGGGCAGTTACTCCCAACGTAGTCTTCGTAAGAAGAGAGAAGAGAGCCATTGGCAACCGCCCGGCACATTCATATGAGCAGCCAGCCACGGTGGCAATTACGTCTTCACCCCTTCCCCCGGACCAGCCACGGTGGCAATTGGATCGCAATTCTTCACCCTCACGGACAGCGGCGAAGGATAGTGCGAGGCTGCACAACTAAAACATAATTTACATAGAGAATTATAGAATTCCCCACAGTCAAAAAGGAGAAGTAAAAAAAAGAGTAAAAAAATTAATTCAAGACAAAATAGTAGAACCTTCAGTTTCTGAATCCTACAATATTAATCGTCCCAAAAAAACTTTACCAGATTGTATTACTAAAAGATGGCGTTTAGTAATTAATTACCGCCAAATTAACAAACAAATTGTATCAGATAAATTTTCACTATCAAGAATAGACGATATTCTTGACCAATTAGGTAGGGCTTAATACTTTACATGTCTAGATCTGATGTCAGGATTTCATCAAATACAAAAAAACGTCTAGAACTTCTATCGTTTCACGCGATTACCTTATGGTTTAATAATAGTGCAAAATTCATTCAAAAAAGTAATGACAATAATTGCATTTTGCAATTACTTCACCATTTTTTGTAAAAAAATTTTCGATTACTCACTTTACTTCAATTAATGTTATATTTGAAACGCATTCGAATACCTTAAAATTCAATTGATGAAACACACACTACTGCAATATCTACATTTTAATAAAGAATTCTTTATAGCAACAGATGCAAGCAAACAAGCGTTTTGAGCTGTTCTACTCAAGATTACGATAACACCCATCCACCAGTATCATATGCATCGAGATCGTATACAAAATCAGAAAGCAACAAAAATACAACTGAACAAGAGTTAGCACTAGACGATAAATTATGTTCGACCATATATATTAATGGAAGACATTTCACTGTAAAAACGGACAATAGGCCATTAACTTACTTATTTTCAATGACAAACCCTAGTTTAAAACTAACACAATTGAGATTTGACTTAAAAGAATATGATTTTACGGTGGAATATCTTAAGGGAAAAGAAAATCATATAGCCGACGCGCTTTCAAGAATAATGTTGAATACCCCATATTCAAAAATAACATTTAGTATCTTTTAAGTTATAAGATCTGGTATCTCTGGTAGTCTGGTCTCATTTCAATATACTCTCTCTCTTTTTCTGCGGTGTTGCTCGGAAGTGGTTGTGTTTGAAAAGAATAAAATAATAAATCAATATTAATCCTATCAATCCTTTGCCTTTTGTTAGTTTTTATTCAAGTTTTCAATAGGTTATGGGCCCAGGCTACGCCTATTATAATTAGATCCATGAAATTTTTATTTGCTTTGTGAAATTACTTTGGTTTGCCCCACGTTGTGAAATTCTTGTGAAATTGTAGAATTTTGTGTTACTTACACGTTTCCGAAAAGTAGTATGGAAAAAGAAAAACGCAACCTTAAGCCTTTCGACGGCGAAAAGTACTCTGTGTGGAAATTCAGAATAAGAGTCCTTTTCGCAGAATTAGATGTCCTAAAGTGATTGATGAAAATATTCCTGATAAATTCGACGATTCCTGGTAGAATTCCTTGATAGAATATCTTAGTGACTCCTTTCTCAACTTTGCGACGAGCGACAGTACGGCGCGACAAATTCTCAAGAATTTGGACGCGATCTATGAGCGCAGGAGCCTCGCGTCGCAGTTAGCAATTAGAAAGAGATTGCTGTCGCTTAAGTTGCAGAGTGAGACAACACTATTATGTCATTTCAACTTTTTCGATGAACTAATGAGTGAGTTGTTGGCTTCAGGAGCTTTTGCTTTGCCTGCTTTTGACCTTTCCATCGTCGTATAATGGGGAAATAACTGCTATTGAGACACTAGCTGAGGAAGATCTTACTTTAGCTTTTGTAAAGAACAGATTGCTCGATCACGAGATAAAAATTAAAAACGATAGCAAAGATACAAGTAGGAAAGTTATGAAAGCAACTGTGTATAATAAAAATAATTATAAAAATAAATCGTTTAAAAACACCAATACATTTAAAAGTAATAATACTTTAATTCGCAAGCCATTCAATGCAAAAGGAAAGTTTAACATTAGGTGCCATCAATGTGGCAAAGAAGGGCACATGAGAAAGGATTGTTATGCGTATAAAAAAACATAAAAATAAAGAATACGTAAATAGACCCCTATTTGTATTCCACTGTATGCGGGCTAATAACACCTGTTTCAATTGACGACAAAAATTTGTAGATCAATATACACATTATTGTGTAACGTGTTTAATGAAATACAAATCAGATGTTTTTGCAATGTTTAACGATTTTGTAGCAAAAAGTGATGCGCATTTCAACCTTAAAGTCGTTAATCTATATATAGACAATGGTAGGGAATATATGTCCAGAGAAATTCGTGAATATTGCGTATAGAAAGGGATAAGTTTCCATTTGGCTGTCCCATATACACCACAATTAAACGGTGTATCAGAGAGAATGATCAGAACGATCACTGAAAAAGCTCGTAGTATGGTATGTGGCGCTAAATTAGATAAAAGCTACTAGGGTGAAGCTGTTCTGACAGCAACCTATTTAATTAACAGGATTCCGACTAGCGCACTTGATGATAGTACAAAAACTCCATATGAAGCATGGCACAATGAAAAACCTGATTTAAAATATTTGAAAATATTTGGTTCTACAGTGTATGTTCATATTAAAAACAGGAATAGAAAATTTGATGAAAAATCATGTAAAACTATTTTAGTTATGAACCAAATGGTTTAAAACTATGGGACTTAGCTAATGAGAGATTTATTGTCGCAAGATACGTAATTGTAGACGAAACAAATATGATTAATTCAAGAGCTGTGAAAAGTGGATTGGAGTTCCTGAATGAGAGTAAGGAAAGTGATTTAATTGATATCCTGAATGAGAGTAAGGAGTATGATAATGTTAATATCCTGAATGAGAGTAAGGAAAGTGATTTAATTGATATCCTGAATGAGAGTAAGGAGTATGATAATGTTAATATCCTGAATGAGAGTAAGGAGTGTGTTAATGTTAATATCCTGAATGAGAGTAAGGAGTGTGTTAATGTTAATATCCTGAATGAGAGTAAGGAATGTGATAATGTTAATATCCTGACTGAGAGTAAGGAGTGTGATAATGTTAATATCCTGAATGAGAGTAAGGAGTGTAATAATGTAAATATCCTGAATGAGAGTAAGAAGTGAAAATGTTAATATCCCGAATGAGAGTAAGGATAATGATACCGTTTGTATCCTGAATGAGAGTAAGGAGCGTGGTTACGTTAATATCCCGAATGAGAGTAAGGATAATGACACCGTTTGAATCCTGAATGAGAGTAAGGAGCGTGGTAATGTTAATATCCCGAATGAGAGTAAGGATAATGATACCGTTTGTAACCTGAATGAGAGTAAAGAGAAAGATAATATGAAAATCCTGAATGAGAGTAAGGAAAATAATAAAATAAATTTCCAGAATGACAGTATGGAGAAAAGATTTGACTCAAAACAGCTCAGTGAAAATATTGAACGTATTTCTAGAAGAAGTGATAGGCTAAAGAACAGGCAACAAATATCATACAAGGAAGATGAAATAGATTACAATAACTATATTTTAAATGCTGATACAATCTTTAGTGACGTTCCAAGTTCCTTTGAAGAAATACAAAGTAGGAGTGACAAATCTTTATGGGAGTCTGCTATTAAAACCGAATTGGATGCCCATGAATTTAATAATACCTGGTCAATTGTTAAGCGGCCTGAAAATATAAATATTGTTGATAGCAAATGGGTTTTTACTTTAAAGTCCGACGAATTTGGAAATCCAATAAGATATAAAGCTGGATTCATGCAGAAGTATCTTGTAGATTATGAAGAAACATTTGCTCCTGTGGATAGAATAGCCAGTTTTCGCTTCTTATTATCTATTTCAATTCAAACAAAATTTTATCAGATAAATTTTCACTATCAAGAATAGACGATATTCTTGACCAATTAGGTAGGGCTTAATACTTTACATGTCTAGATCTGATGTCAGGATTTCATCAAATACAAAAAAAGTCTAGAACTTCTATCGTTTCACGCGATTACCTTATGGTTTAATAATAGCGCAAAATTCATTCAAAAAAGTAATGACAATAATTGCATTTTGCAATTACTTCACCATTTTTTGTAAAAAAATTTTCGATTACTCACTTTACTTCAATTAATGTTATATTTGAAACGCATTCGAATACCTTAATATTCAATTGATGAAACACACACTACTGCAATATCTACATTTTAATAAAGAATTCTTTATAGCAACAGATGCAAGCAAACAAGCGTTTTGAGCTGTTCTACTCAAGATTACGATAACACCCAGCCACCAGTATCATATGCATCGAGATCGTATACAAAATCAGAAAGCAACAAAAATACAACTGAACAAGAGTTAGCACTAGACGATAAATTATGTTCGAGCATATATATTAATGGAAGACATTTCACTGTAAAAACGGACAATAGGCCATTAACTTACTTATTTTCAATGACAAACCCTAGTTTAAAACTACCACAATTGAGATTTGACTTAAAAGAATATGATTTTACGGTGGAATATCTTAAGGGAAAAGAAAATCATATAGCCGACGCGCTTTCAAGAATAATGTTGAATACCCCATATTCAAAAATAACATTTAGTATCTTTTAAGTTATAAGATCTGGTATCTCTGGTAGTCTGGTCTCGTTTCAATATACTCTCTCTCTTTTTCTGCGGTGTTGCTCGGAAGTGGTTGTGTTTGAAAAGAATAAAATAATAAATCAATATTAATCCTATCAATCCTTTGCCTTTTGTTAGTTTTTATTCAAGTTTTCAATAGGTTATGGGCCCAGGCTACGCCTATTATAATTAGATCCATGAAATTTTTATTTGCTTTGTGAAATTACTTTGGTTTGCCCCACGTTGTGAAATTCTTGTGAAATTGTAGAATTTTGTGTTACTTACACGTTTCCGAAAAGTAGTATGGAAAAAGAAAAACGCAACCTTAAGCCTTTCGACGGCGAAAAGTACTCTGTGTGGAAATTCAGAATAAGAGTCCTTTTCGCAGAATTAGATGTCCTAAAGTGATTGATGAAAATATTCCTGATAAATTCGACAATTCCTGGTAGAATTCCTTGATAGAATATCTTAGTGACTCCTTTCTCAACTTTGCGACGAGCGACAGTACGGCGCGACAAATTCTCAAGAATTTGGACGCGATCTATGAGCGCAGGAGCCTCGCGTCGCAGTTAGCAATTAGAAAGAGATTGCTGTCGCTTAAGTTGCAGAGTGAGACAACACTATTATGTCATTTCAACTTTTTCGATGAACTAATGAGTGAGTTGTTGGCTTCAGGAGCCAAAATCGAAGAAATGGACAAAGTATCGCACCTGCTTTTGACCTTTCCATCGTCGTATAATGGGGTAATAACTGCTATTGAGACACTAGCTGAGGAGGATCTTACTTTAGCTTTTGTAAAGAACAGATTGCTCGATCACGCGATAAAAATTAAAAACGATAGTAAAGATACAAGTAGGAAAGTTATGAAAGCAACTGTGTATAATAAAAATAATTATAAAAATAAATCGTTTAAAAACACCAATACATTTAAAAGTAATAATACTTTAATTCGCAAGCCATTCAATGCAAAAGGAAAGTTTAACATTAGGTGCCATCAATGTGGCAAAGAAGGGCACATGAGAAAGGATTGTTATGCGTATAAAAAAACATAAAAATAAAGAATGCGTAAATAGACCCCTATTTGTATTCCACTGTATGCGGATATATGATTTAAAAATACATCACATGTATGTAAAAAGTGCTTTTCTAAATGGGAAATTAAAAGAAGAAAACTATATGAAAGTGCCTCAAGGTGTATTGTGTAGTTCAAATAGTGTAAGTAAATTGAATAAAGCAATTTATGGTCTCAAACAAGGAGCAAGATATTGGTTTGAGGTATTTGAGCAAGCACTAAAGGAGTGTTGTTTCGTAAATTCACCGGTAGATCGATGTATTTATGTCCTTGATAAGGCTGACGTAAGAAAGAACATATGCTTACTTCTTTATATAGATGATTAAGTTATTTGCACAGCAGATATAGAAACGATGAAATGTTTCAAATCATATTTAATGAACAAGTTCAGAATGACGGACTTGGAAGAAATTCGACTGAAGCTGAATACATGGCCTTGTTCGAAGCTGTAAGAGAAGTCTTGTGGTTGAAGTCTTCATACAAAATTTAAAAGACCTATACAAATATATGAAGACAATCAGGGATGTATTAGTATAGCTAATAATCCCTCCTGCCATAAAAGATCCAAACATATTGATATTAAGTATCATTTTGCGAGAGAGCAAGTTGAAAATAACAATATTTGTATTGAGTATATTTCCACAGAAAATCAGCTTGCAGACATCTTTACCAAGCCGTTGCCAGCAGCAAGATTCAATAAGCTGTGTAGCAGGATTGGACTACAAGAAGACAAGAAGGCTGATTGATCTATTGGAATTTAATTTAAAAAGACTATGAAATTTAAAATGTTATATAAGAATTATGTTAAGTAATGATCTGATCGGGTTTTACTGGGATTTCCCGAATCCTTGCAGCGAATGCTGGATCATTTTTTGTACTCCCCAGAAATGAACACACACCACATTAGGATATACTAATAGTTATTGTAACTAATGAAATATTTTTTCTTTAATGTTATTTTTAAGGGGGCGTGTTGAATATCCCATATTCAAAAATATCATTTAGTATCTTTTAAGTTATTAGATCTGGTATCTCTAAACGGTATTTTTGACTTTGTAATAGTCTGGTCTCATTTCAATATACTCTCTCTCTTTTTCTGCGGTGTTGCTCGGAAGTGGTTGTGTTTGAAAAGAATAATTTAATATCAATCATTTGCCTTTTGTTAGTTTTTATTCAAGTTTTTAATAAATAACAATAACAAACTTAAACAAGAAAGGAAGCAAACTTCGGCAATCCGAAGTTCATATACCCTTGCAGCTATTGCAAAAATTAAATATTCTTGAAAACATTAAAATTATGATTTACTTGCGTTTATGTTAAAAAACATTGAAGCTATAATGATTGCAGCTCAATTATTTGATAGTTGGCAGCTATATGATATCGTTTTCCGATTTTAAGAAAATTAAAACCGTAATTCTGAACTATTAAATGAATAAGAAGTCAAACAGAATTAAAAAAAAAAATTACAAAAAAAAGTTAAATTTTTCTTTTTTAATATTTTTATTGTTCTAATGGAAGCTTTACGTTATATACGTCCGATTTTTATGAAATATAAACCGTAATTCTGAAATATTTAATCATTACTAAATGTCGAACAACTAAAAAAAACATTAAAAACAGCAAAATTGTAATTTTTTTCCATTTATTTTTCCGAATGTTCTTATGGGAGCTATATGCTATAGTCCGTTGATCCGGCTCGTTCCGACTTATGTACTACCTACAATAGAAATACAACTTATGGGAAAGTTTCATGCAGATAGCTTTAAAACAAGACAAGTTTGCGTAGAAACGGACGGACAGACGAACAAGGCGAGATCGACTCCCTAGTGATGCTGAACAAGAATATATATACTTTATTGGGTCGGAAATGTCCCCTTTTCTGCGTTGCAAACTTCTGACTGAAATTATAATACCCTCTGCAAGGGTATAAAAATAAGAAACCACCAGTACATAAGGATAGGCAAAATTTTGTACTTCATAATTACTTCAATTCTCTTGTATAAAAATATCACGTATGGCCATAAAGAAAATAAGAACCATAATAATATTGAACAAAATATAAAAAAATATAAAAAAAATAAATGAATAATACTTTCGGATTCGAAGAAAAAAAATAATAATAAGATAAGATGCTAATTTATATTATATAAGTTAACACCCAAAATAATACAATTTCTCAGACAGAGGAAATGAGTAAGCATTGATTGCACAACAAACAGCAAAGCAATGCCCTCAATAAAGTTCTAACGAACTTAGCTTGCACCTTTTGGTCAGCGATCGTGGGAATGCAGAATAGACAATTTCCAAAGTTGATCGAACTCAACTTAGTGCATACAACAAAAACTATAATTAAAATGCACTGGCCAATTTCAATTAAGTTTGGCCAACGGCGACGGCGACCAAGAGCAGCAACCAATAATATGAAAGAACGTCAGCAGAAACATCAACAGCGGCAGAGACGGCGGCAGCGATGGAGCGACGCGTAGCTATAAAAACAATTGTTTAATCTAAGTAAGTTAGTTCTTAATCCAACTCAATAAAGGAAAGTTTGATTTTTTTATATAAAAATCATAACCAATCTTTTAACTGGCGCCCGAACAGGGACCTGATTAAAACCGCGAAAGGATAACAAGTTCCGCGTCTCGCGAAGTTCAGAAAGAAAAAAATTCTGACGTTTCGTTTCAAACCTCCACCTAATCAGTGAGAAGTAAAAAACCAAAAATACCGAGATTCGGAAGTGCAAAAGTGCCGTTTAAAAAACGCCGCAAATTGTCACTCCTGAAAAAAAACAGGACTTGTACCCGGTGGAATAATCAGGCCAAATTTTATCGCCGTGATCCCTTTAGTATCCGTTCGAAGGGAACGTGAATTAAGGTACAGAGAAGGCCCCTTAGTAAACTCACACTCAGGAGAGATCGTTGCAGAGTGAGATAAAACGGAATCTGCCGAGCCTGTCATCACGAGAGCACGCCGAGATATGTTACTACTGTAAGAATAGTTTTAAGCAATTTATTAACAAAAACATAAAAAATATTTAATCGAAAAATATTCAAAGAAGAAAAAGTTTTACCCAAATATAAAGTGTAGAAGACATATTTTAGTAAGTTAAAAAGAAAAAATCCAAAATATAGGGAAAATAAAAATCCCCACACAATAATTACAAAGGTAATAAAAAATCGCACACCCTAATTCTTAGAAGACAACTTCCGAATTCTGAATAACTAAAATTAAAAAAACTAAATTAAACTTTTCGCTGCTCATATATCCATACCCAAAATGACCGAACAAGATTTGGCAGACAGACTCGCGAATCTTACCGGACCCTCATCAGCCAGTTCCACACAAATAAACACACGAATCATGACCGAGAGGGACATTGAGGAGAAAATAAAAACAATCTTAGAGACAAATCTCAGTAGACTAGTAAAGGAAATACTTAATCCAAATAAAGATTTTTCCAAATATACAGACCAAACGATTAAAAGAGAATTAACGCACAATCTTAGTGAGTTAGATAAATTACCAGACATTGTTCGGACACTTAGAGACTTTTCAGGAAACAAAAGTGAATATTCATCATGGAGGAAAAGTGTCGAGAGGGTGTTAAAAATCTATGAAAACAGAATAGGTTCACCAAAATATTATGGAATTCTTTTAGCAATCCGTAACAAAATTACTGGTCAAGCGGACGCAGTATTAGAATCATATAATACCCCCTTAGATTGGACAGCTATTTCAAAATGCCTAACAGCGCATTTCGCCGACAAGCGCGACTTAAAGACCTTAGAATATCAACTATATGCTCTTAACCAAGGTAACAATACTATAGATGAATATTATCAGGCAGTCTATCAACAATTATCACTAATTCTGAACCAAATTGGCAGCTTAGATGCCTCACAAGAAACTATACAATCTCTGACAGCCATGTATAGGGAAAAAGCCTTAGACACTTTTGTCAGAGGACTTAATGGAAACCTGGCACAATTGCTGGCCATTAAAGAACCACATGACTTAGGACACGCTCTACATTTATGCAGTCTGCTAGAGAATCAATATGCTAGGAATAACCAGACACCAAAAACTCCGTATTTAGGGAGGGCACCCATGCTACCACCTAAACCCCAACAACCATATCGGATGGTAGCCGTCAAACAAAATTTCCATCCGCATCTCTACCATAACCCAAACCAATCCGGAAAACCCCTAATTACTCAAACTAACCAATTCAAATCTTATAGTCAACCTTATACAAACCAATCCGGTGTAGTAGCGTCCTATAGCATACCAAAACCTCCGCCACGACCACAACCGAAACCGGTACCTATGGACGTAGATCAGTCAGTTCGATCACGTCATATAAATTATATGAACAAACCAGCAAATAATGATTATGCAGGGAAATAATAATAAGATGCCAAGACAGTTCCATATTCAACCAGAGACAGGAAGTAACGCGCAGCAAAATTCAGATGAAGCTTCATCAAGTTCAGAGTATTCAAGAGTATTATCAGTTGGCAGAAGAAAATAACGTTAACGAACTTCAGGAGGAATATGTATGGCAAAGCGATAACGAACAACAAGAATACATAGATATGTCAGAACTTTATTTTTTAGAATAAATCGTTCCTCACTACCTTACTTTAAAGTAACCACGGGGAACGGAAAAATTCTAAAATCCTTAATCGACACGGGCTCTAATCAAAATTATATTCAAAATCAATTAGTACCAAATCCAAAGCCAAATGAGAACACTTTTTCAGTTAGTTCAGTCGGTGGTAACAATAAAATAACACAACACGCAATACTTAAGCTCGCTAATATTTCGGATACACCCATGAAATTCTTTTTACTAGACACCCTGAAAACCTTTCATGGTATCTTGGGCAATGACACAATGAAAAGACTAGGAGCAATAATAGATGTAAAAAATGATATATTAATTCTCGGAAATAAACGCAAAATTAAAATTCATCAACTAGCGACACAAGCAGTAAATACAATTGGACCGCAAGTCAGCCATATGACCGAGTCACAAAAATCAATAATAAAACTCCTCGTACAAAGCCACAAAATCCTCTTCGCAGATCCCGATTCAAAGTTAGCATACACAACTAAAGTAGTAGGTGAGATCAGAACTTCATCAGATTCTCCAGTTTACGGAAAACATTACCCATACCCAATATCACTCAAACAAGAGGTAGAAAAACAAATAACTGAGATGCTAAGAGATGGTATTATAAGACCTTCAAGATCACCATATAATGCACCAGTCTGGGTAGTTCCGAAAAAGTCCGGCCAGTCCGAAGAAAAAAAGTACAGATTAGTAATTGATTATAGGAAACTTAATGAAGTTACTATCTCAGATCGGTATCCCATACCCGAAATTGGAGAAATTATTGCGCAGCTCGGGGACAACAAATATTTTTCGGTATTAGATCTCAAGAGCGGCTTTCATCAAATACCACTGAAAGATACAGACATAGAAAAAACAGCATTCGCGGTAAATGGCGGAAAATATGAATTTACGAGACTCCCATTCGGTTTGAAAAATTCCCCTTCCATTTTTCAAAGAGCGTTAGACGACATATTGAGAGAATACATAGGGAAAATTTGCTATGTATACGTTGATGATATTATAGTCTTTAGCAAAAACGAAGTGGAGCACGGCAAAAACTTGGAAAGAGTATTCTCAACGCTACAAAACGCAAATATGAGGGTTCAAATAGAGAAATGCCATTTTTTTAAAAACGAAGTAGACTTCTTGGGGTACACAATATCAGAAAATGGAGTAAAAACCAACATAGATAAAATAAAAGCGATTACAAAATTTCCAGTCCCAAAAACATTAAAAGATCTCCGTTCCTTTTTGGGCATGACAGGTTATTATAGGCGGTTCATAAAAGATTACGCCAAAATAGCAAAACCCCTAACCATTCTTCTAAGAGGCGAAGAAGGCCGGATATCTAAGACCAAGTCAAGCAGAACTGCTATCAACTTGAGCAAAGATGCGATTACAGCATTCGAGAAACTTAAAAATACTCTCGTCTCCAGGGAGGTTACCCTTGCCTATCCAGATTTCGGAAAAGAATTTCAATTGACTACTGACGCTTCAAGTTACGCAATAGGCGCAGTATTGGAACAAAATCATAGGCCAATAACGTTCATTTCACGCACCCTGTCAAAGACTGAAGAGAACTACGCAACTAACGAAAGAGAGATGCTCGCGATCGTTTGGGCGCTCCAAAGTTTAAGACATTATCTTTACGGGTATTCAAAAGTGGTAATATACACGGATCACCAACCCTTGAGTTTTTCGAATAGCGTAAATAACCATAACGCTAAGCTTAAACGCTGGAGAGACCTCATTGGCGAGTATAACCACGAGATCAGGTACAAGCCCGGAGTAGCTAATGTGGTAGCGGACGCGTTGTCCCGGGCCCCCGCAGAAATTAATTCAATCAGCTCCTCAGCATCAGCCAATAGCGACGAAAGCTCGTCACACAACCTCATATTTTCAGTAGAAGCTCCAATTAACGTATTTAAAAACCAATTATTATTACTGACTGCCGATACAGAATCCTATAGCTTCGAAATGCCATTCCCAACATACCACAGACACATAATTAAACAAAAATCTTACACGGAAGAAAAACTTATTGCAATTTTAACTAGTAAACTTGATCCGAAGCTTATAAACGGAATCATTACATCCGAAGAGGTAATGGGAAAAATTCAAAACATTTACCCTACCTATTTTAAATCATACAAGGTAAGGTTTACTCAAAACGAAATAGACGACGTAACTTCGGAGTCCCAACAAAACGAAATAATTATCCTCGAACATAAACGAGCCCATAGAGATGCAAAAGAGAACAAATTACAAATTTTGAAGAATTATTTCTTTCCACAACTTACCAAGAAAATCCAAGCAATAGTTCAAGCCTGTCAAACTTGTAAAGAATCAAAATACGATAGACACCCCCCAAAAGGAGAAATCCAACCGACCCCTATTCCTAATTACCCAGGAGAAATAGTTCACATAGATATTTATATTACCGAAAAACATAGAGTCTTAACGGGAATTGACAAGTTTTCAAAATATGTTCAAGTAAAAATTTTAGAGTCAAGAGCATCTGAAGATATTAAAAATCCGTTGAGGGAAATGTTAATTGCTTTCGGTATGCCGAAATGGATAATAATGGACAACGAACGATCATTTGGCTCAGCAGCAATAAAGTTTATGTTAGAAGATGAACTCAAAATATCATTACACACCACCGCACCGTACGCATCGACAAGTAACGGACAAATAGAAAGGTTTCATTCAACCCTATCTGAAATCATGCGGTGTCTCAAAAAAGACAACGGGAGCATATCATTTGAAGATTTAATCTTTAAAGCAGTTCAAGAATATAATAAATCGATACATTCTGTAACAAAAGAAAGACCCATAGACATATTTTTCAGAAGCACAATCTCTAGTTCAACAGAAGACATAGAAAAGAAACGAGAAGAAATAAAAAAGAAAATTAAAAATAAACAAACAGCCGACCTCGAATACCATAATCAAGGAAAAATATTACCAAAACTTTTTAAGCCAGGCGAAACTGTACATGTAAAAATAGATAAAAGATTAGGAACTAAACTTACACCTAGATACAAAACCGAGAAAGTAGCGGAAAATAGAACGACCACCATTAAAACACAAACCGGAAAAATCATACATAAAAATAATATAAGAACATAATTTTTCAGATTATTTTTACCAACATGCTTGGGAATAACTACAGTCCTCGACTATTCCAATTCACAGAACAATTCACGACTATCAGATCTTAGAAGACAAGATAAATGAGCAGCTAAAAAACAACAATAGACAAGTAGTAATTAACAGATTAATTAATCAAAAAATAAACCAACTTACTAACGCTACTAATGCAATGTTGAAAATTACCCAGAGCTCGAAAGAAATAATAAATCAGAAAGCAAATATTTTAAAGTATAAAATTCAATTAATAAAAGAAGAAATAATTAACATAATATACGCAATTACATGGGCCAAATCTAATACAATAAATTCATTTGTACTTACAAACACAGAGACCAAAATAATGGAAGAAATTTTTAAAAAAGAAAATAACTTATTTTTTAACATAGAAGAATTATTGGAATTTGCTCGAATCAGGTTAGCCACAAATGGCAACGACCTTATTTACATTATTAGCTTACCAACCATTGAATCAGATAATTGTAGAACTTTAAAAATTAAAGCAATAAAAAAAGCCCAAATAATCAATGATATAAAATATGAAAATTTTTTAGAATGTAAGAGACAATTATTGGCAATAATTAAACCTTGTGAATCCTATAATGATAAGACAATTTGTAATTCAGAAAATTTGTTAGATTTAAGCAATGATACTTGCGTAAACGCTCTATTAAACCTTCGAGAACCAGAATGTAAGATGATCAACAATCAACATATACCGGATTTCGAAGAAATACTACCAGGCACCATCCTGCTAAACAACTTCAATGGACCAGTCTCACTAGATGAAAAACTTCTACAACTGCAAGGCTCTTTCATAATACAATATCGTAATTCGACGGTAACAATTGGTGAAACCATCTTCAAGTCAAAGGAAATCAACGTAGTCGAACCAGAACCTCCGTTATTCCAACTATTGGGCGAAAAGACTAAGTTACAGGAAGTTCTCTCACTACAAATGGTCAAGGAACTCAACATTAACAACACAAAAGCGCTGGAAAAATTAAGAAGCAAGGCAACCATAGAATCTTCCGTTAGCTACGGATCCGCCATCATCCTACTACTACTTATAATAGGATCAATCACGGAACTCCTACGAAGACGTAGGTCAACGGAAAGGACACCAGTTTCCGTGCCAGAAACGCAAGAAAAGCCCACGCACTCCGGACCTGTACTCTACTACGTTGCGACCGAGGACAGTCGCGTTTAAGGAGGGAAGAGTTAACACCCAAAATAATACAATTTCTCAGACAGAGGAAATGAGTAAGCATTGATTGCACAACAAACAGCAAAGCAATGCCCTCAATAAAGTTCTAACGAACTTAGCTTGCACCTTTTGGTCAGCGATCGTGGGAATGCAGAATAGACAATTTCCAAAGTTGATCGAACTCAACTTAGTGCATACAACAAAAACTATAATTAAAATGCACTGGCCAATTACAATTAAGTTTGGCCAACGGCGACGGCGACCAAGAGCAGCAACCAATAATATGAAAGAACGTCAGCAGAAACATCAACAGCGGCAGAGACGGCGGCAGCGATGGAGCGACGCGTAGCTATAAAAACAATTGTTTAATCTAAGTAAGTTAGTTCTTAATCCAACTCAATAAAGGAAAGTTTGATTTTTTTATATAAAAATCATAACCAATCTTTTAACTTATATACATATACTAAAAACAAATAGCTTCATAGAATTACGTAATTCTTCAAAAGGAGGGAGATGTAGTATGTTCACATATCGAATGCATACTGTACTCATTATTATTAATATAAGTACAAACACATTGTAGCACTTGGCCACAATACTAACATACAAATCTACGATCCAAACAGTTCCCAAAGAGCTCGGTAATATGACCGCTCTTGAGTGCACTGGGACTGGTAAACAAGTAAACTTTGTACCCCTTTCTCATATATATATCCATTTAAACATAAGCGTCGACCGCCGCTCTGCCAACGTCTCTGCCAACATAGCTGAGCGATCGTTAGCTTTATGCGCCAATGTAATAGAATTAAAGAACATTCAATAAAATAATCTTAGTGTGAGCGATCAAGTGCCCCTCAGGCTACTAAAACTGCAGATTGATTACTTAAATTTGGGATGGACAAATAACACTTTTATATAGCGACCGTAACAGGAGTATGGTCTTTGCCTTGAGCGGCAAGTACTCTACAGGCCAAAATTTCAGCAGGGTTATTGACTCCAACGCTTTCTCCTAGCAGCTGAGATGTACCATTATTTCAGCCTGTTCTCTTCTCAGCTGTTCCCTACTCGCGACTTCACAATCGTGTGTATTTTTTGTAGGTCGGCCATTAGTCTTTCCAATGCCTCGCAAGCTCATGCTCACGTTCTGTCTTGTAATTTTGAGCCTCTGAGCGAGCTCATCGGTCACAAAGTTTATTTGTGAACTAGAGTCGAGCAACGCTCGAGCTAATACAAACACGCCACTTTTGGTTCACATGCCAAACATGCGAAGTGGGTGGAGTCTCCTGCATGAGCGTGGGCTGAGAGTATGGTGTAGCTGAAGGCTGAGAAAATTTTTTGAAAATTAAATATTGTTGATATGTTGTCAAAAAAAATAAGACAATCATCGCAGACCCAATTCCGGCCAGCAAGGGCTTTGGGATAATTTTCCGCAAGCCCTTACTGTTCCTAAAGCGTCACCAGCTAAACACGAAATATGGAATTTTTCAATACGTGTAAAGTGTCGTCTTTATCAACAAAATTTTCTAAATGGCTCATAAGATTTTTAAATTCGGAATGTTTTCCGCTAAACGTTGGAAGAGCGACGCTTGGCAGGCTGCATTGAGGCGGGCAATATCCTGGCGAAGCGGATTTCTCGCTAGTATTTTTTTTTTGATTTTTTAAAAATCGACTTCAGCAATGCCTTTGTCAATACCTTCTCTTCCAACTTCTTTTTGGTTTTGAAAATGTGAATCATTTTTAATGTGTGTATTTAGAATCTCTAATCACACTCCAGTTCAACCGGATTCACAGATAATTTAGCCTTTTTATACCCTTGCAGAGGGTATTATAATTTCAGTCAGAAGTTTGCAACGCAGTGAAGGAGACATCTCCGACCCTATAAAGTATATATATTCTTGATCAGCATCACTAGTAGAGTCGATCTAGCCATGTCCGTCTGTCCGTCCGTCTGTCCGTCTGTCCGTCCGTCTGTCCGTCTGTCAGTCTGTCCGTCTGTCCGTCTGTCCGTCCGTTTATATGCAAACTAGTCTCTCAGTTTTAAAGCTAGCTGCATGAAACTTTCCCAAAAGTTGTCTTTCTATTGCAGGTAGTATATAAGTCGGAACGAACCGGATCGGACGACTATAGCATATAGCTCCCATAGGAACAATCGGAAAAATAAATGAAAAAAAATTTAACTTTGCTGTTTTTTAATTTTTTGTTTTGTTCTTCGACGTATAGTAATGGTTAAATATTTCCGATTTACGGTTTAAATTTCATCAAAATCGGACGACTATAGCATATAGCTCCCATAGGAACAATCGGAAAAATAAATGAAAAAAATTATAACTTTGCTGTTTTTTAATTTTTTGTTTAGTCCTTCGACACTTAGTAATGGTTAAATATTTTCGATTAACGGTTTAAATTATATCAAAATCGGACGACTATAGCATATAGCTCCCATAGGAACAATCGGAAAAATAAATGAAAAAAATTATAACTTTTCTGTTTTTTAATTTTTTGTTCAGTTCTTCGACATATAGCAATGGTTAAATTTTTCAAAATTATGGTTTAGATTTTATCAAAATCGGACGTCTATATCATATAGCTCCCCTAGAAATAATAAAAATATACAAATAATCTCCATTTAAACTAGTTCGGCCAAGCAAAACGCATCTCCTCCTACTTTTTCCTTTACGTAAACATCTATTCAGATGCATCGCCCGCTTAAAGATCTCGTATTTTGGCTTGGTTTGGGTTTTATTTTCTCTTTGGTATGCCCCGATCGCACGCAGCAATAATTGAAACCACTTTAATAATAATATTTGAAACCACTTGAAACCAAAAACTTGTATAATATTGCGCTCCCGTTTGGAGTACCCAATATCAAGTGCACATTGATCGTATTGAGTCGGTACAAAAAAATTTCTTCTTTTTGCCCGTTGTGGTTTGAATTGGGATCAGCAAGAGTAAGGTTGTATTCTTACTCAAGTAGATTACTATTGCTTAATTTACCTACTCTTGTAAATCGTAGAATCATGCTTGGACCTATTTTTATGCACAATCATGTGGAAGGTGATATTGACTCCATAGAATTGGTAAGCCGCTTAACTTTTATTGTGCCTTTTGGACCAACCCGCAACTACCATATTCTTAACTTGCCAACATGTACCTTAAATTTTGGCCTGCATGAGCCTTTTCGTGTTCTTTGTAACAATTATAAAAATCTATATAATCAAATTTGCATTTCAACCACTATCCCTGCACCGTACTTAGTTTTAGTTTTAATACCCTTGCAGAGGGTATAATAATTTCAGTCTGAAGTTTGCAACGCAGTGAAGGAGACATCTCCGACCCTATAAAGTATATATATTCTTGATCAGCATCACTAGGCGAGTCGATCTAGCCATGTCCGTCTGTCCGTCCGTCTGTCCGTCTGTCCGTCCGTTTATATGCAAACTAGTCTCTCAGTTTTAAAGCTATCTGCATGAAACTTTCCAAAAAGTTGTCTTTCTATTCCAGGTAGTATATAAGTCGGAACGAGCCGGATCGGACGACTATAGCATATATTTCCCATAGGAACAATCGGAAAAATAAATGAAAAAAAATTATAACTCTGCTGTTTTTTAATTCTTTGTTTAGTTCTTCGACATTTAGTAATGGTTAAATATTTCCAATTTACGGTTTAAATTTCATCAAAATCGGACGACTATAGCATATAGCTCCCATAGGAACAATCGGAAAAATAAATGAAAAAAATTATAACTTTGCTGTTTTTCAATTTTTTGTTTAGTTCTTCGACATTTAGTAATGGTTACATATTTCCGATTTACGGTTTAAATTTCATTAAAGTCGGACGACTATATCATATAGCTCCCATAGGAACAATCGGAAAAATAAATGAAAAAAATTATAACTTTGCTGTTTTTTAATTTTTTGTTTAGTTCTTCGACATTTAGTAATGGTTAAATATTTCCGATTTACGGTTTAAATTTCATCAAAATCGGACGACTATAGCATATAGCTCCCATAGGAACAATCGGAAAAATAAATGAAAAAAATTATAACTTTGCTGTTTTTCAATTTTTTGTTTAGTTCTTCGACATTTAGTAATGGTTACGTATTTCCGATTTACGGTTTAAATTTCATCAAAGTCGGACGACTATATCATATAGCTCCCATACGAACAATCGGAAAAATAAATGAAAAAAATTATAACTTTTCTGTTTATTAATTTTATGTTTAGTTCTTCGACATATAGCAATGGTTAAATATTTCAGAATTATAGTTTAAATTTTATCAAAATCGGACGTCTATATCATATAGCTCCCTTAGAAATAATACAAATATATAAAATAACTTTCAAATAATTGAGCTGCAAATCATCATAGCTTCAATGTTTTTAAACATATACGAAAGTAAATCATAATTTGAATGTTTTCAAAAATGTTTAATTCTTGCAATAGCTGCAAGGGTATATGAACTTCGGCTTGCCGAAGTTTGCTTTCTTTCTTGTTTAAATAGCAATAAATAGCGATTGCTTAATGAACGAAATAGCGCTTCCAGAGTCTACAATACATTTTACAATTACAGGGGAGCTTAAATTTTGTACGAAAAAAAATTTTTAATTTCTTACATAATTGTTATTGTTATTAAAACAGTGTCCCACGCAGTGCCCCATCTCACCGCAAGCGAAACAAGAGCCAGGTTCTATCTTGGGCTTGCGGCAGTCTTTGGCGTAGTAACCCCTCGAGTCGCAGTTCCGACAGCGATGGTCATCTTTGCCTTGTTGTTAAGTACACTCGAATTGTCGTCTCATCTCCGCCTTGGAATTCAGCTCAGCAATTACCATGACTAGCTGATCGCATAACCTGTCGAAGGACTCCAGTATGCGAGTTGTGTTGGCATAAAGCCAGCGTTAAGTGTTTCTTTTCATCTCGCTGACGAATATCTTGGGCATGCATTCCATATCCAGACCATAGATTCGTCCAATGTTTTTGAGCTAGTTAACTCAGCTGCGCGCGCAAAGGTTTCCGTCGAAATCCATTCGCCTCTTTCGAGAAAGAATCATGCTGCTGAGCCGCCCATGGGTGCGGAACCTTCTTGGCTAATTTCGTTTGCAGAAATTATTTGCGGGGTTGCGATGTTGCCAATTGTATTTCCAAAACAAAGTTATAATTTTTTTCATTTATTTTTCCGATAGTTCCTATGGGAGCCATATGCTATAGTCGTCCGATCCGGCTCGTTCCGACCTGCAATAGAAAGACAACTTTTGAAAAAGTTTCGCGCAGATAGCTTTAAAACTGAGAGACTAGTTTGCGTAAAAACGGACGGACAGACTAACAGTAGGACACACGGACATGGCTAGATCAGCTCTGCTAGTGATGCTGATCAAGAATATATATACTTTATAGGGTCGGAAATGTCTCCTTCAATGTCTGACTGAAATTATAATACCCTCTGCAAGGGTATAAAAATATTCAAACGAGTAATACAGTTCTGAGAGTCACTACCAGAAATCAAAGTTAACAGAAAAATTCCTGCGCAGGAACAGAAAAAAAAATTTGCCTAGGCAAACTCTAAGTAAAGCTTCTCAGCCCAACGTATACGAAGTCATTGTAAATGACGAGGTATGAAATGTAGTGTCCTTGCATATAACAGATTCATTATGCTTACTTAAGCATGAAAAAAGTTATAGCAAGAATTGATGTTAGCGATATGTACACCAATGGAATTCTCGCTTAGGTTAGTTCTTTCAAAGGCTTGAAAAAGAAGCCGGTGTACTAGTTATCAGCCAACTCAAAGTGGCACCTAGCGAAAAGATCTTTGACACAATCTCAATGGAATCTTTTAAAGAAATGGACAATAAACAATTACAGTACTTAAGAGTAGCGCTGCTCAAGCCGGTGACCCTATTATCAAATAATGACAAAGAGAAAGAAGCATTACTGCTTACATTCCATGACGTTCCAATACAAGGATGTCTTACAGGAATAGCTAGAACATTAGGAAAAATAAAATGGCATTATTATTGGAAAAATATGACATGAGATATACCAAATTATATAAGAAAATGCCCAAAATGCCAACAATCAAAAACAACAAAACATACAAAAACACCATTGACTATTACTGAAACGCCACAAAAGGATTTTGACAGGGTAATTGTGGATACGATCGGTCCACTACCTAGATCCGAACAAAGAAATGAGCACGCAGTGTCCCTAATCTGCGATTTAACTAAATACCTTGTAGCAATACCAATTCTAAACAAAAGTGCAAAACAGTAGCAAACGCTATATTAGAAGACTTTGTTCTGAAGAACGGTCCAATGAAGACGTTCATTACGGACATGGGAACAGAATATAAAAATTCGATAATTGAAGATTTATCTAAAACTTTAAATATCAAAAACAACGTAACATAACATAACGCACACCAATACTAGACTGTAGGAACCGTGGAGCGAAGCCACTGAGTTTATCCGCTCATACATCTCAGTTGATATGACAGAATCGGATGTATGGCTCCAATACTTTGTATATTGTTTCAACACAACACCCTCTATGGCACATGAATATTGTCCATATGAGTTAGTTTTTGGTAAAACTTCAAATTTGCCTAAATATTTTAAAATATAGACAAAATAAAAATAAAAAGTTTATTCTAGAACAAGCATTAAAGAGAGCCAGAATCTCATAAGCAGAAACAAAATATTAGCTATGACAAAAATACTTTAGATTTTGATTTAAAAATAGGAGATCAGGTTTTATTGAAAAATGAAACAAGGCACCCTATAAGGTTGAAAATGTGAATCATTTTTAATGTGTGTATTTAGAATCTCTAATCACACTCAAGCTCAACCGGATTCACAGATAATTTAGCCTTTTTTAAATAGCAATAAATAGCGATTGCTTAATGAACGAAATAGCGCTTCCAGAGTCTACAATACATTTTACAATTACAGGGGAGCTTAAATTTTGTACGAAAAAAAATTTTTAATTTCTTACATAATTGTTATTGTTATTAAAACAGTGTCCCACGCAGTGCCCCATCTCACCGCAAGCGAAACAAGAGCCAGGTTCTATCTTGGGCTTGCGGCAGTCTTTGGCGTAGTAACCCCTCGAGTCGCAGTTCCGACAGCGATGGTCATCTTTGCCTTGTTGTTAAGTACGCTCGAATTGTCGTCCCATCTCCGCCTTGGAATTCAGCTCAGCAATTGCCATGACTAGCTGATCGCATAGCCTGTCGAAGGACTCCAGTATGCGAGTTGGGTTGGCATAAAGCCAGCGTTAAGTGTTTCTTTTCATCTCGCTGACGAATATCTTGGGCATGCATTCCATATCCAGACCATAGATTCGTCCAATGTTTTTGAGCTAGTTAACTCAGCTGCGCGTGAATTATAGTCGAAAGGCCGGATCTGGCTGGTGTAGATTAGAGGTCGGATCTGGCTGGTGCAATTAGAGGTCGGATCTGGCTGGTGTAGGCTGTCACTCTAAGACTGATTTTTATTTCTGGTTTCAAGTACAATAAGAGCTTCGTTGCGGGTGGGGTACATATGTTGAGTTTGCGAAATCTCCTAGGTCAGCGGTTTCGGCCGGATGCCCGAGACCCAGTTGTTTACACGATCCGGCATCCAGAAACCGCTGCGTTGGCGATCCTATGTCCGGGTTGAACGACATCGCCGTTAGTGGGACAATGCCCGAGGGGGTTTGGGTGGAGGTGATGTCATCGGGAAGACATCAGCGGTAACTCCTCCCCCCTTAACTTGGAACGATGGCCATAATGAAGGTATGGCGGGAGTGACAATGGGGTCCGCAGGGGTAGGGGAAAAAATTATCTCCTTCCTTTTAAAGATCCAAGCCACAGTTGTAATCAGGATTGACGATGCCACGAGTAAGTATATGATTGACAGGTGAGTAGTGGCACGTTCTTCTATGTTGGAAACTGCCAATCCATTTTCCAGGTTGCTCAGATGTAGTACTTCAAGGTTTAAGGGTTCGACCTCGGGAATTGTTGTTAAGTGTTGGATGTGAGGGAGGTTTACTTCGATGTCGTCAATTATTGTAGTGGCGGCCTCGACGTACTTGGTCCCGTTGGCGGAGATAGAACAGTTATCGTATTTTATGAGCATAGAGCCGCTAAAGATCTTACTGGAGATGCAGTTGGAGGTGATGTTCAAGTTCTCCACATTGAGGATCACCATCAATCCCTTTATGGGAATGAAGATCTGTGGTTGATGGTCCCTTTTATTGTGCTGCAGGTCGCTTCCCTGTCGTCCAGAAGGTTGTAAAGGCATTCTGTGTTATTCGGAGTCGAAGGAGTTTCGCAAACATGTGTACTACCCACTTTTATACAAGGTGTATCAATAATCTTAATTTCTACATCATTCTTAATAATAACATTCGGTACGTTTACAAACATTGTTTTGTTAAGTGGTAGTGCTATGAGTCGGTATAAATTGTAAGATTGTTGGGACAGAATTGGAACTTTAATGTTAAATATGAGTGTTTTATTAATAGTAGTGGATTCTAATGAAAGCACATTATATAATTCGTGACCAAACGGAACTTCCACTTTCTGATCTGCTAGTAACATTTTTAATTTTTCCATTTCCATAGAATTTAATAAGTATTTCGGGACTATTTTTAATTTGGCAAATAGTAGGCTTTCTGCTATATTATTTAAGTGATTGTAAAGTAAATCTATGTTGAAATTAATCCTGTCTATATATTGGATAAGTTGAATGTTTTTCTGTTCCTCATCTATTTGTTTAAAGATTTTATTCTGGTATGAATTTACAAAATTGCCTATAAGCTCTTGCTCCCTGTTAATGTGGTTAGTTATTTCCTCAAATCTTATACGTGTTTCGTTTTGGAAAATAAGGTTCGTTTCGGAATTACTGCGTAAGGCCTTTAAGTCTTTGTTTATTTTTGCCTCGTCATAGGCGTCCATATTTCCTGAAATTATTTTAACTATGTGGCCTAATCCATTAATTAATCCTCTCCTGGGCCTATTACCCCCATTGTTGGGAAGCAAGGAATTTAGTCTTTGTTGAACTTGAGATAATTTTTGATGTAAAGTGAGTTTCAAATCTTCAAAACCCGGTTCGTCGTGTAGGTTTCCTATCACCTCCTGTATTTTAGCTGCCGATTCCTCATAATTTTTTAGGTGAATTAAATGTTTAAATATTTTAAATGATTTTACCACTCTCGCTGTACCCAGGTTGATTTTTAAAAGGGGTTGGTCTTTATCCAATATTTCGCTAACGAGCTGTTGAGTTGTTCCCAAGGTCAATCTGTAAAATTACATTGGGAGTATGATTAACCAAGTTTCGCAAGTATGCTTATGTGTCATTTGTCTGTATTACAGCTCTCCTAACTTTTTGTTTCCTTATTGTTCGTAATGTTACTCCGCTGTCCAGTAAAACCTTATGCTTACTAAAACGAGGTGTGATTTTATTTCTCCTATTTTCCTTGCGAAAAATAGAAGTTCCAACCGGTAAGTCAGGGGGGATTGTCCTGTTCTCGTTTAAGCGATCTATTCGTCTTTTCGTTGCGTCCGCCATGTGTTTCTTTAAGGTCGGGTATAAATCAGTTTGGAATTCGTTAAGTTTTTGTAGGTAATCGTGTTCACTGTCGAATTTGATTGTTTTTTCAAAGATGTGAGTGCGGCCACTAAAAAGTTCGAATGGAGTTAAATTTGTACTAGAGTGGATCGCATTTTTGTAGGTTATTATGGTTTCGGAAAGTATCTCATCGTGTTCAGTGGTTAGTTTTAATTCCTTTCTCTTACTCAAAATGATTCTATAAATCTCTGTTAGAGTGGAATGTAAACGCTCTACTACAGAGTTACTACTGGACTGTTGAAAGGAAGTAATATGAAGTTCTATTTCGTATTGTGCCAAGAAGTCTTTGAAAATAGCACCAGAGAACTCGGCCCCCTGATCAAGTATTATTTTTTTGGGTATTCCAAACTGGCAAAAGAAGGTTTTAAAGGCTTTGATAACAAGAATTGAGTTTCTGTTGGTTAACTGGTAGGCTTGAGCGAATTTGGAGAATTTATCAATAATTGTTAAGTTATAATTATTATTGATATATATATGTCCGTGTGTATTAATTTCTAGGGGCCTGTTCGGTATTTCTGGTAAAACAAATGGTGGTTTTTGTGGACACCTATCGTACTTAAGTGTAAGGCAGGTTTCGCAATCCCGGATTGCTTGTGAGATTAAAGATTTTAGTTAGGGTACGTAAATTTCCCTTTTCAGATGCTGGTACATCTCTTCCACACCTCTATGATTGTTGCTAGAATGATGAGTTTTTATTAGGCAGTTAATTTCGTTCGGGTCGATAGGCTCATGTAAGAGAATGAGACATCTGTAAATCTTATACAAACCGGAGTCTGCGAAATATTTGGTGTAAGCATTTTGAATTATATCGAAAATTTCGTCGGGTGAGTGAACTGCCAAGGTCTTGTTTGGTGTTAAAATTTGTTTTAAAATATCTGTGATTCCTTCTAAGGTATAAGATGGTTCCGTTACACGTGTCCGTGTTTTATTTTTAGATGGATTGCTTGTTACAAATGAGGGGGTCTGGCCGATTTCGAATATAACTTGTGTGTTGAATGTGTTAAGTGCCTTTTGGGCTACTGGGATACTAGGTGAAATGGTGCAGTCGCCGTCGTTGGCAAGTATGTTTGGCTCAATTCTACTCAAAGCATCGGCAATGACGTTTTGTGAGCCTTTTTTGTAGACAATATCGTAATCGTACTCAGAGAGGGTTAGAGAGTGGGAGAGAACGGCACCAATGGCGAAGTTACTTGCGTCCGTAGTGAGGGAAAATGGTTTTTGGAAGTTTGGGTGTTGCAAGATCGGGTTGTTTGTTAGAAGAGTTTTGCAAATTTCAAACGCCTCTATAAATTCTGCATCTATAATGACACCCTTAAGCTGGCGAGAAATGGGTTTCGTTATTCTAGCAAAGTCCTTTATAAACTTCCTATAATAACCCAATAATCCTAAAAAGGATTTTATTTGTTTAGCAGTTTTTGGGCAAGGGAAATTTTTCACCGCTGCTATTTTGTCTGGGTTTGGTTTGATACCATCCTGTGTTATTACGTGTCCCAAGAAATCGATTTCTTTTCTCAAGAAATTTGACTTGGTGATTTGAATTTTTAGATTGGCTTGGCGTAATCTCTGAAATACAGAGTTTATGTCCATTAAGTGTTTTTGGAGGGAGGCAGAGAATATAATGATGTCGTCAAGATAGACTAAGCAGATGTCTCCTATTAATTCGCCTAGTACATTATCCATTACTCTTTGGAAGGTAGCTGGGGCGTTTTTCAGTCCGAAGGGCATTCTCGTGAATTCGTAATGTCCGTTTTCCACCGAGGGGATCGGATACCTGTCGGAGATGGTTTTTTCGTTCAGTTTCCTGAAATCTATTACCAATCTCCACTTCTTTTGGTCGGGCGAGTCAGATTTTTTTGGAACTACCCACACGGGGGCACCCCAAGGGTAGTGACTGTTTTTTATAATATTTTGTTCAAGCATTTTGGATATTTATTTTCGGACCTCCTCCCTATGTTTATATGGATATCTGTACGTTTTGACATGTATTGGTATGTTGTCGGTGGTCGGGATAGGGTGCTTGACCGTGTTGGAAAATGTGAGAGGTGTCGCGTCATCATAGAAAAGATCTTGAAATTTTTTGCAAATTTTAACCAGCCCTTGTTTTTCCTCGTCCGTTAGATGGTTCATTAAAATTTGTTCGCTAAGATTGCCCCTTATTTGCTGGTAGCTTGGGTTGAGTGTTACCCCGTTTATTTGGTCGTAACATTCTTTGTTATATGGTAGTACCTTCAATGGTTGGTCGAGGCATAGGATCTGTCCAGTCCCGGAATTGTTAGTTATTTCGAAGAAGCTATGGCCGTCTGAGGCTGTGTAAAGTCCCCCGGAAACAGAAAGGTTGCTGTCTACCTTTAATGAATTACAGAGAAAGTCACCTTCCATTAGATTTACTGGTAGTTTGATAATGGTTTTACTTTGGGGCTGGATAAAAAGTTCGTCTGTTCCTCTATTAACTTCTGTAATAATGTTGATTGTGGTGAATGGGGTTTCGATTTTAAGTTCCTCAATATTAATCTTTACTTTTCGGTCTGTTAGGAAATCCATTCCAAGAAGACCATCAAAGTATGGGTGGAATTTGAAAAGTAGTAACTGAATTTCTCCATGTTCTTTAAATTCTATTGGTATGGGTAGTACAGCCCTTAAGGTCAGCGAATAACTTTCCAGTACTGTTGTGATTCGGACATCATTTTCTAATTTTTGTATGTCATCTTGCGGGATAAGGATTGGGTCTACAAAAGAATAAGTGGAACCTGTGTCGATGAGGAATTTTAGTGGTTTTGGGGAATAGGATAGAGTGATAACTATATATGGAAGAGATAGACCGTGCGTTTTTTTGTTTATGTAACCGACTTGTCAGTCGAGGCTTCTTGTTGAAAATTTTAGCTGTCGTCAATGTTGTTAAAATTGGGAGCAGGCCTGCGTGAGGTACTGCTACGAATTTGATCAGTATTATTTCCTCCCATTCTATTGTCGTTATTCTGCCTGTTGTTATTGAAATGATGCTGGCTTTGGTTGGGGCCTTGGCGGAACGGGTTTCCCGAGGAATAGGAATTTCCACGATAATCTTGCCCGTAATTATTGGAAGAGTAGTTATTTCGACCAACGGAGTTGTTCTGGTACGAACCCCTCTGATAGGGTCTATTGCGGTCTGAGTTGAATCTATTGTTTTGTAGTTTGTATTGTTTTTGATAAATGAAGTTCTGCTCAGCTTGGCACCACTCGTAAGCCGCTTCGATCGTTGTCGGATTCCGGGCTCGGATGACCGTTCTGAGTGGGTCTCGTAGCCCAACGAGGAAGGCGTTAAGGCAAATTCCATCATAAAGAGCTCTTTTTGATGCTGCACTTACACCGTGGTCTGGGTCTGCGGGGAGTGACAAAAGTTCGCTACGGAGTCTTGTGATTTCGAAAAATAATTTACCCAGGGACAAACTAGCGGGAAGGTTTTGAATTTCGGCGATGAGTATTGGTTCTGTCTTTTTGCAGGCATACATACGCTTCAGATTTTCCCTGATACTGTCCCATTCTAGCTTGGTGTCCAAAATATTCAGGGTCTCGTCCGCTTTTCCTTTAATTTTGTTTCTCAAGGTTCTTAGTAGTAATTGTCCGTACGGGGTCTGGTCCGTTCCCCTTATTAGTATAATAATTTCCTCAACGCTTACAATAAATTTCTGGAGGGTACCTGGGGTCCCTTCGAAAGTAGGCAATTGTTTGACGTAGGCTAATATATCGGTTGGGTTAAGAGTGGTATTTAGGGTTGTGGTTGACGAAGTGTTTAGAATGGTACTAGTATTTCCTACATTGTTAGTGGCACTATCAGTGGGGCTAGTGGTCTTAGAGCCCGATGCGTTTCCCGAATCCATGATTATAATTTCTTCTTCCCTAATATTGGGTAGGCTAGTACTATTCCTGAGACCTAGTCTAGTTCTAGTTTTCTCTACTATTGTTTTCCTTGACATTAGGTGGGGAAAATACGTATTTGCGTAATTAAAGATTTAGGAGATATATTTGTGAATTTAGGAATTATATGTTTTGGTAGATATTATGTGCTTTAAAAGGAAAGGTGTAAAATTATAAATTGTGTGGAAAAGGAAAAAAAATCGTATTACTTATATTTTCTCGTGTAGCTAACTTAATAAGAAAACGATTGTGTAAATGTCGTATGTGTAATTAAAAAAATAAATATATATATTTTTTGCTTGTAAATAGGTAATTTGACGTGTAAATATATATACGGGTGTATGGCTTAGTCTATGCTAATAGTTACGGAAATTTGTGTCGTTGTATTACGCTGAGAATCTGTAAAACTGACATAATTAGTGTGTGTGTGTGTGTACTTTTTTCCTGTGGTAACCATGGGGCAAAGTAATTATTCAATCCGTTGGTGAGGCCATGATTACTAAGATTACTGTGTGCTTCTTTTGCAAATTGTTATTTGATTTTACTCTTAAATTATAGTTGAAATGCCAACAATGTAAGTAGTTTAGGGCTTTTTTCCTTTTAACGATTTCATCGACGAGTTTGTATTCTTTTCTGCAGCATTGTAGCTTTTTATTATTATTTTTTTTTTTATTATCTTTTGATGATGTGGGTGTGGAAATCAAATTTTCAGTGTACGTTTTACTTGGAGTATTTTAGGTTGTACATATCTGTAAAAATGCGCGATGCATTTTGTGCCGATCAGCAATTGATGGTCACAATTGATACAGATATATAATAAAAATGTGTATAAAAATCTTTATTTATATTTCTTTTAATCATGTCGTTTTATATATCTATAATAATGCGCGATGCATTTTGTGCCGATCAGCGATTGATGGTCACAATTGATATAGATATATAATAAAAATGTGTATAAAAATCTTTATTTATATTTCTTTTAAGCATATCGTTTTATATATCCATAATAATGCGCGATGCATTTTGTGCCGATCAGCGATTGATGGTCACAATTGATATAGATATATAATAAAAATGTGTATAAAAATCTTTATTTATATTTCTTTTAAGCATATCGTTTTATATATCTATAATAATGCGCGATGCATTTTGTGCCGATCAGCGATTGATGGTCACAATTGATATAGATATATTATAAAAATGTGTATAAAAATCTCTATTTACACTTCTTTTAAACATGTCGTTTTATATATCTATAATAATGCGCGATGCATTTTGTGCCGATCAGCGATTGATGGTCACAATTGATATAGATATATAATAAAAATGTGTATAAAAATCTCTATTTACACTTCTTTTAAACATGTCGTTTTATATATCTATAATAATGCGCGATGCATTTTGTGCCGATCAGCGATTGATGGTCACAATTGGTATAGTTATATAATAAAAATTTGTCGTGTATAAAATTTTATTTATATATATTTTTTCTTTTAACATGTCGTTTTATATATCTATAACAATGCGCGATGCATTTTGTGCCGATCAGCGATTGATGGTCACAATTCGTATAGATACATAGTTTGATTTAGATGGCCACATTTAGATAGATTGAGATAACCACATTTAATGTACAGTGTATACTGTGCTGGTCAACAATTGATAAACACCTAAGGGGTATTTGTTATAAATTTTTGTTAACCGTCACTAACTCGTTGACTCAGATCGTTGAGAAAAATTTTGTTCAAATATATATATTTTCTATATTATCCACATTTCTTTGTGGGCACACAAAAATGTTTGCACTTTCATTTCCACTGGTATATTTCATTTTACTTTGCCCCTTGGCTTACCCGAATTATTACATAGTAACTACTATGATGATCTCGCTAAATTTCTTCCTTGGTTCTTTTAAAAACCGGCTGCGCCAATTATAGTCGAAAGGCCGGATCTGGCCGGTGTAGACTAGAGGTCGGATCTGGCTGGTGCAATTAGAGGTCGGATCTGGCTGGTGTAGGCTGTCGAGTTAGGAGGTTTCGGGAATGAAAGACTTATACTTCCAAGTGTCACTTGATTTTTATTTCTAGTTTCAAGTACAATGAGAGCTTCGTTGCGGGTGGGGTACATATGTTGAGTTTGCGAAATCTCCTAGGTCATCGGTTTCGGCCGGATGCCCGAGACCCAGTTGTTTACACGATCCGGCATCCAGAAACCGCTGCGTTGGCGATCCTATGTCCGGGTTGAACGGCATCGCCGTTAGTGGGACAATGCCCGAGGGGGTTTGGGTGGAGGTGATGTCATCGGGAAGACATCAGCGGTAACTCGCGCAAAGGTTTCCGTCGAAATCCATTCGCCTCTTTCGAAAAAGAATCATGCCGCTGAGCCGCCCATGGGTGCGGAACCTTCTTGGCTAATTTCGTTTGCAGAAATTATCTGCGGGGTTGCGATGTTGCCAATTGTATTTCCAAAACAAAGTTATAATTTTTTTCATTTATTTTTCCGATTGTTCCTATGGGAGCTATATGCTATAGTCGTCCGATCCGGCTCGTTCCGACCTGCAATAGAAAGACAACTTTTGAAAAAGTTTCGCGCAGATAGCTTTAAAACTGAGAGACTAGTTTGCGTAAAAACGGACGGACAGACTAACAGTAGGACACACGGACATGGCTAGATCGGCTCTGCTAGTGATGCTGATCAAGAATATATATACTTTATAGGGTCGGAAATGTCTCCTTCAATGTCTGACTGAAATTATAATACCCTCTGCAAGGGTATAAAAATATTCAAACGAGTAATACAGTTCTGAGAGTCACTACCAGAAATCAAAGTTAACAGAAAAATTCCTGCGCAGGAACAGAAAAAAAAATTTGCCTAGGCAAACTCTAAGTAAAGCTTCTCAGCCCAACGTATACGAAGTCATTGTAAATGACGAGGTATGAAATGTAGTGTCCTTGCATATAACAGATTCATTATGCTTACTTAAGCATGAAAAAAGTTATAGCAAGAATTGTTGTTAGCGATATGTACACCAATGGAATTCTCGCTTAGGTTAGTTCTTTCAAAGGCTTGAAAAAGAAGCCGGTGTACTAGTTATCAGCCAACTCAAAGTGGCACCTAGCGAAAAGATCTTTGACACAATCTCAATGGAATCTTTTAAAGAAATGGACAATAAACAATTACAGTACTTAAGAGTAGCGCTGCTCAAGCCGGTGACCCTATTATCAAATAATGACAAAGAGAAAGAAGCATTACTGCTTACATTCCATGACGTTCCAATACAAGGATGTCTTACAGGAATAGCTAGAACATTAGGAAAAATAAAATGGCATTATTATTGGAAAAATATGACATGAGATATACCAAATTATATAAGAAAATGCCCAAAATGCCAACAATCAAAAACAACAAAACATACAAAAACACCATTGACTATTACTGAAACGCCACAAAAGGATTTTGACAGGGTAATTGTGGATACGGTCGGTCCACTACCTAGATCCGAACAAAGAAATGAGCACGCAGTGTCCCTAATCTGCGATTTAACTAAATACCTTGTAGCAATACCAATTCTAAACAAAAGTGCAAAACAGTAGCAAACGCTATATTAGAAGACTTTGTTCTGTAGAACGGTCCAATGAAGACGTTCATTACGGACATGGGAACAGAATATAAAAATTCGATAATTGAAGATTTATCTAAAACTTTAAATATCAAAAACAACGTAACATAACATAACGCACACCAATACTAGACTGTAGGAACCGTGGAGCGAAGCCACTGAGTTTATCCGCTCATACATCTCAGTTGATATGACAGAATCGGATGTATGGCTCCAATACTTTGTATATTGTTTCAACACAACACCCTCTATGGCACATGAATATTGTCCATATGAGTTAGTTTTTGGTAAAACTTCAAATTTGCCTAAATATTTTAAAATATAGACAAAATAAAAATAAAAAGTTTATTCTAGAACAAGCATTAAAGAGAGCCAGAATCTCATAAGCAGAAACAAAATATTAGCTATGACAAAAATACTTTAGATTTTGATTTAAAAATAGGAGATCAGGTTTTATTGAAAAATGAAACAAAGCACCCTATAAGGTTTAAGGTATAGAAGAAAAAGATAACATAGTAATTTCAAATAATAAAATAAGAAACCATCAGTACATAAGGATAGGCTAAAAATGTTTACTTCATAATCACTTTAATTCTCTTATATAAAAATATCACGTATGGCCATACAGAAATTAGACCATAATTATATTGAACAAAATATAAAAGAAAAATAAAAAAAATATAAATAAAATATACCTTCTGATTCGAAGAAAAAAAAAATAATAATAAAATAAGATGTTCATTTATATTGTATATAAATATATATAAATACATAAATACTACAAAAATAACTTCATAGAATTACGTAATTTTTCAAAAGGAGTGAGATGTAGTATTTTCACATATCGAATGCACACTTTACTCATTGTTATGCATTAATATAAGTACAATACTTACATACACATCTACGATCCAAGCAGTTCCCAAAGTGCTCGGTAATATGTCCGCTCTTGAGTGCACTGGGACTGGATATTGCAGAGTCAGCATGCGCGACCGCTCTGTCTCCAAGTGAACTTTGTACCCCTCTCTCATATATATTGCCATTTTTACATAAGCGTCGACCGCCGCTCTGCCGGCGTCTCTGCCGACATACCTAAGCGATCGTTAGATATATGCGCCAATGTAATAGAATTAAAGAGCATTTAATACAAGTATCTTGGTAGAGGCGATCAAGCGCCCCTCAACCTACTAAAACTGCAGATTCATTACTTATAATTTGGGATGGACAAATAAAACTTTTATATATCGGTGCTCGCAATGTTAAGCACCCTAAGCCAATAAAACTGTCAGGCCACAACCTATGTACATAAGAGATCAAAATTGTTCAGATTTAATTATAAACTTAAGCAAAAAATTGGACAAAGCTAATTTTATATTACTTTTTTAAAAAAAAATAATATATCTGAAACCAAGCTCCAGATCACCAATGAAGCCAACTACCGCTCTGTAACAAACTTTCTGGAAAGTGAGCGTGTTACCAACTCAAAAGTAGCAAAGGACTTCAAGTTGTAATAAGCTGATATAGCTGAAGGACTTAAAGAAAATGATTTTGTCGTTAAAAACGTAATGAACAAAGCCAACAGGGCAAAAATTCCACATTCACTCTTCAAGATTGAACTCAAACCAGACGTGACTACTCTGAAGAAAAACGCAGTGCACCCCATATACAAACTGCAATACCTTCTCCATCGAAGAATAACCGTAGAGGAGCCACATAAACGAAACGGCCTGGTGCAGTGTACAAACTGACAGGAGTTTGGGCACACTAAAAGTTGCACTTTGCGACCAGTCTGTGTTGCCTGTGGCGACCTGCTCTAAACAGAACCTTGCACGGGTAACGAAGAAGACCCATCACTGAGAAAATGTAGAAACTGTGGTGGAAACCACACTGCTAATAACAGGGGAAGCCCCGTCTATAAAGAGATCAAGAGTCGGCTCAACCAGAGCCGCAAACAACCAACCGCCGCCCAACAGGATGCTCAGCCAAAATTTTACATTCCTTTGCAAACCACTCCTGGAGATACTTTTGCGGCTGCACTTCGATACCCTTGATTGTCGCCTACAAGAACGGCTCAGCGCGAAGCATTACAACCCCACCCGCCTATACCAAAACCAAAAAAAACATAATAAAAAATAAATATACTCCGCTTCCAGAGCAAAACATTCAAAGACCAACTCAACCTTATAACCAACAAAACCAGACTTCACTCCACAAATACAAAGCAGCATCGAAGCTACTTTAGCTACACTCACGAACATCATTCTTTCAATGCAAGCGGTCCAGTCACCCTATCGGCTGTGTACTGTCCCCCACAATTTAATATTTCAGAATATGAATTTTTAGGCTTTTATAACTCATTGGGTAACTGTTTTATAGCTGCCGGTGACTATAATGCGAAACACCATTACTGGGGCTATCGTCTTATTAATCCCAAAGGACACCAATTATGCAACGCTATTATCAAACCCGGTAATAAGCTAGATTTTGTTTCACCAGGTACTCCCACATTCTGACATACAATACAAGAAACTTGCTAAAGTATACAAAATATATAAGCTCACACTTTGAAATCGAACCTAAAATCTCCTGTGAAGCTGATATTGAAGACTCACTTAAGCATATAACGAATGTAATGTCCTCTGCTGCCAAACACTCTACACCGAACTTTCAGTCACATTCCCTCAATCGGGCAACCTGCCCACCACTGGCCCTAAACAGCAAACAAATCCGGCGAACAATAACTGGGGCCCCCTGGTAAATAAAAATATGTCGACCGTGACAGGAGTATGGACTTTAGCCTTGAGCGTCAATTGACGGCTGTTCTTCCCTTCTTTTAGTCGCTTCATCGACCTTGCTCATTACAAGATGTATTAAATTAGCATTAGTAATGGGTCTATCATCTCCAATAGGCAGCATACAAGTCATACAAGGCTGTAACCGTGTCTATAAGGGTTCTCAAGGCTGTAGCTAAAAGTTGTCAAAAAAAACAAGTCAATCATTATTGTTAGAGGAGGTCTATTTTTATAATTATAAGTTTTAAATTTAAATTTAATGTAACTGAATTATGTAGCAACCAACACTGCGCCACGCATAACATTCTGTAAACTTAAGCCATATTTAATGTAAGCACGGAATCGCAGCTCACTTTGCTTTGTATATAACGCTAACAACACAACAAAACTTGAAGATAAAATAAAACACATGTATTGCGAAAATACACATCAGAACACAACACGAGACTCAGAGCATTATCAATCGCTCATGGATGACGGAAAGTAGCCAGTTAGCTGCTACAATTATCGTACACCCAGCTCAGGCTAGCAAGGGCTTTGGGATAATTTTCCGCAGTGACTTGAAAGGCCCTAACTGTTCCTAAAGCGTCACCAGTTAAACACGGTATGTGTGTGTATGTGTACGCGGCTAGCGGGTCTGCTTATAGACAAATGCTAACTGGGTATGATACACTGACCTATAACTAAAAGCAACGAATGCCGAAAGGCGCGTGAATATTATGAAAAGCCTGGGAAAACTGTGAAAGCGCGGAAAAATATTCAGACAAACTGCGGTGGAGGTTTTTTGCCGCTAATATTTGAGAATTACACTTTTCATAATTTGCATTTTTTTTCCAGCTTTTATATTTATACCCTGAATTGGTAATCACTACGACGAAAATTGGGGAAATTAAGTTTGCACTAATTGGTCGACGAAGAATATTTCTTTTTGAGTTAATGGACCAAAGCGATTCAATAATTTATGTTTATTGCAGAATTTTGATTGTAAGTACATGCTAATTTTTATTTCTTGGTTAGAATGCTCACTATCTACCGATTTTTACACGAATGCTAAATCTTGAAAGATGCGGCAAAATACAAATCATAAGCCGCCACAGATTAACGTTCAACTTTTAGCACTCTATACCTGGTTGGCCGATCCGACAATTGCAACTTCCTTTTGTAAATCCATATTCCAGCGACAGCAGGCAAATTAAATTAATTAAATTAAATTTCATTTTTTTTAATTTAAAAGATACGGTTATGGCTCCTACTAGGAATGGAATTTAAGGTATTATTAGCGCCATCTAGAGCTCGGCCGTAGAAGGTTCTGGCAGAGGTGAAAAGTCGTCCGGAGAGCAACAGTAGCATGTGTAAACTTTCCCTATAATTCACCATAGATCGCTCTATAGGTTACCGCCAACTTTCCAGCGTGGGGATCGGTCTTTCCCATTTTGGCAGCAGAAGTGTAAAGTAGTAAAAGGTGCAACTCGTTCGATGTAAAGTAATCGCGAGTGTAGAAATTCCAACGCCAAGGGAAAATTTTGGATTTTGGACGTTTGTGCAGTAGTCTGGGGTGAGTTTTTTGAAAGGAAAAAAAGGGAAAATCGAAGCAGTTCCTCAGTGGTTTTTTATTAAATTAGGCGAGCGAATGGGCGAGAATCCCAAGGCCAAGAAGCGGAGGCAAGGCTAAGAAAAACCGACAGTCGGTGCAGGCGCAACCAGTACATCGAGCGCACATCAAACCGAAGCGCAACCGTCGAACGAAGCGCAACCGTCGAACCCAACGCAACCGATTTAAAATTGGCAATAAGTGGCGTTTAGTTTTGTAAAAGTTGTGTTTAGCGGGCATACGGCCCTAACCTTATCTCTTGCGGCCGAGCTGAGCGCCGCTCGTATGTAAACCCAATCGCACACCCACACCGAAATGCACAAAGCAATCTAAGTTAAAACTACCAATGTCTCAAATTCGACACTAAGGGGAGATATTCGATCGAGTGCAGCTTTAGTCTCGTTTCCCCTCTAATTCGTGTATGACGTCGGCGCGCGATCTGCTCTAAACAGAGGCAGTTAAATTCGGAATTGGCATCAAGTTTGGGCCAAATAATGCTGTAATAATACCCGGAATGTTTGTCCGGTGTGGTGTGATGAGGTGTGGCAGCAAAATTGATTTTTTTTGTTTTCTTTTTTCTTTTTGTTTTGTACTTAAATTCTTAACCTCTATAGCTCATCGCATCCCGAGGAAAGAGCTTTCGTCGATGGATTGCATTAAATATCGCTGAGGGAGAAAATCCAATTTGAATTCCATATCATACAGAAAAATATATATTCGGGTTCGAAAAGAAAAATAAAAATCATAATATTTTAACCTCATACGTTGGTAGATAATGAGCAAAGAAAAAAAATGAGTGAAATCCAAAGCACTCTAATGTAGAAAAAAACTCAATTTTGATTCCGACTCAATCGCACTGGATAATGGTTCTGCACGCGTAATTTTTTATCGTTTTTAAATTAATTCCATTAAATGCGGATCAAATTCCCCTTCCCATTGGCCTAAATTTTGATTTTATTAAGAGAAAAGGAACGAAACATTACGAGTAGTTATTTATGCGTTTCCCACATTTAATATTTATAAACTCTAATATATATTACTTAGTTAAATGTCGTATATATACATGTCCATAAGTAAATCTATTATTATGTCTAGTGCTAAGAATGTTTTTAGCTGTTAACAAACTTTTATAATGTTTTAAGAAAATATGAGATTGGTCGCAGCTAGCGACATGCAGATTTAGGGTACCGCTTAAGAAAAGGGGTCCCTCGGGCTTTCGATCAGGTGGATGATGCGACCAAAGGAAGGGTAGGCTCGACTGGACCTCCACAACATCTAAGGAGGCGAAAAGGAGAATTCAGCAGGATTAGGGTAATTTCCTTTTTTTTTTTCAGCAGCAACAGTTATATGTGTGTCTCTATCTTTTCCGGTTCATTGTCGTTGCACGTGATTATTAGAGTAGCATTATTGATAGGCAAACGTGTACCCACAGCCTTAGCCGACGAGCCGCCAGCCGGACAACTATTCCACGAGCCCTTTGGTTTCACTTTCAATATCTCGCCTGGAATGATTTGTGTGTAGCTACCCGTTACATTTATAAATTATTAAATCCTAATAATAATGTTAATTAAATTGGCGCCCAAAAGTGTTGACCACATATGCATTTATATGTGACTCTCCCACACATGTAACTTAGCTGAATTAATTTTATTAATCAAGGAGTGGGCTATGACAAATTTGTGGGTACATTTAAGTCACATAGCTACTGTTGCTCCGATTATTAAAGAAATAGGTTTGATTTTACTCAGGTTTGCTCGGAAGTACAGAAAAACGGATAGCAAACACAATCGTTTAAGATTGTCAAGCCGGCCACTACAGACAGCTGCTGAGTTAAAGCAAGTCGTCTTGTGTATACTCTACACAGTGAAGCCCGAGCTAGTGCAGATCAGTCGCATAGGACTAGCAAGTACAATTGCTTTCAGAAGCGAGGTAGTAAACCACGGATGATTAGCATGGCAGAGGCGCACAACAAATATCTAGTTGGACTTAGGCTTTTATCATTTCGCATAGGATTTACTGATGCAAAATCGATTAGAAGATACTCTCAGGCCACGATTAACAGGTAAAGGCATATGCCCAAAATTTGAGTAGAGAGTGCAAGTGTTTGTTGGCTGTAGATCAGACGGAGAAGGCTTTCGCATAGCAGCTGACCACGGCAAATACGTGTCGTTGTTGTTGTCGCTAATAAGCGATAAGCAGAGCACTCAACTTTTTTTTTTCAATTCTCTTTTGCTCTGTTTGAAACCTTTTATTTGCAATTAAGCGATTTATTCCTCAAGCATTTAGCTATGCTTGCTGGCCAGTAATTTGATATTGATTTTTGATTTGGTTTGCGTTGATTGTTCCTATTACATTTTTACATTTTAAACAATTTTTATAATAGAATTTAATTATTATATTTATAATCCCTTATATATATTTATTCAAATTCATAAATAAATTAATATTTTAATTTCAAGTTCGAAGTTTGAACGGACGGTTCGGTCGAATTTGTCGAGATCATACAATAATTTTAACCGCAAACTTTAGGGTTGGAACTTGGATAAAAAGTATCTTTAGAAATATAAATTGGTAATTTTAAATTTTAGCTTTAGGTACTTGAGGTTGTCTTTCATTGGTTTTAATTTTTGTTCACGCTTAGTGTTTGGTGCGGTTCACAGCAAGCTACATTTGTATTTGTATTAGCTGCTGGTATTGGTTTTGGCAAATTTACTTTTTATATGAAAATAAGGGTGTATTAAGAGTCATGGACACCGAGGCTTCTGGGTCATCCAAACCAAGCTAAAGCCAAGGGAAATTGCCCACTTTGTAGGCCCAAGGGAGAAGGCGCAAAGACCAAAGTCCCTGGAAGAGCGGCTGGAAGACCGGCTACTAGTACCGCCGATGCGGAGGCGATCGGCAACATTGTGTCCCAACAGTTAAAAAGCTAGCAACATGACTTATTGTCGCAGCTGTCCGATCAGATGGCCCGCATAATTCAGGCTAATATAGCAGCATAGTTGCAAGCGTTGCCTAGACAGGTAGGGTCTCTTCCTAACTCCCGAGTTCCTTCAGAAATCGGAGAAATCGAGATAGAGGCCAGACCACTTTCAGCTTTTTCTAATTCCGATTTGGCCACCCGTTCCGATAAAGTCGGACAAATACTCAGTAGCTGGAAATTGAGATTTAATGGGGGACAAGATGGATTGAGTGTGGATAAATTCCTGTATCGAGTTGAGCCATTAACACACCAAACCTTCAAAACGAGGTTCGATCTAGTTTGCAGCAATGCTAGTGTTTTGTTCGATGGAAAGGCCCGCGAATTTTACTAACGTTTCCATAAAACATCAGATAGTACCGGATGGGATTTGCTCACCGAGGCTTGGCGCAAACAGTTTGGGGACACTCGAACAGACGTCGATCTAAGAGAATCTATTAGGAATAGAAAGCAAAAAAAGAGGGAAAATTTTGACTCTTTCTATGATGCGATCGTGGAGATTACTGATTGCTTGGAAGTATCCATGCCAGAAAAAAATTTAATAGAAACGGTTCGTAGGACCCGAAATCAGACACGAACTCTTAAACGTTAGCATAGATTCTGTTCAAAGGCTACGAGATATCATCCGGCGTAGGGATGAAGACGCGAGGGATGAAGACGCGAGGCATAGCTATGGGTACCAGAAGGCAGTTCCATATCGCAAGCAGATATCTGAATTGGTACCAGAGTATCTTTCGGATGATGCTTCGGAGTTTTTGGATGTAGATTTGGGGGCAGAAATAGATGCAATTACCTTGATATGCAGGAATTGTCGGACAGAGGGGCATCGTTATCACGATTGTGAGGAGAAGAGGAAGATATTTTGTTATGGCTGTTGCACCCCAAACACCTACAAACCATCGTTTATTAAATTCCAAAAAAACGGCAAGCAGAACACACGACCCCGACAACAGCCGTGTGTTCCTCGAAAGCCAGCCAATCAAGATGTCAGCCAATAATTTCTTCAAGCACACCAAATACATATAAAAAGTCCGATTTAAATAACTGTCATAAAAATTCACCAACTTTTAAAAACTGACTTGGCAAGATCAGACTCTCGAAACACAAAAAGAATGAGAGACTTTTGGCGGGCGGCGAAAAACATAAACGCCATAGGATACAAGAACCCAGATAGCCGTCCGTACGCGGAAGTTCGCCTTTTAGATAGAGTAGTACTCAGTCTTTTAGATACAGGGGCATCCATGAGTGCGATAGGTGGAAAGTTGGCCGAAATAGTCATTAAGCAAAGAATACCGTTTAAGAGAGTGGCAACTACAGCAAAAACAGCTGATGGGCCAGGAAGTGGTAGGGCGTTTCAAAACAACAGTTCAGCATGAAGGAAAAATAAGAGAAATAGAAATGTACATCATCCCTTCACCGAGCCAGGATCTGTATTTTGGAATTGATTTTTGGTCGACATTTCATCTTTTGCCCTCCAATATGAGCATAGATGAGTTGACTAGTGATGCTCATTTTTTGTCTGAGGCTCAACAAGCCAAGTTGCAAGCAGTTATAAAACAATTTCCGTCTTTTACTGTCTCGGGTTTGAGAAAAACTAGTCTGATTTCTCATTCGATTGATGTGGGAGAAGCAAAACCCGTAAAACAAAGACATTTTCTGGTTTCGCCAGCGGTAGAAGTTGCTTTAAGCAGAAGTCGACCGCATGCTCAGGCTTGGGGTTATTAAAGAGTCAGAAAGTCCTTGGTCTTCGCCAGTTGTTTTAGTTCAGAAGCCAGGAAAAGTGCGTCTGTGTCTGGATAGCCGAAAGGTAAATGCCGTGACGAAGAAAGATGATGGGATTCTTAGTCGTCTTCCCAATTAATTTAATTAATTAATTTCATTTCCAGCCTGTATCTTAAAGATTCCTATTGGCAGATTCCTTTAGATCCTCAGTCGCGCGACAAACGGCGTTTACAATTCCTGGTTAGCAATTGTACCAATATAAAGTAATGCCTTTCGGGCTTTCGAATGCCTCGCAGACAATGACTAGGTTGATAGATAAAGTCATACCAGCTGAGCTGAGGAATGAAGTTTTTGTATATAACTCCACGATTTCCTCATTGTATCCGATAGTTTTGATAGTCATCTAAAAGTTTTAAGTTCTGTGGCAAGTCGCATTCGCTCCGCTGGTTTAACACTGAATGTAGAAAAGAGCAAATTTTGTATGAAAAGTGTCAAATATTTGGGCCACATAGTTGGAGAAGGAATAGTGCGAACTGATCCGGATAAAATATCAGCAATGACAAATTTTCCTTTGCCCAGATCATTAAAAGCCATGAGGAGGTTTCTCGGTACCGGAAATTTATCAGCAATTTCGCATCTGTAGCAGCACCTCTAAAGGATCTCTTGAAGCCCAGACAAAAATTTTTAGTGACGCCAGAAGGCGAGCGAGCATTTGAAAAATTAAAAGAGATGCTTTGCTCTGCGACAGTGCTACGCAGCCCAGATTTTAGTCAACCTTTTTATATTCACTGTGATGCTAGCAATACCGGTGTAGGCGGCATGTTAGTACAAAAATCTAAAATTCTAGTGGCGAGGAGTATCTAATAGCTTTCGTTTCTAAGAAGTTAAATAGAGCCCAAAAGTCATACACGGTAAGTGAAAAAGAGTGTCAAGCTGCCATTATATGTGTAAAGCGATTTAGAGCCTATGTCGAGGGTCACGAATTTACCATTATCACTGACCACGCGTCGCTTAAATGGTTAATGTCGCAGACGGATCTGCATTCTAGGCTTGCTAGGTGGGCATTGAAACTGCAAAGTTTTAATTTTAAGATCGAGCATCGCAGCGGTAAGCTAAATGTAGTCCCGGATGCTTTATCTCGGGTTAATGAGGAGGAAATAACAGCCATAGACGCCAGCCATGGTTTGCTCGTTGACTTAGAGTCTGCACAGTTTAAGGATCCCGATAACCTTGAGTTAATCGAAAATATTAAAGCCAACTCTAGCAGACTTCCCGATCTAAAAGAAGCTGATGGAGCATACATCTGGGGAGGCGATGCATGACAATTTCTGCTGGAAGTTATGGATCCCTAAGGGCTTGGTGGGCGAAGTTCTCAAAAATGCTCACGATGATACCTTAGCTTCGCATGGAGGAGTTCACAAAACTTTGGAGAGGTTAAGAAGGTATTATTATTGGCCAAGACTAGTGAAGGATGTGAAGGAGTACATTCAAGCGTGAGATATCTGCAAGATGACTAAACCGCCGAATTGTGCATTGAGACCGCCCATGGGAGTGCCTCCAGAGTCGGCAAGAACTTTGCAAAAACTTTATATAGATTTTTTAGGCCCGTATCCCCGATCGAGGAGTGGAAACATTGGGATATTTATCACTAGATCACTACAGCAAATTCGTATTTCTAAGGGAACTCACAGCGGATGTGATAATTAAGTACATGCAGCAGGAGCTCTTTCATTCGGCGTTCCAGAGATCAGTATCCGATAATGGGTCTCAATTCAAGTCAGAAGCTTTCCAGAAGTTCCTGAAAGAGTACAAAGTATCTCATACTACAAAGCGGGTTAATCGTTCGGTGATCTCTGCCATACGGTCGTATGTGCGAAGTGACCAAAAGGATTGGGACGAACAATTGAGCAGTATTTGTTGTGCACTTAGGTCAGCTGTTTACTTTAATTTAGGTACGACCCCATACTTCATGGTTTTTGGGCAGCACTTCATCTCGTCCGGTGCCACATACAAGTTATTAAAAGCTCTTAGCTTGCTGGATGATAGAACAATGGCATTTTCCAAAGAGGATTCTCTAGAACTTGTATGCAGCAAAGCGTTAGCGGTAATGCAAAACCAGTTCGAGAAGAATGAAAAGAGATATAATTTGACGTCAAGAGAAGTATCTTTTAGCGAAGGTCAAGAAGTCTACTGAAGAAATTATAAGCAAAGCAATTTCGCAGCTGCATACAGTTGGAGTTAGGCCCATCTTTTGTAAAAGAAAGGCTAAGGAAGAAGGTTGGTCAAGTTTGTAAAGATCTGGAGGATCTACAAGGACGATATGTGGCTAGGTTCCATGCGAAGGATATTAAGCAGTAGTTTCGCAAGCACGGGATTTATCATCCTTGAAGTGTCAAAAGTCTGATTTCGATGGGGAGGTAATTTCAGTAGCGCTGAAAATACCATCTAGCGGAAAATTTGAAATCTAAGAACTTAGCTACGATATTTATTGTTATCTCTCTGATCGATATGTTCTAAGAAACACATCTCTATCTCTCTTCTTCTTCCGGCTCTCGGCTAAGCTGCACGCACGCTATGTAACTCCCCATTGTGAAATCAAACTACATTAATAAAATAATGGTAACACCAATCCGTTTTACCATAGTGGTGACCCCGATAGTAGATTTCAGCTAAATCTTTTAATTGAGCCAAACTGTCCAAAATTAAAAATTTGTTCACGTACTGAGTTTTATGCACTTACACATGCAAACATTTTGCAACGGAGACACATACATATAGTCACAAAAAGTGACGCTACCAACACAAGGAAAGTTTATGCCCGACGAACCTTGATATAACTTGCGATCCTTAAGTACCCAGAAAGCTAATCTTCGAGAGCGACGAGAACATGTCCGACGAGCAACAACAACTGCAAACCAGGATTCGAGAGCTTCAAGCTCAGGTGGAGGCTTTACAAATGAATTCTACTGCAGGACAAGCGGCGAACCCTGGACCAATGGCACGGGCAACAGTCTGCCTGCCAAAGTTTACTAGCAGCAATCCTCAACTATGGTTTGCCCAGGTGGAACGTTCATTTCGTTTGCACGGCGCTAACAATGACGACGACAAATTTGATCAAATCACAGTTAACTTGGATCCGGAGGTCGTTTTAGCCGTTGAGGATTTAGTTACGCATCCTCCAGTCGCAAACAAGTTTGACGATGAAGGCTCGCTTGCTCGACAAATTTGCAGAGTCAGCAGAATCAAAACTACGGCGTTTACTGCAAGGTGGAGGAACTCCTGGCCTGAAGCCCTCCCAAATTCTAGCTCACATGCGTCGGCTGGCACCGGAATCAAGCAGCGAACCAATAATCCGTACATTCTTTCTGAAATGCCTCAGAATATTCGTCGGATTCTAACCGTCTGGGCAGAGACCGACCTTGAAAAACTGGCCAAAGTGGCAGACAAAATGCTTGAAACCATCGGATCTTCCAACACGTTCGCCATCTCTGCAGATGACGTAGCCGGAACCGCTTCGGTGAATGCAGTTGCTCGCCCGGAATCTATCAAGGACATCGCCGACTCTCTGCGTGTGCTGACAAAAAAGTTTGTTACGATGCAAGCTGACCTTAAACGAATTCAATCTAGTAATCGTTCTGCCAGTCAAACTCGTGGATCATTTCACCCATACGCTTCACAACAACGCTCTCAATCGGCAACAGTTTCTGATGGTCCATTACAACAACCAGGCGATCCACAAGCTGAACTTTGCTATTATAATCGTCGTTTTGGAAATGATGCTCGCAAGTGCAAATCTCCTTGCTCTCTTGCGCACCTTTTAAACTAATGCCGCTGTCACCTTCATCGCTGGAGGGTGGCAGTACAACCAAGGCCAGCGAAAAGCTCGTCCAGTCAGTAAACTTATCTGAAGTCCGCCCTTACATTACCGACCGCAACTCCCACTACAGATTCCTTATCGACTCGGGCTTCGTGGTTTCTGTTGTTCCCCGCCCACGGTCAAGGCATCACACAAAACAAACCGACCTTGTTTTATATGCAGCAAACGGAAAAGTCATCCACACCTACGGAAACATGCCAGTTGACCTGAACATTGGGCTACGGCGTAACCTTATCTGGGCTTTTATCGTTGCTGACACCTATAGCTATAATTGGTGCAGACTTTTTGTCCCACTTTCATCTCCTCGTCGACGTAAAGGGCCAAAAACTCATCGATGCAAACACGAATCTATCGACACCAGCTTGTCTTTCCAATGCTGTACATCACTCTGTGTCTACCATTCAAGGTGCACACAGATTCCAAACTCTATTGCTGTTCCAGCACCGAAGGGAAGCAACCATCAAGATATACAACACTACATTGAGACTACAGGAAGCCCAATCTCCGATCGCCCGCGCCGTCTATCTGGAGAGAAACTTTTAACCGCAAAGTCAGAAATCAACTTCTTGCTTAAAGAGGGTATTTGTCGTCCTTCTAAAAGCCAGTGGTCAAGCCCGCTACATATGGTGAGCAAAAAAGATGGATGTTGGCGATCTTGTGGGAACTATCGCAAACTTAATGCGATAACGGTACCTGACCGTTATCCAATTGCTCATATCCACGATTTCTCGGAGCAACTACACGGGAAAAAGATCTTTTCTACTCTCGACCTAGTAAAAGCGTATTATCAGATTCCAATGGCCGAGTGTGACATCCCTAAATCCGCTGTTTGTACCCCTTTTGGCCTTATTGAATTCCTCTATATGCCGTTCGGCCTTAAAAACTCTACACAGACTTTCCAAAGGTTTATAGATAACATTTTCCGTGGCATCGATTTCGTTTATTGTTATTGACGATATCCTGATAATGTCCAGTTCCTTTGAGGAACACGAAAAATATCTGCGTACCGTTATGGAGATCCTTCGTAACCACGGACTTTGCATTAACCTAAGCAAGTGACAATTGGCCCAGATAGAGGTGAATTTTCTAAGCTATACCATTGACAAGCACGGAATCAAACCTCCTAGTAATCGGGTAGAGGCAATAAAAAACTATACGAGGCCGTCTACAATCAACGAACTAGGAAGATTCCTCGGCATAATAAATTATTATCGGAGATGCCTGCCTCGTTTGTCATACACCCGGGCTCCTCTTTCAGAACTTCTTAGGAACGTCAAGAAAAATGAACAACGTCCGATCGAATGGACACCAGAACGAGTGTCGCTTACGATTCTTGTAAACAAAGCGTCATGGATGCGGTACTACTGGCTCATCCCTTTCCAAAAGCACATCTGGCTCTCGTATGTGATGCTTCTGATGTCGCAATCGGAGCTGCACTAGAACAGCTGGTCAATGGTCATTGGCAGCCTCTTGGTTTTTTCTCAAAAAATTAACCGACACTGAGAAAAATTACAGCACATACGATAGAGAGTTGCTCTCCATTTATGAAGCCATCAAGTATTTCAAGCACTGCCTTGAGGGTCGAATATTTTGCACTAAAACAGACCACAAGCCACTCGTGTATGCATTTAGGCAACGGCCTGAAAAAGCGTCACCGAGGCACTTCGGCATCTTGGCTACATTTCGCAGTTCACGACCGAGATCATTCATGTCAAGGGATCTGAAAACGTAGTCGCGGATGCATTTTCCAGGCTATGTGCTATTACCATGCCAGTCTCTGTCAGCCTAAAGCAAATCGAGGAGCACAGGCAGCCGATACTGAGCTCCCAAACTTACTGCAAGGAACTACTTCGCTTCAGCTGCAAAAAATACGTTACGATGACAATGTAGCACTTTACTGTCACATATCAACGTATTACGTTCGTCCTTATGTACCCACTGCGCTTCGGAATAAAATATTATCTTTCTTTCACAGCCTCTCACATCCGAGCGGCAGATCCACTCTGCAACAAATTAAGCAAAAATTTGTATGGCCGGCAATGAGGAAATACGTTATTGAGTAGTGCAGGACTTGTCTTTCTTGTCAACGTGCCAAGATATGCAGGCATAATCATCTGACTCCAGAAAAGATCACAGTTCCCAGCGACAGATTCAACCATGTTCATCTGGCATCGGCATCATGCTGTTCCATCAAAACTTTCGGTACTGCCTTACCATGATAGACAGATTTACTCGCTGACCGGAGGCTGTCCCTCTTACAAACATATCGGCTGATACAGTGGCTAAAGCTTTTTGGTCACAATGGGTTGCTCGTTTTGGACCACCTAAAACAATAACAACTGACCAAGGCACTCAATTCGAATCAGCGCTGTTCAAGGAGCTGGCCCGCATGCCGAATAAATTTTTTGAAGATCGCGATGTAAACGTGGATCCTGCAACCCTCATTGGCTATTTCGTGACCTGATGCGAAAGATTCTTCCGACTCCTTCTGCGCACCACAGCAAGCAAAATATGTTCCGCCTAAAAGAAATAGACAAATGCTCTCATGTATTTATTCGGACCGATGCCGTCAAACTACCATTGGAACCGCCTTATTCAGGACCTTTTGACGTCGTTTATCGCAACAGCGACCGAGATTTTACATAAAATGTCAACGGCAAGGAAGTATCTGTCTCCGTGGATCGAATAAAACCGGCCTTTCTAGCTAAAACCGACACACAGCAGGATGCTCAACCTGAGATCGCTGTACAGCCACGAACCTACCAGAACAAGCGAGAACAATTTAACGTATCGTGACGTCGTCACTGGAGAGGGAATACTGTAGCGGCCCAAGTTAAAATACCATCTAGCGGAAAATCTAACGGAAAATCTGTAAACTAAGAACTTAGCTACGATATATATTGTTATCTCTCTGATCGATATGTTCTATCTCTCTTCTTCTTCCGACTCTCGGCTAAGCTGCACGCTATGTAACTCCTCATTGTGAAATCAAACAACATTAATAAAATAATGGTAACACCAATCCGTGTTACCATAAAGATACGGTTAAGGCTCCATCTAGGAATGGAATTTTAGGTATTATTAGCGCCATCTAGAGCTCGGCCGTAGAAGGTTCTGGCAGGGGTGAAAAGTCGACCGGAGAGTAACAGTGGCATGTGTCAACTTTCCCTATAATTCACCATAGATCGCTCTAGGTTACCGCCAACTTTCCCATTTTGGCAGCAGAAGTGTAAAGTAGTAAAAGGTGCAACTCGTTCGAAGTAAAGTAATCGCGAGTGTAGACATTCCAACGCCAAGGGAAAATTTTGGATTCCCGGACGTTTGTGCAGTGGTCTGGGGTGAGTTTTTTTAAAGGAAAAAAAGGGAAAATCGAAGCAGTTCCTCAGTGGTTTTTTATTAAATTAGGCGAGCGAATGGGCGAAAATCCCAAGGCCAAGAAGCGGAGGCAAGGCTAAGAAAAACCGACGGTCGGCGCAGGCGCACATCAAACCGAAGCGCAACCGTCGAACAAAGCGCAACCGTCGAACCCAGCGTAACCGATTTAACATTGGCAATTAGTGGCGTATAGTTGTGTAAAAGTTGTGTTTAGCGGGCATACGGCCCTAACCTTATCTCTTGCGGCCGAGCTAAGCTCGCTCGTATGTAAACCCAATCGCACACCCACACCGAAATGCACAAAGCAAACTAAGTTAAAACTACCAATGTCTTAAGTTCAACACTAAGGGGAGATGTTCGATCGAGTGCAGCTTTAGTCTCGGCGCGCGATCTGCTCTAAACAGAGGCAGTTAAATTCGGAATTGGCATCAAGTTTGGGCCAAATAATGCTGTAATAATACCCGGAAAGTTTGTCCGCGAAAACGTCCCAAGAGGGCAAAGTGATGACCTAACCAGGAGAAGTGGATTCGAGAAAATAAGTGATGATTTTTTTTTAGGTTAATTAATTAGTTAATTAAGTTTTTTTGGTAATTGTTAAATATGGCAGTGGCGGGGCGAAAATCGTTCTAAAAAAAAACCCGAATTGTGGAGAGAAAAGTGCAGTGTGGTGTGATGAGTTGTGGCAGCAAAAATGATTTTTTTTGTTCTTTTTGTACTTAAATTCTTAACCTCTATAGCTCATCGCATTCCGAGGAAAGCGCTTTCGTCGATGGATTGCATTAAACATCGCTGAGTAAGAAAATCCAATTTGAATTCCATATCATACGGAAAAATATATATTCGGGTTCGAAAAGAAAAATAAAAATCATAATATTTTAACCTCAAACGTTGGTAGAGAATGAGCAAAGAAAAAAAATTAATGAAATCCAAAGCACTCTAATGTAGAATAAAACTCAATTTTGATTCCGACTCAATCGCACGGGATAATGGTTATGCAGTCTTAATTTTTTATCGTTTTTAAATTAATTCCATTAAATGCGGATCAAATTCCCCTTCCCATTGGCCTTAATATTGATTTTAAGAGAAAAGGAAATAAACATTACGAGTAGTTATTTATGCGTTCCCCACATTTAATATTTATAAACTCTAATATAAATAGTGACATATCCTTAATCCCATATAACTCTTATGCACATGTCCACACGCCCACACACACACATACACCCTTAGTACCCCGAGAGTGAGTGAGTAAGTCAAGTGCGCGGACGTTTTTCAAATCAGCTCTTCCGGAAATCTTGTCCAGCTCCGAAATTCCAGCTGCAAAAAAGGAAAGCTGTGAATTCTTGGCGATCTGACAACTTACGCAACCAGCACAGGGTGAGATCCACTAAGCCACAGCCGCAAACACCCCTTGTGGAAAAGGCGCTTTATTTTATCGCACCCCAAGCATCCCTCTGCTGGACCGAGGAGGCAGGGCCAGGGGGGAAATCCCGAGCATTCCACAACAAAGCTATTTGCTATTTGTTGTTGTTTTTCCACCGTCTATTGTTTTTCCCTTCCTGCTTTCCCAAACCAGCAAACGATCGAAGCAAATCAGCTGATAGTGCCGAAAAACTTCGAGCAGAACCCATCTGATCGCCGCCAGTGCTGCCATTGAGTCAGTGCTGCCATTGGGTCAGTGCTGCCATTTGGAAGCACCTGCAGCGCCTTCGATTAGTCTCGCAGCTCCGAGTTTCTGTCAGCGCATCTGCTGATTTAAAAAAAAAATTAAAGAAACAATAAAAAACCCCTCCCGCTAAGGAAATACGTCGGTAGGCAACTAGAGGAAAAGGCAAGGACCGCATTGCCTCCCAACCCCACCGCGCAGCGGCCTCTGGCAAAAAAGGAACTCTGGGGACCGATCAGGGGCGGTGAAACCCCCATCGGGCGCCGGAAGGAAATTTCTCGGCCACCGGGGAAGCTATACCGATTCGTATTACCAAATAAGGAGTCGAAGGCAGGGTTAGCGGGCAGAGGAGCAACAACGAGGCCTTCCGATCAGCGCCGCCGGTTTTGACTGATTTCAACGTGCATAGAAAAGAAGCCGGCAGTTCGCCACATAAATCACAGCCAAGTGGTTAGGAAGGCAAACCTACCAGGGCCAGAGGCAACAAAGCCACCCGTGCTGGAAAATAGGGCGCGACCGAGAGTGTCCGGGCAGACGACCCAGCGCAATGCGGATAAGCCTATCAGGAGATTCCGCCCTGACGCCCTTGTTATAGCTGGGGCAGAAGGCCACTCATACAGCGAAATCCTAAATATGGAGCTGGAGGAAGTCCGTAAGAATGTGCGCAGCAGAGGGCGAGAGGTCGCCCAAATATCAAGCTTAGGAGGCTGGAGTACGCCGAGAGCCGCAGGACTCTAAAAAGGCTCATTAAGCAATCCAAGAAAAAGTGTTTCCTGGAACTTTGCGACTCAGCTGAGCAGGACCCGTGGGGTTCAGCCTACAAAGTTTTAGTCAAAAAGATGGGCCAGGTAAAGCCCCTCGTCGCCGGAGAAGCTTCCCACATGAAGACGATCGTAGAGCACCTATTTCCAACAGTAACCTCAGTTTCTCAGCGCGCGTACGCAGAACCTGCAGACACATCACCGATCAGAATCAAGAAAGTTGCCAGGGATATGCCCTCAGGGAAAGCACCGGGTCCGGACGGAATCCCAGATACTGCTGTGAAGCTACCCATGACCGAGCACCCAGAAGCTTTCGCAAACGTATTCAACTAGTGTCTTGCGGAAAACACCTTCCCGAAGCGGTGGAAGATTGAAAAGCTGGTTCTGCTACCTAAGCCGAACAAAGTACCGGAGGACCCGTCTTCATAAAGGCCAATATGCCTGATTGACCACGCAGGCAAGGCACTGGAACGATGCATCAGTCACAGACTGCAAGCGGCAATCTCAGCATCCGGGGATCTGTCACCCATGCAGTTCGACTTCAGAAAGGCGAAATCAACCATTGACGCAATCTCTGCACTTAAGGGCACTGCATCGAAGGCGATAGAAGGAACGAGATGGCGGGGAGGCAGCAAGGAGTACTGCTTAGTTGTGACCCTGGACATCAAAAACGCCTTCAATTTGGCACGCTGGGACATTCCCCTGAAAGCACTCCACCAACTTAGCTTACCGGAGAGCTTGGTAGGCATTGTACAGTCCTACTTTAGCGATCGCACCCTACTCTATGACACAAATGGAGGGGTGATGGAACACAAGATCACCTGTGGAGTTCCCCAAGGGTCTGTACTGGGACCGCTGCTCTGGAACGCCATGTATGACGACGTCTTAAGGGTGGCGTTACTGGGAAGATCGAAGGTGATAGACTTTGCGGACGATATAGCCATCGTTATTGTGGCCAAAACACTGCAAGACGCAGAGCGTCTTGGAAACGATGCAGTGGCAATCATCGAGGAGTGGCTTTTAGCGGTAGGGCTCAATATAGCGCACTACAAAACTGAGGCAGTGCTCATATCCAGCCGTAAGGAATTCAAGTCGGTGGCTGCACGATAACATTAACCAGAGCTATACGGTACCTGGGAGTCATGAAAGAGACAAGGGAACACCTCGCGGAAGCAAACAAAAAGGCGCAAACGTCGCTAGAGCACTATCAACAATAATGCTGAACACAAGGGGTCCAAAACAAGGGCGCAGACTACTCCTTCAATCGGTTACTCGGTCGACAATGTTGTATGCCGCCCCAATAAGGGCCGACGCAGTCGTACAGGAAGGATCTCGAATCTACCTATAGACTCTGTGCTCTGAGAGTCTGCTCCGGATTCCGCAAAGTATCCGATGACGCAGCTCTAGTCATCTCGGGAATGATCCCCATCCATTTGTTGGCAGTCGAGGCTAAGGAGATCCACGAGGATATCGCCAATCTGGGAAGGCAGTGCACTCCCTCACAGAGGCGGGAAATTAAGGCGAAGGCAAGAGGAAAAAGCCTAGATGCGGGGCGAACTCGTTGGCAGCAATCAATCAATGGACGCTGGACCCATAGAGTTATACCAGACATCAAAAAGTGGATGCAAAGACCAAAAGGGGAGGTAAACTTCTGGCTGACCCAGATACTCAGCGGGCATGGTTGCTTTAGGAGCTACCTAACCAGGTTTGGCCACGACGATGACCCTAGCTGCCCGCAATGCGGTGTTGAGGAAACGGCGGAGCACATCATGTTCACCTGTCCACGGTTTGACCGCGACAGGGATGAATTCATGGGCGAGACCAGGGACCCGACAGCGCTGGAGACCGTATGATCTCGGACGAGATGTTCTGGGGCCAAATGAGTAACTTCGCTGCGGTAGCGATGAAAGCTCTACGGACCCTAGAGAGGCAGCGCGACCGAGTGCGACAAGGGACTTCAAGCTGAACAACGTCACAGAGCAAATCCTGATCCTGCGAAGCAAAGCCACGAGGTAGTACCGCAGGGTTTTAAGGAATAAACCAACTCACATCAATATCTATTCAACCTACTTTATCTCTATTACCTCTCCCCTAATATTTGTAAATACCATATTCTGACAATAAAACCAACTGATATAAAAAAAAAAAACCCTTAGTACCCCAATCAACCAATATCTAATTGCAAATGTACCCAAGATTCTAGACTAAACAATCGGATTGAGTGGCTGCTGCATTATCAATCAACAATCCAAAGAGCAATTAGAAAAGTCACTCAATTAACGCCAACTCCACTCATAGAAAGCTCTAAAGCTTAAAACCGAGGTATGATCGTCGAAGATGTTTAAATTAAGAAGCGAGTTCAGTTTGAGACCTAAAACAATTAGGACGTGTTCTTCCAAATAACAATTGTACTAGTTGATAAATAAAATTAAATAAAGTTTTTTTTTTACGAATATTTAATTGGCGCAGTCGGTAGGATTTCAAGTGAAAAGTTAAACGTCGGTTTAAACTAGTCCTAGGGATTATACTACACAACTAGTATATCCTGACCAGTACGAATAAATGAGAAATCGTTTAAAAAAACAAGTGAAATCCGCAAAAGGTTCTACGTGCAAATCGTCTCGTAAATCAGGGAAAAAAATCCAATTCGGTCAATACCACTAAAATTCAAAGTGAAATATTGAAAACCTTATAAAAACATTGAAAGCGAAATATTGAAACTTTAACAAAACCAGAATGGCAAACCCAATCCAATTATCGGAGATCCATTTCAACCAACTAATTGGTCAAATTAAAGAGTTGCCCTACTTTGATGGCAATCCCGCCGATCTAGGTGGTTACATTGGGCGTGTCGAATACCTACTACAGCTATATCCAACCCAGGATGCCCGACAAGTTCACATAATTTATGGAGCCATCGAGCGGACCATCGTGGACACCGCCAAAGCCGTCATATCCGAAGAAAAAACTGTGAATTGGTTGTCCACAAAAGTAGCCCTAAAACGAGCATTTAAGGATCACAGACCTTATGAAGACTTTGTAGCTATCATCCATCAGACGACCTACATAGGAAGCATCAGTAAGTTCGTAGACGAACTAAAGAAAAAATCTGCAAATATAATTATTAAGTTAGAATTAGAAACAGAGCCCATAGACAAAACAATTTACACTGCAGCTTTGAATAAAACTGTTAGAAATTGCATAGAAAGGAAACTTCCCGACAGATTATATATCAAAAAGGGAAATTTCAACCATTAATAATTTGAAAGAAACTACAATGGTGTTAGGACATTGGGATGCGGATCCATTTGAAAGCTATAGACCTGTGCGCCATGATAGTCGTAGGAATTCCGGAAATTCTCATCAAAATTACTATTATCAAAAACACAACTCCAATTTCTACCCAAGACACAGTAACAATTATAATCATTTGAATTCCAATTCAAATTCAAATAAAAATTTAAATTCAACAAATGCTCAGTCTTCGACAAACCAAAATCGCATTCCTCAAGAATTTAGAAATTCTGTAGCCCAAGGTAGAGCCCAAAATTCATTAAATTAACAAGCTTCAAGATCAAACCATTCTCCAAATGCTCCGATAAAAAGGCAAAGACAAAGTAAGAGTACACAGAATAGAATGGATGTAAATTTTCAGCAAACAGCCTCGGAGCCAGAAAATACTACCCTTATGTTAGAGTAATCATAAAAGGTAAAATTCTTAAAGCCATGGTTGACACGTGTTCATCCATTAATATAATGAGGGAAAATTTTGGGAACCTCGAAGTCAATGATGAAAATTTAAAAGTTTATACTATAAACGGATCGATGGAATTAAGTAAAAGCGTTATGATAAAACCAAGTAAAGTTTGCCCAGTAGAACAGAAATTCTATTTACATAAATTTTCAGACAATTATGATGTTCTAATGGGAAGGGATTATCTTAAAGGTTGTATAGCTAAGATTAATTTTGAAAATGGAACATTAACTTTAGGTGAAGATAAATTAACAGTCATGTATGGTGACGATAATAAAAAGGATAAGACCGCAATAAAATGCCTTAATCCTATATCATCTGAAAAGAAAGGTGAAAAGGATAAGACCGCAATAAAATGCCTTTATCCTATATCATCAGAAAAGAAAGGTGAAAAGGATAAGACCGCCGTAAAACGCCTTAATCTAAAATCACCAAAAAAGGAAAAGATTGAAGAGGATGAGACCGCAGTAAAATGCCTCAATCCACCCTCATCTGAGGATCAATCTTTTAGTTTCGCCATTGAAATCGAATGCAATGAATTAAGAGTAGAGCATTTAAACGAAGAGGAAAAAGAATGTTTGAAAAAAGTCTTATTTGAATATAATGACATTCAGTACAATGAAGGTGACAATCTGACCTTCACAAGTACGATCAAACATTCCATCCAAACCAAACATGAGGACCCTATTTATAAGAAACCTTATAAGTACCCTCAATCATTCGATGATGAAGTCAATAAACAAATGAACGAAATGATAGAACAGGAAATAATTCTTAAATCGAAATCTCCTGTTCAACCATCTGGATGGCTCCTAAGAAAGCTGACGCTTCAGGGAAACCAAAGTTCAGAGTAGTAATAGACTACAGAAGTTTAAATGAAATAACAATTAATGACAAATTCCCAATACCCAGAATGAATGAAATATTAGATAAATTGGGAAGATGTCAATATTTCACTACAATTGATTTAGCTAAAGAATTCCATCAAATTCAAATGGACCCTGAATCAATTGCCAAAACAGCATTCTCCACAAAGAACGCTCATTACGAATATACACGTATGCCATTCGGACTTAAAAACGCGCCCGCCACCTTCCAAAGATGTATGAACAATTTACTAGAAGACTTAATTTATAGAGATTGTTTAGTTTACTTAGATGATATAATAATTTTTTCCACTTCATTGGAAGAACATATTTTATCATTGAGAAAAGTATTTGGAAGTCTTCGAGATGCAAATTTAAAATTACAACTAGATAAGTGGGAATTTTCGACCACAACAGGCATAAAACCAAATCCCAAAAAGATTAGTGCAATTATAAATTTTCTTATACCAAAAACGCCAAAAGAACTAAAATCATTTATAGGACTATCTGGATTCTATAGGAAATTTATACCAAACTTTGAAAACGTAGTTAAACCCATGACCATGAAATTGAAAAAAGGTGCCACAATAAACATTAAAGAAAAATCATACATTGATGCATTTGAAAAAATGAAAGTTTTAACCACCTCTGACCCCATATTAATTTATCCCGACTTTGATAAAACATTTTATTTAACTACAAATGCTAGCAACATAGCTATAGGAGCAGTTCTATCACAAAATCATAAACCAATATATTATGCTAGCCGAACATTAAATGAACATGAAATTAATTATTCAACAATAGAAAAGGAACTTTTAGCAATTGTATGGGCCACGAAATATTTCAGATCATATCGTTACGGCAGACCTTTTGAGATCTTAAGTGATAATAAACCTTTAGTTTGGTTAAACAATATCAAGGAACCAAATATGAAATTACAAAGATGCTAGATTAAATTAAATGAATTCGATTATCAGATAAAATATGAAATATGAAATATGAAATTACAAAGATGCTAGATTAAATTAAATGAATTCGATTATCAGATAAAATATTTACTATGAAAAGAAAATTATGTTGCCGACGCACTATCAAGGGTTAAAATAGAAGAAAATATGTTTGAAGACATCCCCGAAGAAAATTTTTTTGGAGAAGCTGCAAATAGCATAGATGCAACGGTGCATAGTGCAAATGAAGATATTCAGAATTACATTGCAATCACAGAAAGACCAATAAACTATTATTCTCGACAGATCGAATTTATTAAGGAAAATGAAGAAATTTAAGATGTACAACATTATTTTCATAAACTAAAAATCAAAATAACTAACATAAACATGTGAAACACCTTCGCAAAAGATATCATCAAGGAATATTCGTGTACAAAAAAGAGTGCATTATACTTTCATGATGATTCCGATTTTCTCATATTCCAACAAGCATATCTAGAAATAATCAATCCAAATCATTTAACAAAAGTAGTAAGGTGCACCAAAAAGGTAGAAGATATCCTCACTTATGCAGAATTCTAAGAAAAAATATTAAAAAGATATAAAGTCTTATTACATCTGGGAATTGAAAAAGCAGCTAATTGGTTTAGAGACGAATATTATTTCCCTGACTATCAAAAAATTAATACAAAACATAATTAAAGAATGTGAAATCTGTAACATCGCATAAGCAGAACATAGGAACACGAATTTATCTTTCTAAACTACACAAGAAATACAAAATATAAGAGAAAAATTTGTCATAGATTTCTATATAGTAGGAAACCAACAATACTTGTCCTGTATCGATATTTACTCCAAGTTCGCCACTCTCATAGAAGTCACAAGTAAGGATTTGTTAAAAGCTAAAAGAGCTATAATAAGGGTATTTAATGAAATGGGTAAACCACAAGAAATTAAGGCAGATAAAGATTCAGCATTTATGCTTGTAGCCTTACACAATTGGTTAAATTCGGAAGGAGTACAAATTCAAGTAACTACGAGCAAAAACGGTATATCTGATATAGAAAGGTTCCATAAAACAGTAAACGAAAAATTAAGAATAATAGGAAGCAAAGCAGACATAGAAAACTGGTATACTAAGTTCGAATTAATTCTTTACATTTACAATCACAAAACTAAACATAATGCGACGAATAGAATACCAGCTGACATATTCATGTATGCAGAAAGTCCCGAATATAATACACAAGAAAGAAAAACTGTAAAGATTGACAGGCTAAATGAGAAACGACATGATTTTGAAATAGACACAAGATTTAGACAATCGCCATTAGTAAAATCAAAAACTACAAACCCATTTAAAAAAAGAGGAAATTTGAGGAAAATAGACGATAAAAATTTTGAAGAAACTAATAGAGGTAGAAAGATAACTCATTATAAATCAAAATTTAAAAAGAAAAAGAAAATTATTAAAAGTAAATACGATAATTCCAGGGAAGCAGAAGGAAACCAAAGATCACAACAATCTGTTTAAGACTATCACTCTGTCGATAATTTTATTGACTATAACGAAAATGGCAATGGGACAAAGCATTGAGATAAATCCGATTAAAGCCCAAAATGGATACCTTGTATTCAAAACCGGGTCAATAGATATTCCAACTAATTTTGAATATCATTATTTAAGCATTAACATAACCAAAACTGAGCAAATATTTGAAAGTCATTTAAAAGAAGCAAATGAATTTAATGACATTATACAAATTCGTTATTTATTAAACTAGCCAAACGTAACAAACGAGGATTATTTAATATTATTGGCACAACTTATAAATATCTGTTCGGAACATTAGATCAAGATGATAAGGAGGAGTTAGAGCAGAATATAAGTAACCTTTCAGAAATAGCATACGAGAAACACAGATTTAAATATGATTATTTATGTAATAAATAATGGCGTTGAAGTTATCAACAAGCTAAGAGAAGATGATGAAAGGGAGCAAAAAGCTAGCGTTTTATTATTTAACTTACAACATGTTACGGAATACATAGAGGATATTGAGTTGGGAATGCAGTTGACGAGACTTGGTATATTTAATCCAAAATTATTAAAACATGATGATTTAACAAGAATAAGTTCTGAGAAATTGTTGAAAATTAAAACTTCCACTTGGCTAAAAACAGACACAAATGAAATTTTGATAGTTTCCCACATTCCTACGGAAATCATACAAGCACCAATTTTTAAAATAATAACGTATCCAGAATAACAGAAAATATATTTGATAAGTATTACCTTCATGAAGAAAAAGTATTTAATAAAGAAACAGGAAAAGTAGTATTCGATGAATTTACAAATGGAATAATCTAACAAGAATCCACAAGCTGTAAATATACCAAAACACATAAAAATTTCCAAATTAATTATGTTAAACCAAATATTTTATAGACATGAAATATCCCTCAAACATTCTTAAATCAAAATTGCATTAATAAAGAAATTTCTATATTTAGTAATAATTTTATTAAAATTCTTAATTGTTCAGTACAGCTCGATGAATTCATACTTTCAAATACCAATTTAGAATATACACAAAGCGTTTATATAAACCGCTGTCATATATCCAAACAAAAGAAATTATAAAAGCACATACAAAATTTATAATGTATTTCAAATAATAGCAGCAACTACTTTTGTAATTACAATCGTAAGCATATTATTGTATCATTCTATAAGTTTAAGAACATACCAAGAAAATTAATTGTAAAATATGTAAAACCAAAGGAAGAAACACCCAAACTCAGTTAAGATAGAAGAAAATGTAATGTTATATCCAACCCTTTCCACCTGAGGACAGGCCAAAGAATGGGGGAGTGACATATCCAAAATCCCATATAACTCTTACCCAGTCGGAAAAAACACGCTTCCAGGATGCGTTCTTTTACGCTTCCTTTGCATGCGAAAAACGCATTCCAGATCCCTGAAAGCTTCCTTTCCTTTTTGTTCGAGACGGGACAAAAAGCAAGCCTTCTTTTAGAACCGATCTAAGAACGAGTCTTAATGCGTTCCATTGGAAGGTAGTTTCAACTTCGGAAACGCTCGGGTTTCCCTTCCATTTGTACTTTACGAAGGAAGCATTCTACAGCGCACTGTTAGAATGAACATAGAAACGTTCTTCGGGAACTCTCCAGGATAGCTTCCAAAGCAAGCATTGCGTAACACATCTAAAGAGTGAATATTGATCCCTTCCACAAGAACACATTTAGTATGATTCCAAAACTAGCCTTCTAATTGTCTTACCCAAGAATGCAAATATTATCCTTCCCAAAAAAGCTATTGGGAACCGTTTCTTTTTTCAATTCCAATTTTTATTTATTAAATTTTTTTTAATATATACATGCTTTAAAAATTATTGTATTACTCCTGGCCGTTTTCGTCCTCTCTCATCTTTTTGGCCATACTTTTAGCCTTGTAAGTTTTATTTTTGGCCCTAGTAAAGGCCAGTCGAAGGTCTTTAATATGGTCGGTGAAGCGGTAACCGTCCCTTCTTTGTGACTCGGAAAATATAATAATGAGAAAATATAATAAAAAATATAATAATGAGAAATAATAATGAATAATTTTATTATAATATGATTGTAAGTTTGTAAAACACTTACCGAATAATGTTCCATTTAAATGAATGTAGATGTAAGTCCACCCTAGGTAGAAGTAAAAGGAAGAGAGAAAAAAGAGAGCACACAAATAAACGAAACGAGTTCAAAAAACACAAAATTTAAATTTATGAAATATATATAAATTACCTTTTGTTTTGAACTAGTTCTCCTGGAATTAAACGAAAATAATATTTAAAACGCATTAATTAAATTAACAGAATTTATGGATATGTATTTATTATTAAATAAAACTCAAGTCTTATTGCAGTGTACGCTCAAATAAATAATTATTTTTAGTTGTTTGATTAACAGCCACACACAGTTTTAGGAACACTGTATATAAGATTGTTAATAAGTGTTTATAAATTTAATGTTTTTTTGGCACAGGTACACATCACATATTGTTTTAATTAATTTAGTGTTTGGTTCATGTTATTTTATGAACAGTATTGGAACTCCTTTATAGTTTGTTTATATCAACACTATACTTACCTGAAAATTAAAACCGCAAAGATATATAAATTTCACAAATCACAAATCAAATCAAACACCAGCTATTTCAATTGAAAATCAAAATGCAAGTGGCGAGAAATGCAAAAGAAACGAAAAAGGCCGCGCGCTTTCTTGCCTTTTCCCTTTTGTTCTTGTCGTTTGCTTTTTAGAGTACCGTTTTGTTCGGTTGCTCCTTGTGTATACAGTGGCGGAGGAAACTATAGCGCCGGCAAATGTAAAATAATAATTCAAAACGCTTTAAAGAGGAATCATGTAATCTTGTATATATTATTACCTAAAATTAAAATATATAAAAAACTGTGTCAAATTAATAATTTTCTAATACAATATAAAATATATTTAATATTATTATTAATAAAGTTAAATATTAATATTTTTTACAGAATTAGATTTAGGAAAAGTTTAACAAGTCATATACCCCAAACATAACAAAGCGTTCAGATATTGTTTATAAAGATGAAAAGTGTATATATTTACGTCGCTGCTGTTCATTAAGAAAAATAGATTAAATTTGTTTCCCATTTTTTTGTCCATTCCAAAACAAGACTTCTTTTAGCGTTCTTTGGTAAGCGAGATTTTCGGTGAAAAACACGATCTCAAAAATATCGGACGATCGGCATCGTTCGGGTTTCATTTTTTTTTTACATTGCAAAAGAAGGCTTTTTTTGCATTGTAGTAGAAGGGACGATTTCACAAAAACTCTTTAGAATGCATAAAAAATGCTTCTTTATAGCTTCTAACATTCTTTTTCGCTTGCAAAGCATGTATGAAAGAAGCTTTTTTTATTGGAATGCGTTCTCTAACTTCCGACTGGATATGCACATGTCCATACGCCCACACAAACACATACACCCTTAGTACCCCAATCGACCAATATCTAATTGCAAATGTACCCAAGATTCTAAACTAAACAATCGGATTGAGTGGCTGCTGCATTATCAATCAACAATCCAAAGGGCAATTAGAAAACTCACTCAATTAACGCCAACTCCACTCATAGAAAGCTCTAAAGCTCAAAACCGAGGTATGATCGTTAAAGAAGTTTAAGTTAAGAAGCGAGTTCAGTTTGACACCTTAAACAATTAGGACGTGTTCTTCCAAATAACAATTGTACTTTGTATTTTTGTATTTTGTATTTATTATAAAATTTCATCCTAACGCTACAAGTTAGGAACTTATTAGTTAATGCGCTAGTCACTAAAAGTTGCAAATATTTAATTGTTACATTAGACTTTAAACTAATTTTCGTAAAAATTAACCTAAGTCGCCTTCTATTTCTACTTTAATTTACGTAATAGTGTTTTTAAGGTGTGTGAATAATTTTATCTTGAATTGCGTGGCACTGCTAATATTTTTAAGATGGTTTGGGAGCTGATTCCATGATCGAATAGCATTAATTAAAAATTGTCTTTCGGATGTCAATGATCTAGGTCTTATGCAAGTACGATTGTTTGCTCTTCTAGAGGATGTAAATTGGAGTTTTTCGAAAAGATACGGGGGTTCTTTTTGGAAAATGATTTTTTGCAGAAAAATTAAGTTTCGCATCTTTATCCATTCATTTAGCAAGATATCGAATATTTTCAGTGAAAATTCGGATACGTGATCTCTATGTGGTTGGTTGAATATATACCTGGTTGTGCAATTAAATAGAACTTTAATTTTGTTCTTACTGGTAGTGCACAGTTTGAAAAAACTTCTACTCCATAAAATAGCGCTGGAACAATGCAGGTTTTAGCTATTAGTAAACGTATATAAGTCCTTATTATGCCATATGTTTTCCCTACACTTTGTAATATGATCATTCCAGGTAAGAGTTCTGTTGAATGTAAAACCTAAGTTTACAGCTGTATCAACATACTCAGTGGCTGCAAATTGTTAAAAATGATCTTTCTTTTACTTATGACAAGACATTTTGATTTTGATGGGTTGATCCCAAGTCCATTGTTGCCGGCCCACTCATTTACACGTTCAAGTTCTCTGTTACAAACATCTATACTTTCATTTATTCTGTTTACATTTGGACATCATCAGCATACAAGTGTACATTACATTCAGATAACGAATTGGGAAGGTCATTAACATATAAGGTAAACAATAAGGGACCAAGCACAGACCCTTGGGGTACACCACGATTAACATTTTCATATGAAGTCGAAACGCTAGACAATACAACAGATTGACGACGATTTTGTAGGTACCAAGACACAAGTTTGACAGAAGTTTTAGAAAACATAAACATATTATGTAGTTTTGCACAAAGGACATTATGTTTACTGTATCGAAGGCCTTACTATAGTTCAGTAAAACTAAGAGTGTAACATTGTTTTCGTCAATTTGTTCCCTTATGTCGTCTGCAATTTTTAAAATAGCTGAGGTACAGCTTATGTTTTTCCTTAAACCAGACTGATTATTGGTAAGCATTGCATTGTCGGACATAAATTTATTAATTTGATCAGCCATGAGATTCTCAAATACCTTTGATAGGTATGGTAAAATGGAGATGAGTCTGTACTCATTATTTTATTTAGGAATCGGAATTATTTTTCCCGCTTTCCAACAGTCCGGATAAGTAGATTTTGTCAGTACAGTACAGCAGAATTTTTATGAATTTAGGGTTTATGTTGTCAGACCCGGTGGCGTCACTCTTAATTCTTAGTATACTTTGAAGGACATAACACTTATTAACACACAAAAACCTAAATCTAATATCACAGACAGTTTCAGGTACAAATCGTGGGTTCAGATATATATTTTCAGTGATTTCAGGTACCGTGCAGCTTAAGAACTTTTTATTAAGTTCATTTACATTCATGTCGTGTTCAAGTCTTGGTTTAACTTTGCATATTCCCAGGTTTTTAATTATTTTCCATGTCTGAGCAGTGGAAGATGCGTTGTTGAATTTATGGGAATAGAAATATTGTCTTGGCGGTGTCAGTAAGTTTGGTCACTTTTTTTCTCAACAACTTGAACACTGCGTAAGCTTGAGGTGTCCTGTACCTTCTCCACTTATTGTGCGCCCCGTCACGCTGTAATATTGCTTCTTTGATGTTTCTTTGGAACCATGGTTTTTCAGAAAAACGAATAACGAACAGGTACGAGACAGTTATATAAATAACAAATATTGTTTTGTAAAAGGTTAACTTGTTCGTCTACTTCGGAAAGGTAATATATGTCATTCCAATTGCACAAATTAAAGGTGGAGTCCAAAAGGTCATAGTTGATGTTTCTAAAGTCCCTAAAAACTATAGGATGGTCAAGGTATTGTAGGTCAAGTACGTAAGTCAAGTATATGAGGTCGTGTTTTGAAAACGATGGGACAATAAGTTGGTCATATGTAGCTACTTTGTCTGTATTAGACACAAAAAATAAGTCTAAAAGCGAGTTGCGGGTTTTGGTAAAATGCGTAGGGGACACAAAGTTAACCAACTTCATCCCCAGCGATTTCAAAATAATTGCGAGCTCTACAGCGATCACGTCGGGGTCACCATGAAAATTAAACACTGTTTTGTATTAAAAAACGAAACGCGAAACTTGTGTGATTGCAGTAGGAACGAGAGAATAAGTAATAAAATAAATAATAAATAACAATAAATAAAAATAAAAGAGAATACATTGACGATGAAAGGGAGTGGCTTTGAAGGAGTTCAAACCTACATATCTTATGCTAAGGTGGCGAGAGATGGGGCGAATTCGCAAGAGCGAACAAACGAAAGCTTTATTGGCTCCCGGTCTTGCCCTACAACTAGTAACATCAGTTTAAATTTAAATAATAGCGCCAAGTGCGCAAACAAACTTTATTCTTAAGGTTTGGGAATTTATCCCAACGGTCGTACTGTTTAAGAAACAAAAAACACTTCAAATTTATTTTACCAGCTGCAAATAAATAGTTTTAAAATAAATACGTATACGTAATATTTAACAATTTACAATTATGAATTACAATCTTTTTAAATGTTTTCAGCTATATATTAATAATCATTCATGAAAAATGGCATCAAAATGAATCGCGAATATTTTGTCGTCAACACTTTAATGTTGCAGGCGTCATATCTGAGGTTTTTGAGGTTTTCTGTCCATTTTTTTATGCTAGAATACTCTGCTCTTGTTTAAACCTAAAGCCTAGTACTTAGATCGAAAAAACTTTATTCCTTCTAGTGAGAACGAAGTTTTCAATGTACTATCAATCAGCTGGGCTTGTCGACACACAAATTAATTTGAGAAGGCAAAATCAAAAATGTTGAATATAAACGACGCCAGAGTAAAATTTTGTATTGGAATGGTGGCAGAAACGTGGCTTTTTGGTGTTTATTTCGTTTATTCCTCAAATTTTTATTCTTTTCGCCAGAGCCTGACAAACGTTTATCGAGAGTTCAACCCTGACGTCTGGCAACGCTCTGCTCACATATTTTAGTTTTTTTGCCAGGGCCGGACGAAATTCACCCTCAGTTCATCCCAGATATCTGACAACGCTTTGTAATTTTCTGGTATTTTTTCTAGAGGTGGAGAAACATCGATGTTTATACCACATCACTTATACAGGTATGACACCACATTGTTCCCTCTTTAATTGACGGATTCATTGAAGCTCAGATACAGAGACAACTATATGGATACTGCTTGAGATTTTTTTGTTAATAAGTTCACGGTCACACTGCCTTTTAAGCGTTAAAATTAAACTTTATGGTTTTGTTTATTATATTGTGTTTATACCGCTAATTTAAACGTTAATTGAGTTTCAGTTGTTACCTTAAAATTATAAAAATTATTTCGTATACATTTAATAGGGTATGTCCACAGAGATCCATCCACCTTCCACCATCGGTTGAACGGATGGTCCATAAGTTTTTACCGTTCCATAAACTTCCCAGTTAAACCGCCGTTAATATTTGACGGACTTTGACGGACTAACATTTGCAATAGTTAGCCGATGTTTTTGCGGTGCATCCCTAAAAAAGCATTTAGATTTTCGAAAATAGTGAAACTCCGGTTTCCACAGAGCACTTCCACCTTCCGATTTCAGCTGATCTTAACAGCTGTGGCTCGTCAAAACATAAACAAAGATGGTTGACCTTTTGACTTTGCTTGCGTTTTGACGAGTCACAGCTGTTCAGATCAGCTAAAATCGGAAGGATGAAGGCGGATGTGCTCTGTGGAAATCGTAGTTTCACATTTTTTGAAATTTCCAAACGTTTCCAACGGATGTACTGTGTGGAAAGAGGGCATAAGCCTCACTTTTTCATTCCATTTTGTCGTCAACTCCAATCGATGAGCAAAATTGTACTTCTGATACAATTTTGCTCATTGATGTATCGGTCCCGGTGGTATTTCATTGAATCGTATTTTTATACCAAAGTTCGATTCATATTTTTTACTATCGGGTATCGGTTCTGACAATTTTATTCATTCATTGCTCATTGGAATCGTCATAGGTTGTCTTGCTCGCACTTACGTAAAATCGTATAGTTAATACAAAAAACCTCTTTCATTGTCAACAATGTAGTGTCATAGGCCCACAAGTTAAGGAAGCCCGAAGAACATGTGGGTTAAATAAAGTTTGTATATTAAATTATTAAGTGTATTAAGACATTTTTGGATATTTAGCTGGTGGTGTAGGAATATGTTTTTTCGTTTACCATTACAAGATTTCAAAACACATCATTTTTTTAAAGACATCGAAATCAATTTGATGTCCGAACATTGATGTTTCCCCACCTCACATTTTTTTGTCAATATAATACACAATTCACATTATAGCCAATTACCACAGGTCCTTCCACCATTCGTTGAAGGGAGGGTCCATAAGGTTGCGCCGTTCCAGAAACTTCCGCCATTAAAATTTGATGGCATAATGCCCTCTTTTCAGACAGCCCATCCGTTGGAAACGGTTAAAATTTTTAAAAAATGTGAAACTCCGATTTCCACAGAGTATATTCACCTTCCACTTTCCGATTTCAACTGATCTGAACATATGCGGCCCGTCAAAACGTAAACAAAATCAACAGGACAACCATCTTTGCTTATTTTTTCATGCGCCACAGCTGTTCAGATCAGCTGAAATAGGTGGTAATTGGACGTGCTCTATGGAATTCGGAGCTTCACTTTTTTTTCGAAAATCTAAACGCTTTTTCAGGGATGCACTGCGTTGGAACAGTGCTGCACCGCAAAAATATCGGCTAACTATTGCATATATTAGTTCGTCAAAATCCTTCCCCAGCCTAACTGGGAAGTTCTTAGAACGGAAAAATTGTGTGGACCACCCATCAAAGGATTGTGGAAGCTGGATGGATCTCTGTGGAAAAAGGCTATAAGGCTCCGTCTACCGTGCGTATAAACTTGCCGTTCCAAATTTTCCCAAAAAAAATTGCTGTTCTTATGTTGCTATGTTCCTATGTTGTTTCACACAGTTAAGATAGAATTTTTTATCCCATCACTAAACAACTGCCATCTTAAGGAACAATGAGAAATCGGTGAAAAAGTGAAACTTCAATTCGTCCTGCCACCGTATACCGTCAACGCCTTCTTTCTCCGAAAATGAAATTCAATCAAAAATTAGTAAAAAAAAAATTAAAAGTTTAATGAATGTGGCTATTATTTTGGCCAAAATATTATTAAAAAAATTTAATTTTGTTTCTAAATAATATTAAATAAATAATATTAAATAATATTAAAAAAATTTAATTTTGTTTCTAATTCTCGATTGCTATGAGAGAGCGAGTTTCGAATAAACGGCGCCCACTTTTCGTCAGTGCCTTTTTTCACCCCGGTACTCAGATCGACGAAAAAATTAAAAAATGTTATCTTTTCAGGGTGGAGTTGGTAGAGCACAGAATTGTCGTATCATTAAATTTACAGAATAACTAAACAAAAAAAATTACTACAATAATACAGTGTTGACTACAGTATTCCCGGTCGGCATAATTCCGCCGACATAATTCCGCCCAGTACATTTGGTCCCCGAACTTATATTTTTTTCTGGCGAAATTATTTCGCTGCTAAACGTCATAAGATCTCGCGAAATTATGTCGTTTAAAAAATAAGGTGGGGCGGACTTATGACGTTTTAAACTGATATAGTCCGCCGAGTAAAAAACATGCTGCCAGCCGAAATAATTTCGCGCGAAATTAACACGTTTTAAAACTACTTGTGGCGGACTTTCGCCAGCCGCGAAATTGTGTCTATGCTACACGACATAAGTTTTTTCGGTTTGTCAAATAGCTCAGCTGACTGAGGGTAAGACCATAAGACCAAAACTTCGGTCACAAGATAGAATAACCTTTTTACGCCTGGGCTAAAGCCTGGTAATCAGATCGACAAACAGTTTCGCCAGCGAAAAATGGAATTTCTTTCTAGTGAGACCGAAGTTTTCAGAGGTCCCCCGAGTTCGTTTGGTTCGGTCATACTGTCAATCAGCTGCACTTGTTGACAAACATATTAATTTGGGAAAGCAAAAGCGAAAATTTAGAATATTAACGACTCCAGAGTTAAATTTGGGATTGGAATGGTGACAGATATGCGCCTTTTTCAAGATTTTTTCTTTTTTCCCTCCATTTTTCTTGCAAGTTCAAATCCAACAACACCAAAGATTAAATATTTTATTCATTTCGTCAGGGCCTGACAAACATTCATCGAGAGTTCATCCCAGACGTCTGGCAACGCTCTGCACAGTTATAGTATTTTTTCCGTCGATCTGAGTACCTATGTGCAAAGAGGCACTGTCGAAAAGTGTTCGGTTATTTGCCTCTCGCTCTCTCTCATAAGCGGCGAACGGTTTACGTCGATCTGAGTACTAGGCTTTAAGGAGGATTTTTACGTTGTACAGTTGAAAAAGTGTGACTTCTTAAAGTTAGGCTCACGGGCGCTTCCTGTCGATACCGATCTGCGTCTAGACCGATGTTGAAAACAAAATCTTAGAAAGCAACAGTTAAGCTTAAAAAATAATGATGTATACCTAAGAAAACATCGAGAAAGAAGAAATGCAACACTTAATACATTAATTTAGTCCAAATGTATGCAGTACGCTAGGCTGTTTTGAACAGTTTGTACATTTTAAAAGTGTAATGAATTGATCTTGAACAATATTTCAGGCAAGTACTCAAAAAATGAAATGACAATTTTAATATAAGAATTCGAAAATGACAAAATAAAAATCTGTATCTTCTAGAGGTCCTGGTCACCACCATCAATATTTTTTTGACTATCACTTTATTACTTAAAAAAATGAATCCGACAGAAACATTTAAGTTCTAATGGTTCTAAAGGGTCTGTCGTTTCTTAAAAAAAAATTTCGGAATGACCGGCATTTACTTAAGCCTAATAGCCTCCTCCCGTTAGTCTACGTCTACCGTTTACCCTCTACCGTCAATGACGGTGCATACAAACACTAACCATACAACATATAGACTGGTCATTTCATACAACGAAAATGGACACAAAAACAACGAAATGTGATCAATCAAACTCATGCAATGAGTCCGCGAGCATAAAAATGAGAATAAGAATGAGAGAGCAAAAAACCCGAATGCACACGAAGCGCCTGCTGCTGAGAACCCGTGGGGCCTCCCGCTAAGAAATTTTTTTTGTCTATTTTCATTGTATGAAATGAGCATTCTATATGTTGTACGGCTAGTGATACAAAGTTTCCGTCCCGAATTTTCCCAAAATATTCTACCGCCAACCTCTGATGTCCGTATCTTCTGCTATTTCACCCTATATATATTTAGTATATTTTGATCCAATCCATATTATGTAACCAATGCAAATATTCATAAAGATCTAAATATTCCAACTGTAAAAGAGGATATAAAAAAATATAGTAAGAAATATACAGACAGACTTCACAATCATGTAAATAATTTAGCCCTAGGTCTAGTAGACAATAGCTTAACATTCAGAAGACTCAAAAGATTCCACATTCTTGATCTCCCTGATAGGTAAATTTAAGTAAACGAGAAATTAAATTAATAGCAGGTTTCACTGGAAATCTGCTATTCCTGTTATGTAAATATTAGTGATACAATTTACTTATTGTCATTAGACAGATTGTAAATAAAAATTAAATTAAAAAAAAAAAAAAAAAACTATATTAATTTGAGAAAGCAAAATCGAAGATTTTGAATATAAACGACGCCAGAGTTAAATTTGGTATTGGAATGGTAGATACGAGGCTTGTTCGTGTTTTTATCGTTTTTCCCTCCATTTCACTTACAAGTTCAAATCCACCAAATCCACACCAAAGATTACATTTTGTATTCTTTTCTCCAGGGCCTGACAAACATTCATCGAGAGTTCATCCCAGATGTCTGGCAACGCACATTTCAATTTTTTTTTTTTCGTCGATCTGAGTACCGACGTGCACTGTCGAATAGTTTCTTTTCGCTCTCTCTCATAGCCGACAAACGGTTTTCGTCGGTACTCAGATCGACGAAAACAATTCCATAACGTTGCATAACGTTGCATAACGTTGCTAGATTTCTCTGGGTGAACGTACGCCAGGCCCCGGCGTAAAGAATACAAAATTTAATCCTTGGAGGTTTGAGTTGGCAGAGTATAGTATTTCTCATATCAAAAAATGCTCGTAATAACCCAAAAACCCGAGAAAAACCTACTACAGTAATACAATGTTGACGGAAAAATATTTCCATTCCATATACATGCCACTTTTGATTTTGATTACATGTAGTTGCAAGCTGGCGGCTTAAATTTGAATTGTTTTCCGTTTGTCAACAACCTCAGCTGACTGACAGTAAGACCCTAAGACCAAAACTTTGGTCACAGAAAGAATAAAGTTTTTACGCTGGCGTAACTATTAGTCGATCTGAATACTAGGCTGAAGTAAAAACAAGCTGAAAAACCCTCACCGTAATAGCCAATTCACATTGGGTTCCGTCTAACGTTTACCTTCTACCGTCAATGACGGTGCGTATAAGCTTTCCGTCCCAAAATGTCCCTAAATATTCCACCGTCTACTTCTGCTGTTCCTATCTTACGCCGTTTAACCTAGTAAATTTGGTATATTTGAATCCCATCACTAAATAACTGTAATTTTAAATTAATAATTACAGTATTTTTTGGGGAGCAATGAGAAGAAGAGAATCCAATCGAGAAGATTGACAGTTTTGATCAAAAAACAACAATGATCAAAATATTTTACATGCAGACATGTTACGGCTTTCGTCCAAAACGTTGCCTGAGGAAAAAGTTCGTCTCTTTTAAGACTAAAAGCCAATTCACATTACAGTGTGTTTTGGGAGATCGATGAGAAGACGGTCAAAAAGTGAAACTCCCATTCGGACTACCAGCGACTACCGCCAACTTCTTTGTAGACAGGCAGTGTGAATCTCATCGTTCTCCCAAAAAAACTGTAATGTGAATTGGCTATTATTCTTAAAAGAGACGAACTTTTACCTCAGGCACCGTTTGGGTCGAAACCGTAACAAGTCTGCATTTACAATCTTTTTATTATTGTTCTTTTGGACAAAAATGTCAATCGTTTCGATTGGATTTAAAAAATGAAATCATTTTCCGAGTCACAATTTCCACCGTTCCCATATGAAGAATATACTTAAAATGTTTTTAGCTCTTAGTATATTTTCTTACTTAAAGTACAGTATTTTGATGCTTGAAATAATCGGCCACTCTGATTTTCGTTGAATTAAGGAAAGTTAGGTAACTTTGTTTCTTTGCTCCACAATTTTTAAAATATCTTAACCGGGAATTTCATTAACTAACTGCAGAAAAATGCAAGGACTTGGACTACAAAGTCTTAAAAAAAATCCAGCTGTAAGCAACATATATGTATTTAAGTTCAGATTTCTTGTTATTACATAACCAACATTTTTATAGCTAATTCCACTTTATGTGTGTGTTGGGGCGGGAGCTATTGGAGCCATATATTACATGGCTCGACTTGCTACTCGAAACCCAGATGTGACTTGGAATCGCTCATCGAATCCCGAACCATGGCAAGAGTACAAGGACAAACAATATAAGGTATATTTGTTATATTCTGCAAAACAACAAAAGTAAGATAAACATTTTCATGTTCTGCTGAAAGTATAATGTTTTCAGTCAAAGTTTGCATCGCAGTGAAGGAGAAATTTTCGACCCTATAAAGCGAATACATTTGTTCTCCAAACTATGAGTACACCATTAAATACATTTATATACCCTTGCAGAAGGTTGCAACGCATTGAAGAAGACATTTCCGACCCTATAAGTATATATATATTCTTGATCAGCATCACTGGGACAGTCGATCTAGAGTTGTCCGTCTATTTGTCTGTCCGTTTTTTCGCAAACTAGTCTCAGCTAAAAGCTATCAGCTGGACTTTCCCACACGTTGTCTTTCTATTGCAGGTATTGTATAATAAAGCTGGGTCGGCCACTCATGATAGTGCGGTAGGGGTAGGGTTTAAAAGCAGAATAAAACGCATATTTTTATAATTTTTTTGCGGCGACACTTATATTATTTTTTTAAATTTAGTTACAACATTTAAAAAATAAAAAAAATTCTAAAAAAATATTTGAGCGGTGAGCTAAATCAAATCTTTGGAGGCGCCTTGAAAAAAAGTTGGTTTGCGGTGAACATCAAAACTCGTGGCCCTACTTTTTGGAAAACAAATTGTGTATGCATTTTAAAGTTGATATATTTTTCGAGGTAATTACGAAGTTTTTTTTTGAGCAATTTTAAGATAACTACGCGATTTTTGTTATTAAAAAAATTAAAAATTAAGATTTTTGGTTTCTGATGTTCTAGAACACGGCCGGTCGTTTGAAACGCTGTAACTTAAAATGTTTAAAACCCTGAAGTTAGAACCAAATTCAAACTTTAAACTTGATTTACTCAAAATGGTGTTTTCAAATCGACTAGTCTTACATCATAACACGAGCTTCTTAAATACATTTTTTAGTAATTAATCAAACATTTTTTTTAATTTTTCTAAAAATCATTTTTTATGTTTGAAAAACCGTCATTTTGTCAAAAAAAATTTGTTTTCCTAAAAATCATTACTTCGATTAATTACTAGATTTGATAATACTTCAACGGCATCTCTTTGATTTTTAAATTTTAATAACATCCTGTCCAAAGATATTGTGGTCACCGCAAAACGCCTTTTTTTTAGAGGATCTCTCTGAGATTAGCTGTAGTTCCTTTCCAAATAAATATTTTTTCCAATACTTAGTCTTAAAATACAGTTAAAATATAACATAACATGTGTATGTTGCAGCATTGATATTATTTTACAACAAAGGTACTTCTTAAGCGACAACACGCATACAACCAAACAAAGCACCGTTAGAGGCTGATGCAATATTACTTTAATGATGAAAGTAGTCTTCTGGAATTTTCTAGAGACTGTATACCCATACACTCATACCAACATCCACACACTCTTAGTGTGCGCCGACACGGCCATCCTGACCATTACACGACCTCGTGCAATTTTACCAAAAATGCTTTGTTACCATTCAAGACCTTATAAAAGTTTATTCAAATATAATTTTTAATTTTTCATCTAAATCTATTATTTTCATTACAAATAACATCTTCCTATTGATACAGCTCATTTTTACATTATCATTAACCACTCAGGTTTCTCAAAATATTATCTAATGCGCCACACGCCATGATCAAAACAATTGTTTTGCACTTGTGCTTACATTATTATACCAGATTTTATTATTAACTCTTAAAAACAAATGTACTGTCTCTTTCAACAGTTTATCTTTACATTATTTCAGTACTGTCTCTTTCAACAGTTTATTTTTACATTATTCAGTACTGTCTCTTTCAACAGTGTCCTTTTCAACTACTTCATTACTGTCTCTTTCAACAGTTTCTGATTCAACTCATTTTCTTTATTACTGTCTCTTTCAACAGTTTATTTTTACATTATTTCAGTACTGTCTCTTTCAACAGTGTCTTTTTCAACTACTACATTACTGTCTCTTTCAACAGTGTCTTTTTCATTTTTCTTATGTCATCATGAATTTATTTATATTTTCTATTATTCGTCAAAGACCTGAGCATATACCTATCCCCCTCTAATAGTTCAGTTATTTGAAACGGCCCCCTAAACTTTGGACTTAACTTTGTCTGATGCCTTTCTTCATTTTTTAACAATACGAAATCTCCAACCTTGCATCCAACAATTTTAGCCTTGTTTTTATCAAATTGCTCCTTGTTATATGTTGCTGCAGCTGAAATATTTTGACCTGCGCGTGTTCTTACTTCTGCCAAGTCGACCTCTTCTACCATATCGCAGGGTGGAAGCAACCCCAACGGGCGAGCAACTTTGCCGATAAACAATTCCAAGGGGCTTGCTTTTGTCACTCGACTAACCGTACAGTTTAAGGCTAATTGAACGGCCGTTAATAAATTCTTTAAGGTGCTCATAATGCGTTCAACTTGACCATTAGCCCTACTTGCACCTGTCGCAATCAAATGTAAATTAATTTTTTGTTGTCACTAAATCTAGTACTGGCGAAACATCTGCCCTGATCCGATATTATGCGATTTGGTACTCCAAACTGAGAAATAGCAGACGTGACAGCATTTATGCAATTTTCAGCATCAATTTTAAGCGTATGGGTTAAATAAACAAATTTAGTGAAAGCGTCCACCTGAACACTGATATATTCCTTCTGATCAGACTTGCCACTCAACTTTTCAGTTATGTCAATGTGAATTGTGTGCCAAGGTGTATTTACTTTTGGTATTGGATGAAGACTTACTTGAACTTTACCCGAAGAAGACTTTGACATTTTACATGTAATGCAGTTATCAACAAACTTCCGAATATACTTGGACATATTCTTCATAGTCTTCTCCCATCCCAAATGCATGATGGACTCATGAATTTGATTTATTACGGACCATCTAAATGGTCGAGGAACAATTGATAAGGTTCGAGTTCTACCATTTCGCTGAATTTTTCGATAAAGTATTACTGCTCTCAATTCGTAAGTTTTAGTAATGTCCTCAGCAAGAAAATTTTCTTTCAATTAATTTACAATATTAACTATTTCAGAATCTTGACGCTGTTCGGACAAAAGCAAATTCTCAGATATTTCCGCCAAATTTACTCGTTTTTCTAGAGTTTTGCAAGTCAATTCTGCTGAAGGCGAATTTCTTGAAAAGAAGTCAACATGAGACATTCGCTTGCCTTCTTTATATTGTATGTCAAATGTAAAGGACTGTAAATACGCCTACCATCTTTGCACCCTGGGACATAGATCCTTTTTAGTTCTTGATGCTTTAAGTGAGTTACAATCAGTGAAGACAACAAAATTTCTACCCAATAGATAATGGCGAAAATGTTTTATAGACAAAACAACAGCAAGAGTTTCTAGTTCATAAGAATGATACCGTGATTCAGCCGGAGAAGCAGCCTTACTATAATATTCAATGACATGAGACTTGTTTTTGATTTTGTGTAACAAGATAGCACCGTATCCCCGTGAACTTGCATCAGTATGCAACTCGATCGGATGGTTCGGATCAAAAATTACTAAAACTGGCTTTTGTGTAGAATAGAAATAACTTTTTGTCTAATTTCTTCATGTTCCGATCTCCAAACAAAATCATTCTTCTCCGAAGTCAAAAAATATAACGGTTTCATAAAACAGGAAAATCCTTGCATAAATTGCCTGAAGTAAGACGCTAATCCAATAAATTGGCGTAAAGCAGAGATTGTCTTAGGAGGTGGCAAGGTAGTTAACGCTGTAACTTTAAGCGAATTCGGGCGGATTTCACCTGCACTCACTTCATACCCCAGATATTGAATTGTTGACTTGAGAAAAGAACATTTTTTACATTGAATGAGAATCCAGCCTCCGTGAGACAATTAAGAGTAATTTGCAACCTTTCCAAAGCCTCACTTTTTGTTGCAGCAGCCACCATTACGTCATCCATATAAACGACAACAAACGTATTTGCAAGGTCTCCAAGAGCTTGCATGACTGTGCGTTGAAATACTGAAGGTGCGTTTCTGAGCCTAAAAGGCATTGCCAAAAATTCATATTGCCCGTCTGGTGTGACAAATGCTGTACACTCTACCGATTCTTTGTTAGCGCCATCAAGATCCGCGTTGAATTTTGGTAGCACAATTGTTTTTTTATTTGTTGTTTCAGGTGTCGATGATTGTACAGCTTTAATAAGCTCGATCAAATTTTTATTTTGCATTTCCATTAAAATTCGCCATGGTCCATCTGATTCATTAGGCAGCGAGCCAGATCCCACTTCTGATTGATATTATTTTACAACATTGTAATAGCGCAGCGAGTTTCGCTTTCACACGCACGAAATCCTGAAAGCAACTACCAGCGTCATCCCTTCTTCTTTCTGTGCTTACCACCGAACCACACTTGACCACAGCGACACAACGCTGTCGCCCCGCTTAAACGGTACTTCTTAAGCGACAACACGCATACAACCAAACAAAGCACCGTTAGAGGCTGATGCAATATTACTTTAATGATGAAATTAGTCTTCTGGAATTTTCTAGAGACGTATACCCATACACTCATACCAACATCCACACACTCTTAGTGTGCGCCGACATGTACAAAATATCAGATAATTACATTTTTTAGTTTTCTCAGAAATTTTTTTTTCAAAAATCGTGTTTTTTCGGCTTTTTAACTGCATATAACCCACAAGTCCCCTGACTTAATTTTAGACAATTCTTGTAAAATTACTTCATTAATCATAGTTTTGGTAGTTGTGTTTTCTTTTCTGCGCTCAAGTAGGTCGCTCAAGTGCTCGAATCGATTAAGGTACGGTGATTGTGGCATTTTAACCTGATTTCGAACATTATATAACAGCCAGAGCTTCACGTTCCCTTCTGTGCCAAGTTTTGAGCATTTTTATGAAGGTTTTCCCGTATTATACCCATATAGTCCATGTGGGTCTTATTGGAATCCAATCTATAAATTTAAGATTCCCAACGCCTTCTGCAGCAATACAGACCCAATTTAATACTCCACCACCTCTGTGTTTCACAGTCGGATAAAAATTTTTTGTTGAACTAGTGGAACACACTTTTTTTCTTCCCTCTTTGTTTAAGTCGGAGGACGACCAGCTCGGGGCTTGGACAACCTTTTGAATGGAGGAGTTGGCTCAACCCACATCATTTACCCTCAAGAAATAACATCGTTATAATTTATCTTTTCACTGCAAAAATTTCCTTTCCTTTGGGCGCCATCATGACAGAAATTACATAAATTGCTTTTTGTTTTGTTTGTTTGTTCCAAGAAATAAATGATTAAATGTTTGTGTACGCTGAATTTTTCTGGGCAATTTCTTAAAAAATGTTTATTAAAATCTAAATACAGGTTAAAGAACATTTAATTTTTGCAATAACTGAAAGGGTATATAAAGGCAGAAAACTAACAAACAGCAGAGGAGAGTAGCACTATTTAGCCTCGTGGACAAACCTACCACATGCCTTTATCAAAAAGTCGTCGTGCTATAGTCGTCCGATCAGGCTCATTCCGACTTATATACTACCTGCAATAGGAAGACAACTTTTGGGTTAGTTTCATGCAGATAGCTTCAAAACTGAGAGACTAGTTTGGTAGAAACGGACGGACAGACTGACAGACGGACAGACGGACGGACAGACGGACATGGCTAGATCGACTCGCCTAGTGATGTTGATCAAGAATATATACACTTCAAAGGGTCGGAAATGTCTCCTTCACTGCGTTGCAATCTTCTGACTGAAATTATAATACCCTCTGCAAGGTTATACAAATTATAACTTTGGTGTTTTTAAATTTTTCTATTAGTTCTTCGACATATAGTAATGGATAAATATTTCAGAATTACAGTTTAAATTTCATTAAAATCGGAGGGCTATATCATATAGCTCCCATAGGAACAATTAGAAAAAAAAATACAAATAAAATTATAACTTTGCTGTTTTTAAATTTTTCAATTAGTTCTTCGACATATAGTAATGGTTAAATATTTCAGAATTACGGTTTAAATTTCATCAAAATCGGACGACTATTTCATATAGCTCCCATAGAAATAATAAAATTATATAAAATAACTATCTAATAATTGAGCTGCAAATCATCATTGCTTCAATGTTTTTAGACATATACGCAAGTAAATCATAATTTTAATGTTTTCAAAAATATTTAATTCTTGCAATAGCTGCAAGGGTATATAAACTTCGGCTTGCCGAATTTCCGATTGTTCCAATGGGAGCTATTTGCTATAGTCGTCCGATCCGGCTCGTTCCGACCTATGTACTACCTGCAATAAAAAGACAACTTTTGGGAAAGTTTCATACAGATAGCTTTAAAACTGAGAGACTAGTTTGCGTAGAAACGGACGGACAAACGGATATGACTAGATCGACTCTCCAAGTGATGCTATAGATGCTATCGACTATAGCATATAGCTCCCATAGACGAGATGGTGGGCGTGATCCTCGTGACTGTAGACGTCCAGGTATTTGGAATCCAAATTGGTATAAATATTTAGATGTTAGTAATTTAATTTAATTTAATTTATTTTAATTTAATTTAATTTATTTGTTTTAGTGTCTCGACGATATAAGACCAAGTCTTTTCAGATTCATCGGTCATTTTGTGATTATTACATTAAAACTTAAATACTTTGGGATTCGTACAATAAAACTTAAATACTAGAAGTACAATTACAAAATGAGATTAACATTAAAAATAATAAATAATAATTCAAACTAAAATAAGAATAAGAATTAGCTTGTGCCCTTTAATAGTTTATAAGTTCGTTTTTAAGGTGCGTTTCATTTCTTATACATTTAATATTGTTAGGGAGGTTATTCCAATAGCGAACAGCCTGTATGAAATAGTGTTTTTCCGTCATCGCCAATTTTGATATTTTACAGACAATGTTATTTGTTCTAGCAGACGAAGCCAGTTGCACATGTTCAATTAAGTACTGCTGCTCTTTTTTAGCCAGGAGTTTATGCAGAAATGAGAGGGTTTTTAACTTAATACATGACTCAAGGCTTAGTTAAAAAATTTTATTTGAGCTACACGTTATGTGCTCCCTGCGGTTTAAACTAAAAACATATCTCGCAGTTGAGTTGAAGGAAACTTTTAGTTTTCTCATGCTTATGGCGTCACAGAAACCAAATACTTCAACACCGTAAAACAACATAACAACAACACCGTAAAACAACATAACATATAACAACACAAAACGACATATAGTAATGGTTAAATATTTCAGAATTACGGTTTAAATTTCATCAAAATCGGACGACTATTTCATATAGCTCCCATAGAAATAATAAAATTATATAAAATAACTATCTAATAATTGAGCTGCAAATCATCATTGCTTCAATGTTTTTAGACATATACGCAAGTAAATCATAATTTTAATGTTTTCAAAAATATTTAATTCTTGCAATAGCTGCAAGGGTATATAAACTTCGGCTTGCCGAATTTCCGATTGTTCCAATGGGAGCTATTTGCTATAGTCGTCCGATCCGGCTCGTTCCGACCTATGTACTACCTGCAATAAAAAGACAACTTTTGGGAAAGTTTCATACAGATAGCTTTAAAACTGAGAGACTAGTTTGCGTAGAAACGGACGGACAAACGGATATGACTAGATCGACTCTCCAAGTGATGCTAGATGCTATCGACTATAGCATATAGCTCCCATAGCAACAATCGGAAAAAAAAATAAAAAAAGGAACAATCATAAAAATAAATTTTAAAAAATGATAACTTTGGTGTTTTTTAATTTTTTTTTAGTTCTTCGAGATATAGTAATGGTTGAATATTTCAGAATTACGGCTGAAATTTCATCAAAATCGGACGAACAATCGTAAAGCTGCAAATCATAGCTTCAATGTTTTTAAACATACACGCAAGTTAATCATAATTTTAATGTTTTCAAGAGTATTTAGTTTTTGATATAGCTGCAAGGGTATATGAACTTCGGCTTGCCGAAGTTTGCTTTCTTTCTTGTTTTTTTTTTTGTAATTTTAAGTCCGTTTACGAGCATTTAAGCATTTAACGATAGTTTCGTTTTACATTCGTATTTGTACCCACTGGGATCTTAAAAAACATTTCATCAATACACAACGTTTTTTCTATTCACCTCATTCTAACAAATGTCCATCCGTTTAAAAAAAGGTGCAATAAAGGCTTGAGCCACAATATTTTACTCACTGATTTCAGTGAACCACATTCAGAACAAGTCCATAATATGTTCAAAGTCAATGGTCTTCTTGGCTTGGTTTAAGAGATTTTTGATCATTTATCTAATAATTAAAAAAAAACTATTTTTTATTTCAGTTTTATTCACCTGTGAGGGATTATTCGAAAACAAAGAGTTCGGCACCAAACTTTGAGGAGTAAATTACACTTCTGGAAATACTGTAATTTAAAAATGATGTAGTTTACAATTACTTCAACAAGTTAAAATAAACTCTATTGCAAATAAATGTTCTTCGTATTTAAATCCAGTTTTTTTCAATCCCGTTAAAATATATTTTAAGAAGTTAGTGTTTTAAATAGATAATGTGTTCTTAATGTGCAGAGTAGGAAATCTGCATTCACTGGAACCGGACGTGTCGCGCTGCACAAAGTTTCTGCAAATCCTTTTTCGCCTGCTGATCTCCAAGGATAGTGATTATGTTTTTGAGTTATTAATTCTTGAGTGAAAATAGCACTGTTTGTAACGTTGAAATCGGCAGCAGTTAGGAGCTGCGAAGGTGTGGTATTGGGAGAGCTTTCGAGCAAACCTACATAACAGCACGAGCAAGAGGTGGCAGGCGTTTTATATAGTGGCGACGTAAAACTGATTCCTCGTTGGTGGCGTTGAGCTGAATACCCGTCGCAAGACTGCGCACAATTTCCTGTTCCCCAAATTTGGATAGAATCACCTGATTTAGTTTTTGTTTGGGCTGGGTTTTGACGAGATGGTGGGCGTGATCCTCGTGACTGTAGACGTCCAGGTATTTGGAATCCAAATTGGTATAAATATTTAGATGTTAGTAATTTAATTTAATTTAATTTATTTTAATTTAATTTAATTTATTTGTGTTAGTGTCTCGACGATATAAGACCAAGTCTTTTCAGATTCATCGGTCATTTTGTGATTATTACATTAAAACTTAAATACTTTGGGATTCGTACAATAAAACTTAAATACTAGAAGTACAATTACAAAATGAGATTAACATTAAAAATAATAAATAATAATTCAAACTAAAATAAGAATAAGAATTAGCTTGTGCCCTTTAAATAGTTTATAAGTTCGTTTTTAAGGTGCGTTTCATTTCTTATACATTTAATATTGTTAGGGAGGTTATTCCAATAGCGAACAGCCTGTTCCGTTTTTGTTTTTCCGTCATCGCCAATTTTGATATTTTACAGACAATGTTATTTGTTCTAGCAGACGAAGCCAGTTGCACATGTTCAATTAAGTACTGCTGCTCTTTTTTAGCCAGGAGTTTATGCAGAAATGAGAGGGTTTTTAACTTAATACATGACTCAAGGCTTAGTTAAAAAATTTTATTTGAGCTACACGTTATGTGCTCCCTGCGGTTTAAACTAAAAACATATCTCGCAGTTGAGTTGAAGGAAACTTTTAGTTTTCTCATGCTTATGGCGTCACAGAAACCAAATACTTCAACACCGTAAAACAACGTTGGAATTATGCAGCTCTTCGCTATAAGCATCCTGATATTCTGTGGTATAAGGTTTCTGGATAAGGAAAGCTGCCTGAGCAGGCCATATGCTTTTCCTGTGGTTTTCTTCACATGGTCATCCCACGTTAAGGTGGAATTAAACTCTATTCCCAGATTTGTGGCTCGATTAACAAATTCTATTTCAACATTTTTTACCTCAATCTTTGGAAGACAGCTAAAGTCAATTGATTATTTATGAATTAGAATGCATTTTTATTTGGATGGATTGAGTCTTAAACCGTTCGCATCAGCCCAATTATTTATTTGTTTAATTTCATTGTTGCCAATTCTAATACACTCACTAATTTTACTTAGGGGACGGCTAACATATAACTGGACATCATCATGCATATAGGTGCACATCACAAACAGAAATACATTTAGGGAGATCATGTACATATAACGAGGCAAGCAGTGGACCTAAAACTTGTGAGAGGCAGAATTGAAAATTTTTGCGACCCGGAGACGACGGCCTGCACCCTGTCTATGAGATATGTTCGGATGATGTTTATTGGACTTAAAGAGAAATTGTACAGTGTGCGAATCTTTGTGCAGAGTATTTCGTGGTTTATCGAGTCAAATGCTTTGCTTAAGTCAAGAAGTGTTAGGAGGGTTACTTTGCTGTCAGACAGACGGACATGGCTAGATCGACTCGCCTAGTGATGTTGATCAAGAATATATACACTTCAAAGGGTCGGAAATGTCTCCTTCACTGCGTTGCAAACTTCTGACTGAAATTATAATACCCTCTGCAAGGGTATACAAATTATAACTTTGGTGTTTTTAAATTTTTCTATTAGTTCTTCGACATATAGTAATGGTTAAATATTTCAGAATTACAGTTTAAATTTCATTAAAATCGGAGGACTATATCATATAGCTCCCATAGGAACAATTAGAAAAAAAATACAAATAAAATTATAACATTGCTGTTTTTAAATTTTTCAATTAGTTCTTCGACATATAGTAATGGTCAAATATTTCAGAATTACGGTTTAAATTTCATCAAAATCGGACGACTATATCATATAGCTCCCATAGAAATAATAAAATTATATAAAACAACTATCTAATAATTGAGCTGCAAATCATCATTGCTTCAATGTTTTAGACATATACGCAAGTAAATCATAATTTTAATGTTTTCAAAAATATTTAATTCTTGCAATAGCTGCAAGGGTAAGAGGATCTATCCGAGTGATCTAATGTGCAACCCAATAGAAACACACTATTTATATATCATGGGATCTGCAACCTCGAAGGCAAAACGGACCATAACTAAAGTCTACAATGTTTTGTGCCTCATTACTGGACTCTTGATACTTATATTGATTCTGAATTTTCTCCGATTCGTCGGGACCACGGACACTAACTGGAGAAAATCATAGCTGTCACTACCAATTGCCCAGAAAGGAGCCAGCACTTAAATAAATAAATAAAAATTAACTATTTCAATTATTTCTAATAGCTATTATTACTAATTATTTCAATTTCGGCAATATAAGACTCGTCTGAACAACCAACAACACCCATCAATAATAAATGAAAAATTAAATACAAGCAAGAGACCAAAGTTTTTATATGAAATTGGAACAACCAGGAGAAACCACTGTTAGAAGTGCTACCGTTAATCATCGCGAGTGCCGTTTTCACTCTTCTTTTCCTCGCAATTCGTATCGCAATAAAACCTTTTTTTCTGTTTGTGAAAAATGACCAACATTGCTCAATTCTAAGAAATGTCAATTAACGTAATTTTTTTTACATATAAATTAATTTAACAATTTATTAATAACGTTAAGTGAATTTGCACTGATATATATATATATTTATGCATATGTGTATAAATAATTTTCCAAACCCAGAATACCACAATGAGAGCTCTCGTCGATGGAATAATATAGGGGTAAGTGAGTTACGTTCGACTTACTGTCAAGCGACAGTAAGTATATACCTAGATCTTTGTGCAATTTAAAAATTTATGTATATATAAACCTCATACATTAAATTTAAAGTAATGTGGTATCCATATCATTATTTTTATAAATGAACTCCAATTTATTATTCTTAAATGTATATTCAATTTTAACAGTTTTATTGCACGTTAATAGAAATAATATATACACCGCTTAGAATATTTCTCAAGGTCACCCAAACTCAATAGAACTCAATAATGTCTTGGTAAACGTCTATAAAAAGAGGAGCTGGCGCGAATGCAAAAACTCGGGTCAAAAACAATGACGTAACTTTCGACTGACGACATTGACAATAAGGGATTGCATTGCAGTAGCCGGCAGCGAACCATCGGCATACGGAACATATGAAGGCGCAGGGTAAAACAGCCACGCGCCGCCGATCGAAATTCGGTCAAGCGTTCGAGATAGCTACTTGAGAAGCTTGTGGCCAGCGATGACAAATGACAAAACGAACTGAACGAGCTCTATCTTTTTCCTAAGGCACGATAAATATATTCTCTTTATGTAGGGGAGTGAGTGGTTTCCAAAGAACCCACCACGTCCGGTGAGCTGAGTCGGCACCCAGCGTGCCTACCCAGGACGTAACTGCCTCGGCCCAAGTTCTCCCGCACAGCATGATGCCTTTGTAAAACATTAGTTTTACTTAGTTTTCCACCTAATTTACTAAACTGGATTTCGGACTATCTTTCAAACAGAACTCAACGCGTTCTCTTAAATAGTGAACTTTCGCCCGTCGTTAATGTTTTCGCTGGTGTCCCCCAAGGAAGTCATCTGGGGCCACTACTTTTCGTTCTTTTTATTAAAGGTCTTCCAAAAGTAGTGTCATTTGCCTCTACTCTAATGTATGCGGACTACGTAAAAATTTGCCTATCATTCTCTGACCAAATGTCATACCTTCGCCTACAGTCGGACATTGATCAAGTACTATTGTGGTGTTCCAATAATTTGTTGCTTCTTAACCACGCTAAATGCAAATATATGTCCTTTTACCGGATTTCAGCACACATACACTCTTACCATCTTGGAAACTCTAAGTAACTGGCGTTTGCCACCTTACTCTTCAAGGTTAATGTTAATTGATTAAAAGTCTTTAAAACATCGTAGAATGTAAGAATCGAATTAATTTTTTTTGCATAAGCTTCTCATAGGTGAGGTGAACTCTGGCCTCCTCCTTAGCTATATTGACATCTCTGTTCGCTCAAGATTTAGTCGTACTTTTCGCCCTACTCGCTTGCCAATTTGTAGATCCAACTTTGCCCTTCAAATTATAGTGCAGTATATCCTGTGATATCTTTGGAAAATTATATTGATTGGTTATCATCAAACATTTATGCTTTTATCGAACCTAGTAATATTAAGTAATTTAAATTAGACTTATTATAAATCGATAAATACAACCATATTAGCAAAACTGTCCTTATAACATATAGGGGTGGGGTCAGAATGGTCTGTTTCTACATAGTAAAAAAAGCTGGCGATGACCGAAATCGGTTAAGCAGAACTGGAGATAATTAATAAAATTTCGACGCAAAATGTGAAACACTTTAAATACACTTTAAAAAAATAATGGTGCCACAGAAAAAATGTTGTCATTTTCTGAATCAGTGGTTTAAATTTGAAAACTGCGAATATGTTTAAAAACATTAAAGCTGTGATGATTTTTCGTTCAATTACTCGATAGATTAATATTCCAACAGTTCTCATGGGGGCTATATGATATAGTCGTCAGAACTTGTTTCGAATTATAAACTACCTGCAACCGGAAGACAAGATTTGGGAAATTTTCATGCAGATAGCTTTAAAATCGGAAGACAAGTTTGCGTAGAAACAGACAGACGGACGGACAGTCAGACTAACATAACATAAAGACGGACGGGCAGACGGATAAGACTGGATCGGAATATATATATTTTATAGGGTCGGAAAAGTTTCCCATACTGCGTTGCAAACTTCTGACTGAAATTGTAATACTCTCTGCAAGGGTATAACAAGAGAATTTGGAGAAATAATAAAAATAATGATGTTGCGTAGATATGAAAATAGTTGTATTTGATATCAATATATAAAAAGTCTAACATAACAGAAAAAATCTCAGCAAAAAAAAAAAGGAGAAACACTAATCAAAACAACCAACATCAAAACTATATAATACCCCACAAAATAACCAACTTAGTTAACAACAGAACTATAGGAATTTTAATCAAAACAATGTCCATCAAATTTCTAGAAATCTAGATGGGTACAAAAATAGTAAGAACCAACAACAGAACTAGAGAAACAAGAATTCAGGGAATTTTAAGATAAATAATACACAATATTAACAAGCAGGTTTAAAACTTTATAGGTACCCACCTCAACACGAGGAAGAAGTATTGAAACAAATAAAAGAAATTACAGAACAGAGTAAAATAAGGAAAAGTAAATCAAGATATTTAAGAACCTTGATAGTAATACCAAAAAATAAACAATTCGTGTAAAAATAAATATATAGAATAGTAATTGACTAAAGAAAGTAAACGAAAGCGCAATGATTTTTCCCTTTTTTTAGGTACTGTCTCGAAAATTTCCAAGGTCCAGGCAGTCATTAAAAATATGACAGAGCTGCGTAATCACTAAGCTAATCAGAACCTTTGCTATCTTTCGCCCAATATGATCACGAACCTCGTCTTCGTCTACTGGACGCACATCAACAGGAGGGCCAAAAGAAAATCCTAGTCTAGAGTTCGTTGCTTGGACTTCTTGGCTTGTTGCAATGTCAAATGGAGTCAGAGCAGAAAGTCGGGCACAGTAACTTCTTATACCCGAACCCGGTTGTGGTAACTAATGAATAGCCACCAAGGCATCAGAAAGCATGAATGCCTGCATTCTCAGAAACCATGGTGGGCATTCCAAACAGAGCCAAGCCGACGCAGGAATTCATGAGCTGACTAAGAATGACGGTGACCAGAAGGATAGTAGAGAGCATTAAAAGAAATTCTGCCAATTGGGCTTGACCAAATTTAAGGCCACTGCTTGCAGGTGAGGCTTTGATGTTGTGGTGCTCATGTGATAGTTAATGGTGATATAAATGGTTTGTCTTCGATCAGAGATCTCCTCAATAAAGGCCAAAGTTTGTGAAAAGAACAGCAAGCCGAAAAAACCGAAGGCTTTGAGCCTTTTAATAATCTCCAAAAATTGCAGAGGTTCATTATAAGTATAACTAGGTAGAGAGATTCTTTAAAAAATATAGCACCTAAAGTGTTCTTTGTTCTGCTTCAATTTAATTATCTTTTATTCAGCTTTTTCGTTTGATCGCACCGGCCACGCTTTTTCGAATGCCTCGCTCTCTTCTTCGTGCGTTTTTTTTTTAGGCAAACCAGGGATAGCACACCCAAATATATCCAGGGTAACACACACATTAAAATATAACTTATATAACTTAAAATATAACTTTATAACTTAAAACTACTTTGGCCATGATTATTAAGAGTAGTTGCTTACTTAGTTCTTACTACTACAATTCGGCCGTCCTAACTATGAGGATCTCCCGATACTCGTTGACTTACTTCTAGTAACAATGCTACTTTGGCCATATTTATTTATGTTACAATTGTCGTTTACTTCTATGTTTTTACTATTATTTTTGTTTTTATTTACAATAATTTTATTTGAATTGCTAATTTCATCAGCAGGATCAATTTCCTTATCTTTTATATCTAGACTATCATTAACATCAACTTTGTCTTTTCCATAAGCCAGGGTTTCCTTTTATGCACCGCCCATATTCCCGAATATGGCACTTGTGACTGCTGAAAGTTCTCTACGTCTTCAATAAAGTACCTATCATTATCTAACACCTTGGACACAACATAAGACCCATTGAATTTGGGAATTGACTTACTGGACACGCCTTGCATAATTTCCTTCAGAAAATAGTTGCGGTTTTTTTCGTTTTGAATCAACATAGTTTTTGTTATATCCTTGCGCTTTTTTCTGGCATATATTAGCTTGTAATCGTATTTCGTTTAGGTCTTTGTGCAAAATTTCTTGATAAAATTTTCTTTTAAACTATCAATATAACAACCCCTCTGTCTAACCCCAAACAACATTACACTTGGGTATTGATTCAAACTTCGGTTTTTTGTGTTATTCATTGTAAACTCTACTTTGTCTAAAACTTTGTGCCATGGTCGATTATTCTCTACGTCTGTTAACTTTGCTATCATTGGACCTAAATCTCTATTGACTCTTTCTACTTGCCCGTTTGCTTGTGGCGAAGCTGTTGCTATTTTAACATGCCTTACATTGTTTTGTTTAACAAACTCCTCAAATTCCTTTGACGTAAAACAGCTGCCTCGATCAGATATTATATTTTTAGGTCTACTGTACGATCTGAAATAGTTTTGTTACGCTTCTATTGCTTCCTTGGAACTAGTTGTTTTGGTTGGATATAATCTGTTGAATTTTGTACATGCTTTTTATTCGTTTCCTTGCAATTTATCGGACCATAGTGATCAATATGAATAACTTCAAACGGACTTGTACCTTTCGGAATAGGATGTAAAAAACCCTCAGTTTTACCTGTTTTATTAGAAAATGCTATACACTTTAGGCAGTACTTCATGTGAATCTCAATTTTCTTTCTTATACCTGGAAACCAATAACTCTTACTTATGAGGTCCGTTACTTTGTCAATTCCTACATGCCCCATTTCGTCATGGTTGCACATTGTACAGAACATTTTCTTTTATTGACTGTGAAACACAAAACAGTAACCTATCGTTACTTTTCTTATACACGACACCATTTCGTAGTTTATAGTGCTCATCCTCTTGATTTAATAACATTTCTTTAACTCTATTTATATTTTCATCTCTTCCTTGACATATAATTAGATTACTTATTATTACTTCGACTCAGTGCGTCCACATGTTGGATTCTTTTTCCCGATCTGTGCTCAAGCTCGTAGTCATAGTTTTGACGCTCTAAAGCCCATCTTGATATACGGGGATTTATTTCTTTTTTATTTATTTTTAGTTAAAGTTAACGAATCAGTCACAATTTTGAATCTAATTCCTTGCACATAAACTCGAAATCTTTTTAATGCGTTTATTATTGCTTAAGTTTCCAGCTCGAAGCTTTGGTACCTTGACTCCACATCGGTTGTACGTTTCGAAAAATAAAAGACAGGGTGAAATTCGTTATCCCTTTTCCTTTGCAATAATATTGCGCCATAACCTAATGAGCTGGCATCACAGTGCAACTTTGTCTCATCTCTTGGATCATATATTGCTAAAATTGGAGCTTCAATTAACTTTTCCTTAAGTATAGTAAACGCATCTGGTTCTTCTGAATTAAAAGCAAACTTCTTGTCTTTTATGGTTAAATCGTAAAGTGCCTTTGCAATAATAGAAAAATCTTTAATAAATCTTCTGAAATAAGAGCATAATCCTATAAAGCTTGAGACCTCGCTGACTTTTGAGGGCACTGGAAAGGACCTAATTGCCTCTAAGCCCGTTTCGTTCGCTTTTATTCCATCTCCATTGACTGTATATCCTTAGTAATCAATGGATGATTGCAAGAATTCACATTTATCAAGTCTAAGTTTTAATTTAAAATTTAACTGTTAAAATTTCGAAATCAAGATCGATCACAAGTTTTCCCGGTCGTATCATATCGGCAAATATCTTGTCAATAAATCTTTGGAATGTTGGTGATGCATTCGTCAAGCCAAACGGCATTCTTAGAAATTCAAACTGCCCTAGTGGGGTGGTAAAAGACGTATACTTAACAGAATTATCATCCATGAACACACGATGAAATCCGTTTTTCAAATCAAGTTTCGAAAAGGAATCAATTAACGGAATCTTATCTTTAAGAGTAACCTTATTAAGTCGACGATAATCGACACACATTCTAAGTTCTCCTGTCTTTTTCTTTACGAGAACAATTGGCGTCACATATTCAGATTCACTTGGCCGTATATTCTCGTCTAATATTTTTTGAACTTCGGACTTTTCTGCGTAAGAAAATCTTCGAGGGGGACACCGAAATGGTTTATTACTTTCAATTGTGGTCTTCATAGTACACTTTATTTTAGGTTCCATCGGACGATCAGCGTCTTCATAAAAAGTTTTAAACAAACATTTAAACTTATTTCTAGTGTCTTAACTCACCTCCTTTCCTATCGTATAAGTAGCTTTGCCATCGCAAATAACATTTATATTAAGCATGTCTCTATCAAATGAATCCACATTGCAACATTCTTCATTCGCAACGATATTGTCTAGTCTGGTGTCAGCTTCGTCATCTATAGCTTCACCGGCCTCCACATAAATATTCGATATAATTTCTAAACATTTCGCTACCTCGGGCTTGTTCGATTTCTCTACTCTTTTCTCTACATCTACCTGTTTTTCTACATTGAAATCTACTTTGTAATTGTTTCCAAGATTGCTCTTTACTTTTGTCTCTACATCTACCTGTTTCTCTACATTGAAATCTACTTTGTTTGATAAATCACTTTCGCACTTTTCCTCTAAATGTATACCCACTGGCTTAACAGATAATTGGTTGGCATCGTTAACTATTTGTACGAGCTTAAAATTACATAAATAAAAAAATCGCGTCCTAATACCATTGAGTACCTTACAGATTCATCAGTTACAACCAGTAATTCAATCAATACGTTTTTATTTGAACTTTTAATTAGCCAAACTGTTTTTCCAATTACATTTAGTTTACTGTGAAAAACTAAAAACTAAAATATCAAGACCAAGCCACCATAAAGTACTTCGGTCGCGTGTAGACGTGTTTTCTTAACGCTCCGGAAAAACAATAAGCCACTAAGTCGTAAACGTTCGAAAAAATTTATAAGCGCGAGGTTTTGCGATTCGCGATGCTAATTCGCATATCGTAAACTAAAGTTTTAGTTAATTAATTAATTAATATTACGCTCTATCAATAAATGAGTAAGAACGTGGATCAGCGCACTCAACGCCAAAAACAAGAAGACGAAGCCCGTGAAAAAATTCAGAGAGAGCAAGACAAACGTCGTCTCTCTTTGGCCCGAAACAATGCTTATTTCTCGTTCACGAGTATTACTATAGAACCGAAAGTGCAAGAAAGTGCAAGTTTACTGACCGCATAAAACCAGAGAGCTAGTTCTTGCTCTCCCGCCCTGCTTTTCACCGCACAAACACCATGGAGTGGGTAATGCAAGACTCCAACCGAGCTTCTGCCACCTAGTGCAACAACAACAGCAACTACTACGTCAACTACAACGGTCTCTGTCGCCAACAATGCAATAACGACTCCACTCTCTTCTTCTGCAGCGGGTAAAGCTACAACACAACCAAGTGCAAAAATCGGGTCAAACGGCAAAAACAAAGCTACGGTAGAAATAATTACAATTCCGCAAGCGGGTTCGGCCATGCAGACAGGCATGGATCGCTATATTAATATTTCCAAGCGCAAGCTAACCCCCCCAAAAAAATCTTACGGCAATATGCCCAAAATAAACCGTACCAACAAAGGCCCTGAAAATCTCCGGCCATTAAATTAAAATAGATTTTCCATTATGGCGGAGCCTGAAACAGAGAACGAAGAGTTAGCCCCAAAGAAACTTAAGCCCCCACCTATCTTTATTCGGGAGAAGATCCACAACGTCCTAGTCAATAAAATAGTTGAGTTTGTCGGGAAGGATAACTTTCATGTTATTTCGCTTATGAAAGGGAATATAAGCGAAACCAAACTTCAAACCAAAACCGAAGTTAATTTCCGAGCAGTGTCGAAGTACCTAAACAATGCCAAAAAGAATTACTACACGTACCAGCTGAAAAGTTGCAAGGGCTTACAAGTTGTCCTCAAGGGAATAGAACCCGATGTGACCCCCTCTGAGATTATAGAGGCTTTAAAAGAAAACGGGTTTTGCGCCAAAAATGTTATAAACATTATGAACAAAAACAAGAAGCCGCAACCACTTTTCAAGGTCGAGCTGGAGCCAAACAGCAGAACTTTGAAAAAAAACGCAGTGCACCCGATCTACAAGTTGCAGTACCTTCTGCACCGTAGGATCACAGTTGAAGAGCCGCACAAACGGAACGGGCCAGTGCAATGTACAAACTGCCAGGAATACGGACACACCAGGGCTTACTGCACCCTCAGGTCAGTTTGTGTAGCTTGTGGTAACTGCCACGGCTCCGAACCCTGCCCTGCCAACAAGGGAGACTCTCACTAGAAAGTGTGTAAACTGCCTAGGAAACCACACAGCAAACTACAGAGGCTGTCCAGTCTACAAGGAGATGAAAAGTCGGATGCAAAGAGCGACAACGGCACGCCAGAACATTTACATGAAATCACAAACGACACCCGAAGTTTTCTTCGCAAAAGCAGCCAGGTCATCATTTGGCCCTCCAATTACCACCAACAGCATTTCCTACGCCAGTGCTCTAAGATCAGGCACAGCTCACATAGAGCCGAAAACTGATAACATACAGCAGGCCATGGGACAGCCACAAAGTAACATAGAAACTATGATGATAACTTTGCAACAAAATATGATGGAATTTATGTCCTTCATGAAAACCACCATGCAAACTCTAATGCAAAACCAAAATATCTTGTTACAAATGCTTGCAGCTCAGCAGTCCAAATAAATTATGCCTAGCCTCCGAATAACTCTGTGGAATGCCAACGGTGTTTCACGGCATATACCTGAAATAAATCAATTTCTGAACGAAAATCACATCGACGTTATGTTGCTGGCAGAAACGCATCTCACCAGCAAAAATAACTTTCAAATACGAGGATACACGTTCTACGGCACCGATCATCCAGATGGTAAAGCACATGGCGGAGCCGGCATCTTAATAAGAGACCGTATCAAACACCACTTTCACCAACGGTTTGCAAAAAATTATCTGCAAGCTACATCGATAAAATTACAGTTGGGAACCAGCAATCTTGCCATTGCCGCTGTCTACTGCCCACCCCGCTTTACAGTCTCAGAAGACCAATTCATGGACTTCTACAATTCACTTGGAGAGCGATTCATAGCAGCAGGTGATTACAACGCCAAGCACACACACTAGGGATCCCGCCTTGTTACCCCCAAAGGAAGGCAACTATATAATGCACTCATCAAAACATGCAACAAACTGGACTACGTTTCACCAGGCAGTCCTACATACTGGCCAACAGATCCTAGAAAACTACCTGATTTAATTGATTTTGCTGTGACAAAAAATATTTCTCGCAATCTAATATCTGCAAAATCGCTTTTGGATCTATCATCGGACCACTCACCAGTGCTAATAACTCTTCTTCAAAGCCCGGAATTAATCGAGCACCCTTGCAGGCTGACGTCGCATCGAACCAACTGGCTGAAGTTAAAAAATTACGTAAGTTCCCACATCGAACAACTCCACAGCTCAACTTCAAGGAGGACATCGACTGCTATGCCAATGCAGTGGAGTCTGTACTCGTCGCAGCAGCCAAAGTCTCTAACCGCAAGGGAGGGATGGGCACACACACCAACACAAAACTATCCTTGAAATCGAACAGCTTGTTTTGGAGAAAAGACGTTTGAGGCGTGCTTGGCAAACCAGCAGATCGCCATCCTCAAAACATAGTCTTAAGGAAGCTGGTCGCAGACTTACCAGGGCTCTAAGGCACGAAGAAGAAAAAGCACAACGCCAGTACAATGAGAAACTTTCACCCACCAGCACCAAGCATCCCCTGTGGAGGGCCCACCCAAATCTAAGTGCGCCGGACGAAACAGTAATTCCCGTAAGAGACTCTTCAGGCAGCTGGGCCAGAAGCGACAAGGACAGAGCCTGTACATTTGCTTTACACCTTCGAAATGTTTTTCAGCCAAACCCTGCAAATAATTCATTCACACTACCGTCGCCGTCAATTCGAGGTGGAACTGAGACGGCGCCAATTCTGTCCCAAACAAACAAAGTTGCAAAAGTCATCAGCGAGCAATTAAAAACAAAAAAGACCCCAGGCGGTGATCTAATAACTCCTAAGATGCTAATTGAACTCCCAAACTGTGCAGTTGAGGCAATTTGTAAACTATTTAACGGGATTGCACGACATGGCTACTTCCCAAAAAAATGAAAAAAGTCGGTTGTCATAATTATCCCAAAGCCAGGAAAAGATCACACAATACCAGCCGATAAGTTTACTCTCGTGTCTGTCAAAACTGCTCGAAAAATGCCTTTTGACACGCACAATCCCATATCTCAAAGAGCACAACATTATTCCGGCGCATCAATTTGGCTTTCGAGAAAGCCATAGAACAATAGAGCAAGTTAACAGATTGACAACAGAAATACGAACTGCATTCGAGTCTTATTAGCCTCCCAACCATTAAATCAGATAATTGCAGAACTTTAAAAATTAAAGCAATAAAAAAAACCCCAAATAATCAATGATATAAAATATGAAAATTTTTAAGAATGTAAGAGACAATTATTTGCAATAATTAAACAGTGTGAGTCCTATAATGATAGGACAATTTGTAATTCAGAAAATTTGTAAGATTTAAGCAATGATACTTGCGTAAACGCTCTTTTAAACCTTCGAGAACCAGTATGCAAAATGATCACCAATCAACATATACCGGATTTCGAAGAAATACTCCGAAGGCACCATTCTGCTAAACAACTTCAATGGACCATTCTCACTAGATGAAAAACTTCTACAACTGCAAGGCTCTTTCATAATACAATATCGTAATTCGACGGTAACAATTGGCGAAACCATCTTCAATTCAAGGGAAATCAGAGTAGTCGAACCAGAACCTTTGTTATCCCAACTATTGGGGGAAAAGACTAAGCTAGAGGAAGTTCTCTCAATACAAATGGTCAATTAACTCAATTAACTCGCGTTTAAGGAGGGAAGAGTTAACACCCAAAATAATACAATTTCCCAGACAGAAGAAAAGAGTAAGCATCGATTGCACAACAAAGCAAAGCAATGCCCTCAATAATACAATTTCCCAAACCGAAGAAGAGAGCATTTATTGCACAACTAACAGCAAAGAGTAAACACCCAAAACAATACAATTTCCCAGACAGAAGAAAAGAGTAAGCATCGATTGCACAACAAAGCAAAGCAATGCCCTCAATAATACAATTTCCCAAACCGAAGAAAAGAGCATTTATTGCACAACTAACAGCAAAGTAATGCCCTTAATAAAGCTCAAACGAACTTAGCCACGTGCGCTGAGCTTGAACCTTTTGGCTAGCGATCGTGGGAATGCAGAATAGCCAATTTCCAAAGTTAATCGAACTCAACTAAGTGCATAAAATAAAAACAATAATTAAAATGCACTGGCCAATTACAATTAAGTTTGGTCAACGGCAACGGCAACCAAGAGCAGCAACCAATAATATGAAAGAACGTCAGCAGAATCACCAACAGCGGCAGAGACGGCGGCAGCAATGGGTCGACGCGTAGCTATAAAAAACAAATGTTTAACCTAAGTAAATCAGTTCTTAATTCAACTCAATAAAGAAAAGTTTGATATTTATAATCAATCTTTATATATATATATATATTTACAATTCACGATTTATGCATGTGGGATAGATATGTGTTTATGTGCATCAATATTTCAATAAAATTAACATATAAAATTATACTAAGGTGGATAAACGAATCTTATATAAATTATTGGGGACGAAATTTTAAATAAATTCAAGAGGGAATAACTTAACATTACAATTTTACTTAACTTGACATTACAATTTTTATATAAATCTTTCATTATTGTTGCGTTTATAATTTAATCCAAAACAAGAAAGAAAGCAAACTTCGGCAAGCCGAAGTTCATATACCCTTGCAGCTATTGCAAGAATTAAATATTTTTTAAAACATTAAAATTATGATTTACTTGCGTATATGTTTAAAAACTTGAAGCTATCATGATTTGCAGCTCAATTATTAGATGGTTATTTTATATATTTTTATTATTTCTATGGAAGCTATATAATATAGTCGTTTGATTTTGATGAAATTTAAACCGTAATTCTAAAATATTTAACCATTACTATATGTCGAAGAACTAAAAAAAAATATTAGAAAACAGAAAAGTTATAATTTTTTCTTATTTATTATTTCGATTGTTCCTATGGGAGCTATATGATATAGTCGTCCGATTTTGATGAAATTTAAACCGTAATTATGAAATATTTAACCATTCGTATATGTCGATGAACTAAAAAAAAAATTTAAAAACAGCCAAGTTATATTTTTTTAAATATATTTTTCCGATTGTTCCTATGGGAGCTATATGCTTTAGTCGTCCGATCCGGCTCGTTCCGACTTATATATTACCTGCAATAGGAAGACAACTTTTGGGAAAGTTTTATGCAGATAGCTATAAAACTGAGAGACTAGTTTGCGTAGAAACAGACGGACAGGCGGACATGGCTAGATCGACTCGCCTAGTGATGCTGATCAAGAATATATATACTTTATAGGGTCGGAAATGTCTCCTTCACTGCGTTGCAAACTTTTGACTGAAATTATAATACCCTCTGCAAGGGTATACAAATCTAGTGCCAGTTTGGTGCGGTGAAATAAAAGTCTTTTAGGTTTAGGTTTAAGGTAACAAATCTTCCTGCAGTGGTCCGGCCCGGAGCCCGGATAATTTATCTTTATTTGGGGACCCTTACCGGAAAATTTTTGATTTTTTTCCCTTTTTGCATATGAATTTTCTGGGACTGAAACGGACTTACTTTTTCGTTGACGGTGACTTCCTTTCCCGGTTCCGGCTGCCTATTTCCAGTTTCCGTCGTCCAAACTCGTGCCTGCTTTTCTTCCTGTATATGTATTTTTTCTTTTATTCACAATAACTACACTTCAGACTGATGGCGACTACCCCATCATCTAACTCACTTTTTAGGAAAATTCACTGAATTATATTTTACTATAATTTTTCCGGACCACTTCCTGCTGGAACTCTTTGGAACTCGTGGTGGCCTGATCCCTTTCAGCCCTATATATACTCTCTTCCTCAGCACCAGCATCACCCGTTTTTTCCCTGTTACCTTGCTAGGATTTTCGCCAACGGCAGAAACCTCTTTCATCTGCATCAAGTAGGCGTTTGGCTCTCATGGTGTGGGTGGAGATACTTCTGGGCCAAGGGAGGTGGTGGAATCTAAGAGCGGATTCAGGTTCTCTTTCCGGATTGTCCACCAGTGGCGCCTCTTACGTTCCACACTTCCCCTTCTTTTTCTGGCCCTGCCAACCTTCGAAAAACTGGCCACACTGCCATCTCCGCCGGCGGTATTCCCCTTTCTATAGCTTTCAATTGCAACATCTTTACCCTTATGATCTGCCCTGCATCAATAATATTTCTATTCCTCAATTTGAAGTTAGCGATGTTCTTAAAGCCCTTCTGTCGCTGGAAACTTCCTATTCTGCGGGCCCTGATAACATTCCTAGCCGTGTCCTAAGAATATGTGCCGAAGCTCGGTCTTGGCCAATCACTTTTCTATTTAACTTATCTTTATTATCTTCAGAGTACCCGATAATTTGATTTTAACCTTTTATAATTTGTTACGGGAGCGGACTAAGGCGGGGTAAGGAATATAACAAAGAAAAATAATAAATAAAATAATCAGATACAGAAGACACTGTGAAGTCCAGGTGGCGAAACACCGAAATTGGCCAATACAGTAACCAGCAACGAATTGGTCAGAGTAAGCAATTCACAAGAACATACAGCAGGCAATGGGTGTGAGCAGCACTTAATACGAAACTTAGCAGAATCCAGAAGTGGGCCCGGAAGCAATACCCCCGGTAAAAAAGGTCCCTCACCTTGGGATCGACAGTCACCGTCCAATATAATTGAGAATCGGGAGTCGAGACAGAAACGACCCCGGTAAGTCCACTTCCGGCGAAAACAGTAATCGCGGAAGACCTATCCGAGTGATCTAATTTGCAACCCAATAGACCCACACTATATATATATCATGGGATCTACAACCTCGAAGGCATCCGACAAAATGGCAAACGTGGTAAACAGATCGAAGTTGTAGACCACAATTAGGACATAACTAAAGTCTACAATGTTTTGTGCCTCATTACTATCAAACCGTTCATAACTAACTATTACTTCATTACTGATTTTTTCAATTTCGGCAATAAGACTCGTCTGAACAATCAACAACACCCATCAATAATAAATGAACAATTAAATACAAGCAAAAGACCAACGTATTTATATGTAATTGGAACCACCAGGAAAAACCACTGTTAGAAGTGCTACAGTCAATCATCGCGAGTGCCGTTTTCTCTTCCACGCAATTCGTATCGCCATAAAGCGAATACCTTTTTTTCTGTTTGTGAAAAATTACCAACATTGCTCAATTTCTTTCGGCTGTCTTTGAGCAAGTCTACCTGTTACCGACGACTGGGGGGAGGGGGTTTCGCACAGTTCTTCTACGAGAAGACTCCGGTGGAGACTGTAGTTCTGGGAAGAGGTCAGAAGGACATGAATGGAACAGGTGACCCTGGTGGAGACCAGTTGAATCCTATCATAGAATTCACTTATTTAGGGAACTTTTTATAACTTCTTAAGGGCTTAATTTCGAACGGTTTCTTGACCTATAAATAACTTTCAGTGCCAGCGAACCCGATTTTAAAATTTCTGTATATAAATTTCAGATAAAAATGCTGTTGTATGCAAAAAGAATCAAGCACCATAAAAAGTGAACGAACACAAACAGATATAGTTGTCCAGTCTTTACCGTCGTCATTCAAATTGGTAATTTCAAGATTTACCTCAAATATTTTTAATTTTTATATTTTTTGATTTAACAAGAAAAGTGAGGCAGACGTGTGCCACTATTAAAATTAATTAAAATTTAATTATTTCGGCACGGGCCAAAACCTTGAAATAAGAAGATAGGTCATAAATGCCACGGAAGAGGAAGAAGGTAAAGTTGACAATACCGCCTACTAGGACTGCATGGACTTCAACCTTAGCCGCGGGACAGGCCTGGAGAGCGAGGCAAACCGTGACAGCTAGCGATCAACAGGCACTGGAAAGACAACAGTCGGTAAGCTTTGACCGCAAGCTAGATGAAAACTACTACTTAGGACCGGCACGAGGAAGGTCAAGCGCGTTACCTAATACAGGGGCACGGTCGCGGCATTCGGAGTCAGAAAGCAGGTTGGAGCGAATGATGTCTGCGCTGATTATGCAAGGCAACGATTTAAGGGCTACAGTCGCAACACAGATTACAGAATTAAATACCCAAGTAATTAATTTGCAAACAAAAATATCAGAAATAAGAGAATCATAATTAAGTAATTCACAAACAACCGGAGATACGCCTGCACAAAACAGCACTACTCCGCCGCCACCTTCCAGCCGCAATGAGAGTCAACTTAATACCGAAACAGAAGTTCCGGGGTCAGCACCGCCAGGACTTATTGGACCAGCATTATCTGAATGACTTAGGCAGACGGAACAGCAAGTGTGCATGGGAAATATCATGCCCTGAGCACCGACCAACAGAGAACCATAACATTAGATTGGACAATCGGAATCTTATATTTGATGGGACCAGCCGAGGGATGTAAATAGAAAGTTTTCTCCTCCGAGTATATCGCATAAAAGCACTGCATGGGTATACCGATGAACAGGTATTCCGAGAATTTCACTGTCTACTCACTGGATCCACCAGCAAGTGGTATTGGCAAATGCTCGAAGACAAAGCAGTCGAACATTATTTTGTGTACCACACTTTAACCTGCGCAGTGACCAGAGCCTTTTCGACATCTGAAAACGACTATGTCACCATAAAAGAATTAATGGAACGACGACTAGGATATAAGGATAGTTTGGATTAAATTTCTGCAATGCACAATTCGCAGTTTAAAAGAAGAAATAAAATTCCATAATCCAATCTTGTGGAGATATTGAAGGAGAACCTAAATTCTCAAATGTATTTATTTTAATATATTTTGCATCCTAGCACTACGAGTAATTAAACTCTTACTTTAATGTGCTAGTCACGTTGGGTTGTGATACGGAGTTACAATATTCTTATTCTAGATTACAATTTCTTTTAATATAAAATTAACATAGATTTAAAGTAGGGTTAAAATTGTGTTAAGTTAGATAGAGTTTCTTGTAAAGTGTGCGGTTAGGCTTAATTTGTATGTTTGGGCGCTTGTTATTGATTTTATGGGGTGCGGGAGTTGATTCCAGAGACAAGCAGAATTTACAAAAAAAATGATTTGCTGAACTGGACAACCTGGTCCGGTTTACAATTAGATTATTAGTTCTTTGAGATGCACTGAAGGTCAACTCAGAAAACTGGTACGACGATTGCCTAGTGTGAACAATTTTGTGGAGCATTGTCAGAGTTCTGCGGAATTCGAACATGTTGTAAATTATCTGTTTTAATTTTCTTCTTTCAGCATGTATTTGGGGCTTAAGGCTAGACTATTAGCTCTTGCCCACTGACTAATGTTTTTAAGGTCAGAGTTACAAGCACCAACACAGTCATTAATACGAAAAAGAGAACTACTAACGTATAATTGCAGATTTCTGCGGTACACCCCGTGTAGTCGATAAAACGAAGACGAAATAAACGCTGACACTACACATTGATGACGATTACCTAGGTAGGACGATATAAGTTTAATAAAGGTGTCGGAAAAATTAAATAAGTTCGTCAATTTACTGCATGGCTAACAGTATCGAACGCTTTACTAAAGTCGATAAGTGTTAAGAGTGCAGCCTGGCTGTTATCGAGTTTTTTCCTGATATCCTTTGAAAACTTATTATGGCTGTCGTGCAGCTTCTGAAGGGGAGAAAACATTAAAATGTTTTGCTGCATAAATTGTTTTATCTGGGATGCCAATATTTGCTCAAATGCTTTGGAGAGATATGGAAGAATAGCTATAGGCCTATATTCATTCATTCACTTAGGTGTTGAAATTATCTTGAGACTGTCAACATCAATGGGTGGTTGGTGGGTGATGGGTTTCCTCCCTATTCCTAGGGGTTTCAAGACTGACCAAGTTTGCTTGGTATTAACAGCTTCGTCGAATTTTGACCTGAAATGTATTTTTTAGCGTGAGTTATTGACGTATGAACTTTCGTACGTAACTTCCTGAATTTTTCATACAAAGCATTTGTCTTATATCAATTCCACTGCTTGTATGCCACATTTCTCATCTTTATAATATTATAAATTCTCTCTTCAAACCAGGATTGCTGGTTGGGTAGGAGGGACTTCTTAATTCTTCATTATACCGAATGTCAAGATTGTAGGTAAGAAATATGAGGTCATGAGAATACCGGAACTGAAATTTGGTCATATAAAAGGATCTTGGAGTTGTCATTTACAAAAAAATACGTCCAATAGTGTTTAGTGGTACTCGAGAAATGAGTCGCGTGTCTTAAGTTAACTAATTGTGGTCCTAGTGCTGCCATGCTATCCGAGAGGGGATGCTCGATTAACATGTTGCTGTTTAAATACCCTGCTAGAATTATATTAGAGTATTGCAGACTTAAATTGCCAACAGATCAATTTCATCAGAGTAGGGAACATTTCTATTTGGTCTGTACAGCCAGCCAATTAAGATTTTTGATGCAGTCTTAGCACTTGTAATTTGCCATCCTGTGGTCTACAAATAAACTTTGTGTTCAGTCTTTTCTGAATATAAATTGCAATTCCCCCTCCATGGCCATCACGATCAGATCTAATTAAATTTTATCCATAACACTCAACAATAAGATCAGACATACCCGGCACAAGCCATGCTTCTGAAACAGAAATGACATCCATATTAGAATGAACAAACATATTTCTAAATTCATCAATTTTCTTACTTAAGCTTTGGGCATTGATGTGACATACCTAAAGCCCCTTATGGCGATTACTAAGGATGTTAATCATTGCATGGCTGCTAGTCTCTGATAATTCTAAGTTGAGTTCATCGCCCATCTTAAGACTGGTATAGCAAACTGAAACAGAAGCGCTCCACCACACCTAGAATTTCTAGAAATTTACTACTTAATAAATACAAATTAACGATCATTAGCATAATTGAGATTCGATTGTATGTCACGAAAGGAGTTTTCGGGTTCTGCGTCTTGCTGATGAGTGGCATCAGACTGGTTGTGGAGCAATATCGATAAGTTTTTAAAGACGGGATGACTTTTTGTTAACGTCAAGCATATATACACTATCCGAGCTTAAGAGAGAAGGAATACGTGTCGAAAAATGGTTGAAGGACAAGAGGTCGCGCCCGCGGCATGTTAACGAGATCCTAAATAAATCGGAAAAAGGATATGAGGCCGATGGTTTTTCAGAACATCCGGCTAGCGAACGGTGATGGAATGGTGAAGCCGGCGCAAACTTGGATAAGAAAACCTTTCCGGAGTCAATGGAAACAGAACCCGGAGGAGAATGCACGTCCCCGTTTCACAACCGGCGGACTTTTATTGCCACCGTATAATTGTAGACGGAACAGGGTGCCAAGTCCGGTTCTATGCAACGCAGTGCTACTCTTCGTTTTTAGGGAAAGGTCTGATTGGAGAGTCGGGGCCGACCGGACAGAAAAACGACACCCCGAAACAATAAATGAGGCGACCGCAAGCCCCGCACAGATATCGTCTCACAAGACATGGTATCAGCGTAAGGCAGAGTACGAGGAGGCTCGCGCCCGTAATTTTAATACGGAACAAGAGGAAGAAGACGAAAGGGGTAACCGGAAGAACAAGAACACGGGGACTTAAAAGGAAATTAGTTGCGTCTATCATCAGCCTGAAAAATTACAACCGCCTTTTTGCCAAGACAAAAGTAGACGGCAAAAAGATTATAGTCTTATTGGATACAGATGAAAGTGCCAACTGCATTGACAAAGGAGCGGAGTTGTTTTTACAAAGGAGGCAGCATAAGGTGCAGAAGCTAACCAGACAGAACATACAAAATCGCCAGTGGGGGAAAAACTCAAGTTACAGGCATGATAACTCTGCCAGTGGAATGGGAAGGCGAAACAAAAGAATTGAAATTTTTAATAGTGCCTGCTCTACAGCAACACTTTAGTTTGGAATAGAATTCTGGGGGGAATTAAAGTTGCCTTTACCGGGAAAACGCCTATTACAGATTGCGGAATTAGATACGGTAGCGCCAGAAGAGGAGAGTCCAGCACGCCATGAAACTGCATACACCTTACAGTAACTTACCGAGCAACAGGAAAGCACCCCAAAAAACGTAGTCAACACCTTTTCATCCTGTACAGATATGGGCTTAGGGAAAACCGAGTTAGAAGAACATGTCATAGAAGTAACACAGGAAAATTTACCTATCAAGCAGAGGCGTTATCCCATCTCACCAGCAAAACAGAAACTGGTATTTGCCGAATTCGACCGAATGATAAAATTAGGGGTAATAGAGGAAAGTGATAGTAGTTGGAGTTCCCTGTGACCTTACTGCAAAACGGCACCCAAAATCGCCTTTGCCTGGACACCCGCAAAGTTAATGCAAGGACTGTAAAGGACTCATACCCGTTACCACACATAGAGGGTCTACTAAGTCGTCTACAAGAAACGTTCTATATATCCGCTTGAAAGATGCATTTTGGCAAATACCTCTGGAAGCTAAAAGTAGAGAAAAAACAGCTTTCACAGTGCCAGGACGACCTTTATACCAATTTACCGTCATGCCGTTCGGCCTATGTAATGCTACCCAGCGAATGTGCAGAATGATGGACCAAGTTATTCCAGCAGCATTAAGAGAATTTGTCTGTGTATCTGGATGATTTACTGGTCCAGCACACCGCTTATGGAAAACAACAAATAACTGAACGGCCTGGACAAATACTTTACATTGATTTCATGGGACCGTATCCCCGGACCAAATCCGGAAACACCGTGATCTTTGTGTGTCTGGACCATTTCACCAAATTCGTTTGGCTAGAGGCATTGCGAAAAGCAACCGCAACAGCCGTAGTAACCTTTCTCGAAAGAAACATCTTTCATCAATTTGGAGTGTCAGAATGCATTCACTCCGATAACGGTAAGCAATTTGTGTCGTCAACATTTGCCGAATTAATCACCTAATATGGAATCCGTTACGTTCGAACGGGCTTTTATTCGCCATAAGCGAATGCAGCAGAACCGGTAAACCGATCCGTGCTACGAATGCTCAAATTCTACTGACAAAGACCAGCGGCATTGTGACACACACCTGAGTCGAATCTCGTGCACACTACGAGGTGGCTATCACGAAGCTTTGGGACTGGAACCATATTATGTAATGTTTGGGACCAAACACACACGCACTCGGGCACACGAAAAAGCTAATACCCGCAGTAAAGAAATTGAATTTGCAGTTGGTCAGGTTGTATACCGAAAAAACTACAAGCAGAGTAGCCGAATAGAAGAGTATAATGCAAAGCTAGGGCCCAATCGGGTACGGTGTCTCATACTTGGACGCAAAGGAGGGTCGCTGTACGAATTAAGAAATTTTGTTGGAAAAAGTATTGGAGTATATCACGCCAAAGACCTTTTCGGTGTTTGAAGCTTGTTGAAAACTACCAGCTATCAGTGCAACTACCCAGTTAAGCATGATCATTTTCCAGTGTGACAAAACAAAAGAAAAAAAATAAAAAAAAAAAGTGATGGAAAAAATTGAATCACAAGGGAGGCCGTGAAGAAGCACCATGAAAAGTGCGAGGCTGACGGAAGACCCCTCCCCTCACAAGTTGACGCTCGAGACCGCAGAGACGACTAGGACGAGCGGGAGAGACTCGACTGGGCGGATATTGCCCTGGAAGATACGCTGCGGTCAACGCAGCGAGAAATCGAAAAAACCATGGCGAGGATAAAGGCCGACTACGTATGACTTAAGGAACTAGTACAGCTGAAGGACGACACGCAGCGGGACCTGCGGATATGGGGGGAGGACTACCGCCAGGCACGGCTAGAGACGCCGCACTTCGAAACGATGTTTGAATACATCAACGCGAAGAATGAGCGGAACCGGCGAGAAAGCCAATTTACAATTACAGACTACCGTGTTCATACAGAAGATGAAAATGACTACGGGCCGACCCCGGCAAAACGGCGTTTATCAACATAAAACAAAAAAAAGGTAAATTTTTCATATCTATTCAAATAAATATATATATATAAACCATACATTTCCTTCTGACTTTTTTTACTTATTGTGAGGGCAATAACAATAGCCCGGTTATCTCAGACAATAGAGCGTGAGACCTCTAAATCACGTTAGGGAAATAACAACATAATTACAATCGCTCCTCGTAGTTTTTTTTCGCGTGCATTCCATGATGAATCAGCATCGACGACCCTCGAGCGTGTTACGGGAGCGGGCTAAGGTGGGGTAAGAAATAAAACAAAACAAAAAAATAAATAAATAACCAGAATCCTGAAGTGGGCCATTAAGCCAGAAAACGGTGAAATGCTGTACCTAAGTGAGAGCACTTCGATGACACAATACCACCGGTATAAAAGGTCTTCCACCTTAGGATCGACAGTCACAGTCCAAGATAATTGAGAATCGGGAGTCGAGACAGAAACGACCGCGGAACCGCGTTAAGTCCACTTCCGGCGAAAACAGTAATCGCGGAGGATCTATCCGAGTGATCTAATGTGCAACCCAATAGAAACACACTATTTATATATCATGGGATCTGCAACCTCGAAGGCAAAACGGACCATAACTAAAGTCTACAATGTTTTGTGCCTCATTACTGGACTCTTGATACTTATATTGATTCTGAATTTTCTCCGATTCGTCGGGACCACGGACACTTACTGGAGAAAATCATAGCTGTCACTACCAATTGCCCAGAAAGGAGCCAGCACTTAAATAAATAAATAAAAATTAACTATTTCAATTATTTCTAATAGCTATTATTACTAATTATTTCAATTTCGGCAATATAAGACTCGTCTGAACAACCAACAACACCCAACAATAATAAATGAAAAATTAAATACAAGCAAGAGACCAAAGTTTTTATATGAAATTGGAACAACCAGGAGAAACCACTGTTAGAAGTGCTACCGTTAATCATCGCGAGTGCCGTTTTCACTCTTCTTTTCCTCGCAATTCGTATCGCAATAAAACCTTTTTTTCTGTTTGTGAAAAATGACCAACATTGCTCAATTCTAAGAAATGTCAATTAACGTAATTTTTTTTACATATAAATTAATTTAACAATTTATTAATAACGTTAAGTGAATTTGCACTGATATATATATATATTTATGCATATGTGTATAAATAATTTTCCAAACCCAGAATACCACAATGAGAGCTCTCGTCGATGGAATAATATAGGGGTAAGTGAGTTACGTTCGACTTACTGTCAAGCGACAGTAAGTATATACCTAGATCTTTGTGCAATTTAAAAATTTATGTATATATAAACCTCATACATTAAATTTAAAGTAATGTGGTATCCATATCATTATTTTTATAAATGAACTCCAATTTATTATTCTTAAATGTATATTCAATTTTAACAGTTTTATTGCACGTTAATAGAAATAATATATACACCGCTTAGAATATTTCTCAAGGTCACCCAAACTCAATAGAACTCAATAATGTCTTGGTAAACGTCTATAAAAAGAGGAGCTGGCGCGAATGCAAAAACTCGGGTCAAAAACAATGACGTAACTTTCGACTGACGACATTGACAATAAGGGATTGCATTGCAGTAGCCGGCAGCGAACCATCGGCATACGGAACATATGAAGGCGCAGGGTAAAACACCCACACGCCGCCGATCGAAATTCGGTCAAGCGTTCGAGATAGCTACTTGAGAAGCTTGTGGCCAGCGATGACAAATGACAAAACGAACTGAACGAGCTCTATCTTTTTCCTAAGGCACGATAAATATATTCTCTTTATGTAGGGGAGTGAGTGGTTTCCAAAGAACCCACCACGTCCGGTGAGCTGAGTCGGCACCCAGCGTGCCTACCCAGGACGTAACTGCCTCGGCCCAAGTTCTCCCGCACAGCATGATGCCTTTGTAAAACATTAGTTTTACTTAGTTTTCCACCTAATTTACTAAACTGGATTTCGGACTATCTTTCAAACAGAACTCAACGCGTTCTCTTAAATAATGAACTTTCGCCCGTCGTTAATGTTTTCGCTGGTGTCCCCCAAGGAAGTCATCTGGGGCCACTACTTTTCGTTCTTTTTATTAAAGGTCTTCCAAAAGTAGTGTCATTTGCCTCTACTCTAATGTATGCGGACTACGTAAAAATTTGCCTATCATTCTCTGACCAAATGTCATACCTTCGCCTACAGTCGGACATTGATCAAGTACTATTGTGGTGTTCCAATAATTTGTTGCTTCTTAACCACGCTAAATGCAGATATATGTTCTTTTACCGGATTTCAGCACACATACACTCTTACCATCTTGGAAACTCTAAGTAACTGGCGTTTGCCACCTTACTCTTCAAGGTTAATGTTAATTGATTAAAAGTCTTTAAAACATCATAGAATGTAAGAATCGAATTAATTTTTTTTGCATAAGCTTCTCATAGGTGAGGTGAACTCTGGCCTCCTCCTTAGCTATATTGACATCTCTGTTCGCTCAAGATTTAGTCGTACTTTTCGCCCTACTCGCTTGCCAATTTGTAGATCCAACTTTGCCCTTCAAATTATAGTGCAGTATATCCTGTGATATCTTTGGAAAATTATATTGATTGGTTATCATCAAACATTTATGCTTTTATCGAACCTAGTAATATTAAGTAATTTAAATTAGACTTATTATAAATCGATAAATACAACCATATTAGCAAAACTGTCCTTATACATATAGGGGTGGGGTCAGAATGGTCTGTTTCTACATAGTAAAAAAAGCTGGCGATGACCGAAATCGGTTAAGCAGAACTGGAGATAATTAATAAAATTTCGACGAAAAATGTGAAACACTTTAAATACACTTTAAAAAAATAATGGTGCCACAGAAAAAATGTTGTCATTTTCTGAATCAGTGGTTTAAATTTGAAAACTGCGAATATGTTTAAAAACATTAAAGCTGTGATGATTTTTCGTTCAATTACTCGATAGATTAATATTCCAACAGTTCTCATGGGGGCTATATGATATAGTCGTCAGAACTTGTTTCGAATTATAAACTACCTGCAACCGGAAGACAAGATTTGGGAAATTTTCATGCAGATAGCTTTAAAATCGGAAGACAAGTTTGCGTAGAAACAGACAGACGGACGGACAGTCAGACTAACATAACATAAAGACGGACGGGCAGACGGATAAGACTGGATCGGAATATATATATTTTATAGGGTCGGAAAAATTTCCCATACTGCGTTGCAAACTTCTGACTGAAATTGTAATACTCTCTGCAAGGGTATAACAAGAGAATTTGGAGAAATAATAAAAATAATGATGTTGCGTAGATATGAAAATAGTTGTATTTGATATCAATATATAAAAAGTCTAACATAACAGAAAAAATCTCAGCAAAAAAAAAAGGAGAAACACTAATCAAAACAACTAACATCAAAACTATATAATACCCCACAAAATAACCAACTTAGTTAACAACAGAACTATAGGAATTTTAATCAAAACAATGTCCATCAAATTTCTAGAAATCTAGATGGGTACAAAAATAGTAAGAACCAACAACAGAACTAGAGAAACAAGAATTCAGGGAATTTTAAGATAAATAATACACAATATCAACAAGCAGGTTTAAAACTTTATAGGTACCCACCTCAACACGAGGAAGTAGTATTGAAACAAATAAAAGAAATTACAGAACAGAGTAAAATAAGGAAAAGTAAATCAAGATATTTAAGAACCTTGATAGTAATACCAAAAAATAAACAATTCGTGTAAAAATAAATATATAGAATAGTAATTGACTAAAGAAAGTAAACGAAAGCGCAATGATTTTTTCCTTTTTTAAGGTACTGTCTCGAAAATTTCCAAGGTCCAGGCAGTCATTAAAAATATGACAGAGCTGCGTAATCACTAAGCTAATCAGAACCTTTGCCATCTTTCGCCCAATATGATCACGAACCTCGTCTTCGTCTACTGGACGCACATCAACAGGAGGGCCAAAAGAAAATCCTAGTCTAGAGTTCGTTGCTTGGACTTCTTGGCTTGTTGCAATGTCAAATGGAGTCAGAGCAGAAAGTCGGGCACAGTAACTTCTTATACCCGAACCCGGTTGTGGTAACTAATGAATAGCCACCAAGGCATCAGAAAGCATGAATGCCTGCATTCTCAGAAACCATGGTGGGCATTCCAAACAGAGCCAAGCCGACGCAGGAATTCATGAGCTGACTAAGAATGACGGTGACCAGAAGGATAGTAGAGAGCATTAAAAGAAATTCTGCCAATTGGGCTTGACCAAATTTAAGGCCACTGCTTGCAGGTGAGGCTTTGATGTTGTGGTGCTCATGTGATAGTTAATGGTGATATAAATGGTTTGTCTTCGATCAGAGATCTCCTCAATAAAGGCCAAAGTTTGTGAAAAGAACAGCAAGCCGAAAAAAACCGAAGCCTTTGAGCCTTTTAATAATCTCCAAAAATTGCAGAGGTTCATTATAAGTATAACTAGGTAGAGAGATTCTTTAAAAAATATAGCACCTAAAGTGTTCTTTGTTCTGCTTCAATTTAATTATCTTTTATTCAGCTTTTTCGTTTGATGCACCGGCCACGCTTTTTCGAATGCCTCGCTCTCTTCTTCGTGCGTTTTTTTTTAGGCAAACCAGGGATAGCACACCCAAATATATCCAGGGTAACACACACATTAAAATATAACTTATATAACTTAAAATATAACTTTATAACTTAAAACTACTTTGGCCATGATTATTAAGAGTAGTTGCTTACTTAGTTCTTACTACTACAATTCGGCCGTCCTGACTATGAGGATCTCCCGATACTCGTTGACTTACTTCTAGTAACAATGCTACTTTGGCCATATTTATTTATGTTACAATTGTCGTTTACTTCTATGTTTTTACTATTATTTTTGTTTTTATTTACAATAATTTTATTTGAATTGCTAATTTCATCAGCAGGATCAATTTCCTTAGCTTTTATATCTAGACTATCATTAACATCAACTTTGTCTTTTCCATTAAGCCAGGGTTTCCTATTATGCACCGCCCATATACCCGAATATGGCACTTGTGACTGCTGAAAGTTCTCTACGTCTTCAATAAAGTACTTATCATTATCTAACACCTTGGACACAACATAAGGCCCTTTGAATTTGGGAATTGACTTACTGGACACGCCTTGCTGCGAGGACAACAACATAATTTCCTTCAGAAAATAGTTGCGGTTTTTTTCGTTTTGAATCAACATCGTTTTTGTTATATCCTTGCGCTTTTTTCTGGCATATATTAGCTTGTAATCGTATTTCGTTTAGGTCTTTGTGCAAAATTTCTTGATAAAATTTTCTTTTAAACTATCAATATAACAACCCCTCTGTCTAACCCCAAACAACATTACACTTGGGTATTGATTCAAACTTCGGTTTTTTGTGTTATTCATTGTAAACTCTACTTTGTCTAAAACTTTGTGCCATGGTTGATTATTCTCTACATCTGTTAACTTTGCTATCATTGGACCTAAATCTCTATTGACTCTTTCTACTTGCCCGTTTGCTTGTGGCGAAGCTGTTGCTATTTTAACATGCCTTACATTGTTTTGTTTAACAAACTCCTCAAATTCCTTTGACGTAAAACAGCTGCCTCGATCAGATATTATGTTTTTAGGTCTACTGTACGATCTGAAATAGTTTTGTTACGCTTCTATTGCTTTCTTGGAACTAGTTGTTTTGGTTGGATATAATCTGGTGAATTTTGTACATGCTTTTTATTCGTTTCCTTGCAATTTATTGGACCATAGTGATCAATATGAATAACTTCAAACGGACTTGTACCTTTCGGAATAGGATGTAAAAAACCCTCAGTTTTACCTGTTTTATTAGAAAATGCTATACACTTTAGGCAGTACTTCATGTGAATCTCAATTTTCTTTCTTATACCTGGAAACCAATAACTCTTACTTATGAGGTCCGTTACTTTGTCAATTCCTACATGCCCCATTTCGTCATGGTTGCACATTGTACAGAACATTTTCTTTTATTGACTGTGAAACACAAAACAGTAACCTATCGTTACTTTTCTTATACACGACACCATTTCGTAGTTTATAGTGCTCATCCTCTTGATTTAATAACATTTCTTTAACTCTATTATATTTTCATCTCTTCCTTGACATATAATTAGATTTTCTTCGAAAGTATTTGTTTCAATTACAAGTATACTATTACTTCGACTCAGTGCGTCCACATGTTGCATTTTTTTTCCCGATCTGTGCTCAAGCTCGTAGTCATAGTTTTGAAGCTCTAAAGCCCATCTTGATATACGGGGATTTATTTCTTTTTTATTTATTTTTAGTTAAAGTTAACGAATTGCAATCAGTCACAATTTTGAATCTAAGTCCTTGCACATAAACTCGAAATCTTTTTAATGCGTTTATTATTGCTTAAGTTTCCAACTCGAAGCTTTGGTACCTTGACTCCACATCGGTTGTACGTTTCGAAAAATAAAAGACAGGGTGAAATTCGTTATCCCTTTTCCTTTGCAATAATATTGCGCCATAATCTAATGAGCTTGCATCACAGTGCAACTCTGTCTCATCTCTTGGATCATATATTGCTAAAATTGGAGCTTCAATTAACTTTTCCTTAAGTATAGTAAACGCATTTGGTTCTTCTGTATTAAAAGCAAACTTCTTGTCTTTTATGGTTAAATCGTAAAGTGCCTTTGCAATAATAGAAAAATCTTTAATAAATCTTCTGAAATAAGAGCATAATCCTATAAAGCTTGAGACCTCGCTGACTTTTGAGGGCACTGGAAAGGACCTAATTGCCTCTAAGCCCGTTTCGTTCGCTTTTATTCCATCTCCATTGACTGTATATCCCAAGTAATCAATGGATGATTGCAAGAATTCACATTTATCAAGTCTAAGTTTCAATTTAAAATTTAACTGTTAAAATTTCGAAATCAAGATCGATCACAAGTTTTCCCGGTCGTATCATATCGGCAAATATCTTGTCAATAAATCTTTGGAATGTTGGTGATTCATTCGTCAAGCCAAACGGCATTCTTAGAAATTCAAACTGCCCTAGTGGGGTGGTAAAAGACGTATACTTAACAGAATTATCATCCATGAACACACGATGAAATCCGTTTTTCAAATCAAGTTTCGAAAAGGAATCAATTAACGGAATCTTATCTTTAAGAGTAACCTTATTAAGTCGACGATAATCGACACACATTCTTTTTCTTTACGAGAACAATTGGCGTCACATATTCAGATTCACTTGGCCGTATATTCTCGTCTAATATTTTTTGAACTTCGGACTTTTCTGCGTAAGAAAATCTTCGAGGGGGACACCGAAATGGTTTATTACTTTCAATTGTGGTCTTCATAGTACACTTTATTTTAGGTTCCATCGGACGATCAGCGTCTTCATAAAAAGTTTTAAACAAACATTTAAACTTATTTCTAGTGTCTTAACTCACCTCCTTTCCTATCGTATAAGTAGCTTTGCCATCGCAAATAACATTTATATTAAGCATGTCTCTATCAAATGAATCCACATTGCAACATTCTTCATTCGCAACGATATTGTCTAGTCTGGTGTCAGCTTCGTCATCTATAGCTTCACCGGCCTCCACATAAATATTCGATATAATTTCTAAACATTTCGCTACCTCGGGCTTGTTCGATTTCTCTACTCTTTTCTCTACATCTACCTGTTTTTCTACATTGAAATCTACTTTGTAATTGTTTCCAAGATTGCTCTTTACTTTTGTCTCTACATCTACCTGTTTCTCTACATTGAAATCTACTTTGTTTGATAAATCACTTTCGCACTTTTCCTCTAAATGTATACCCACTGGCTTAACAGATAATTGGTTGGCATCGTTAACTATTTGTACGAGCTTAAAATTACATAAATAAAAAAATCGCGTCCTAATACCATTGAGTACCTTACAGATTCATCAGTTACAACCAGTAATTCAATCAATACGTTTTTATTTGAACTTTTAATTAGCCAAACTGTTTTTCCAATTACATTTAGTTTACTGTGAAAAACTAAAAACTAAAATATCAAGACCAAGCCACCATAAAGTACTTCGGTCGCGTGTAGACGTGTTTTCTTAACGCTCCGGAAAAACAATAAGCCACTAAGTCGTAAACGTTCGAAAAAATTTATAAGCGCGAGGTTTTGCGATTCGCGATGCTAATTCGCATATCGTAAACTAAAGTTTTAGTTAATTAATTAATTAATATTACGCTCTATCAATAAATGAGTAAGAACGTGGATCAGCGCACTCAACGCCAAAAACAAGAAGACGAAGCCCGTGAAAAAATTCAGAGAGAGCAAGACAAACGTCGTCTCTCTTTGGCCCGAAACAATGCTTATTTCTCGTTCACGAGTATTACTATAGAACCGAAAGTGCAAGAAAGTGCAAGTTTACTGACCGCATAAAACCAGAGAGCTAGTTCTTGCTCTCCCGCCCTGCTTTTCACCGCACAAACACCATGGAGTAGGTAATGCAAAACTCCAACCGAGCTTCTGCCACCTAGTGCAACAACAACAGCAACTACTACGTCAACTACAACGGTCTCTGTCGCCAACAATGCAATAACGACTCCACTCTCTTCTTCTGCAGCGGGTAAAGCAACAACACAACCAAGTGCAAAAATCGGGTCAAACGGCAAAAACAAAGCTACGGTAGAAATAATTACAATTCCGCAAGCGGGTTCGGCCATGCAGACAGGCATGGATCGCTATATTAATATTTCCAAGCGCAAGCTAACCCCCCCAAAAAATCTTACGGCAATATGCCCAAAATAAACCGTACCAACAAAAGCCCTGAAAATCTCGGGCCATTAAATGAAAATAGATTTTCCATTATGGCGGAGCCTGAAACAGAGAACGAAGAGTTAGCCCCAAAGAAACTTAAGCCCCCACCTATCTTTATTCGGGAGAAGATCCCCAACGTCCTAGTCAATAAAATAGTTGAGCTTGTCGGGAAGGATAACTTTCATGTTATTTCGCTTATGAAAGGGAATATAAGCGAAACCAAACTTCAAACCAAAACCGAAGTTGATTTCCGAGCAGTGTCGAAGTACCTAAACAATGCCAAAAAGAATTACTACACGTACCAGCTGAAAAGTTGCAAGGGCTTACAAGTTGTCCTCAAGGGAATAGAACCCGATGTGACCCCCTCTGAAATTATAGAGGCTTTAAAAGAAAACGGTTTTTGCGCCAAAAATGTTATAAACATTATGAACAAAAACAAGAAGCCGCAACCACTTTTCAAGGTCGAGCTGGAGCCAGACAGCAGAACTTTGAAAAAAAACGCAGTGCACCCGATCTACAAGTTGCAGTACCTTCTGCACCGTAGGATCACAGTTGAAGAGCCGCACAAACGGAACGGGCCAGTGCAATGTACAAACTGCCAGGAATACGGACACACCAGGGCTTACTGCACCCTCAGGTCAGTTTGTATAGCTTGTGGAAACTGCCACGGCTCCGAACCCTGCCCTGCCAACAAGGGAGACTCTCTCACTAAAAAGTGTGTAAACTGCCAAGGAAACCACACAGCAAACTACAGAGGCTGTCCAGTCTACAAGGAGATGAAAAGTCGGATGCAAAGAGCGACAACGGCACGCCAGAACATTTACATGAAATCAGAAACGACACCCGAAGTTTTCTTCGCAAAAGCAGCCAGGTCATCATTTGGCCCTTCAATTACCACGAACAGCATTTCCTACGCCAGTGCCCTAAGATCAGGCACAGCTCACATAGAGCCGAAAACTGATAACATACAGCAGACCATGGGACAGCCCCAAAGTAACATGGAAACTATGATGATAACTTTGCAACAAAATATGATGGAATTTATGTCCTTCATGAAAACCACCATGCAAACTCTAATGCAAAACCAAAATATCTTGTTACAAATGCTTGCAGCTCAGCAGTCCAAATAAATTATGCAAACGCATCTCACCAGCAAATATAACTTTCAAATACGAGGATACACGTTCTACGGCACCGATCATCCAGATGGTAAAGCACATGGCGGAGCCGGCATCTTAATAAGAGACCGTATCAAACACCACTTTCACTAACGGTTTGCAAAAAATTATCTGCAAGCTACATCGCGCTTTCGACATAGTTTTCAAAAGTTTCGCAATTAAAATCGTCTCGAACTACTACGTTCATAAGTTCACAAGTTCGAGTTGTTAATACAAAATAGTATTAAATTTTCAGAAGGACTACAGGGATATGGCAACGATCCCGCAGGAGAAGGAAGCACACGCACGAAACATTAAAGAACTGGACAAAATACTTTGTAAACGAGCAAAGTAACGCAACAAGGGCTGCATTTATGCCAATGCCTAAGTTGTCTTTAATTATAAACTTCTAAACCCGAGCCGATGCGCGTAAGCGCTGCTCGAAAAATACTAACCACTGTTAGGCTATATACTAACAACATATAACTGATATTGGTTTATATAGAGCAAAATATTGTAAATCAGTTATATGAAAATTAACACAAAATTTTTTCTTCTTCCAATTTTCAATTTTAATAAAATGAAATTTATGCGACTATGCCAGCATACAATTATTTAATCAATCAGTTTTGAATAACTAAATTCCTGAATTTTTGTTTGATGACGTTATTTTACTGAGTGCTTCTCAGACTTTAAAAGCTAGACAGGAATATTTACGTATATCCATTTAAAATCTCTTCATATAAATGAATAACAATAGAATAGATAAATTCTCTGACGAAAATCATAGTAATTATAATAATACCTATATATTAGAAGTATATCTACCCAAAATGGGAATCGTAGACGTTAAGTCAGTGCACTCCACTGCTAACGTTATTAATAAAGTAGAACAATATTGACCTATATTGGGTACATATACTCTTAATAATAATCATTGTCATCTTGAGCGCAAATTTTGTTACCAAAGTATACAAATTGCACAATAAATGTTTAAAGAAGAAGTATTTAAGTAGAGAACACGATTTAGATAAGATATAAAAAAAAAAATTTTCAAAAGATTAGAGTGTTCAATTTAATACCCCCCTATTAAAAAAAAAACAAAGTTTTTTTAAATTATTTTTGTTTAATCTATGGCATTTAACATGATAGAATTGGATAGCTGTTTTGAGGAAATAATTACTAAAGATCCAGAATTTAGAATGCGTGCATTAAATATTCTCCATTGCCATAAAAACTTCATTACAATCACTGAATTCGAATATAACTATATGGAAAAGTACAATTTGGAATTTAGCCTTTTGTTTGCTTACAATAAAAAAATAAAGGGTTTAATCCTAAATACTTTGCCATACGTCTCAGTAAAAGAGATCGTGGATTACCATTCTATACTCGGTGAAACCACGATCCTCATGGTAAAATTACATAGATAATATTGCCATGGAATGGAACGATTTGTATGCGAAATTGAACAAAATAAAAACAGTTCGATAAATCCTACAAATCTACGGTAGAAAAAATTACAATTCCGCAAGCGGGATCGGCCATGCAGACAGGCATGGATTCGTATATTAATATTTCCAAGCGCAAGCTAACCCCCCCAAAAAAATCTTACGGCAATATGCCCAAAATAAACCGTACCAACAAAGGCCCTGAAAATCTCCGGCCATTAAATTAAAATAGATTTTCCATTATGGCGGAGCCTGAAACAGAGAACGAAGAGTTAGCCCCAAAGAAACTTAAGCCCCCACCTATCTTTATTCGGGAGAAGATCCACAACGTCCTAGTCAATAAAATAGTTGAGTTTGTCGGGAAGGATAACTTTCATGTTATTTCGCTTATGAAAGGGAATATAAGCGAAACCAAACTTCAAACCAAAACCGAAGTTAATTTCCGAGCAGTGTCGAAGTACCTAAACAATGCCAAAAAGAATTACTACACGTACCAGCTGAAAAGTTGCAAGGGCTTACAAGTTGTCCTAAAGGGAATAGAACCCGATGTGACCCCCTCTGAGATTATAGAGGCTTTAAAAGAAAACGGGTTTTGCGCCAAAAATGTTATAAACATTATGAACAAAAACAAGAAGCCGCAACCACTTTTCAAGGTCGAGCTGGAGCCAAACAGCAGAACTTTGAAAAAAAACGCAGTGCACCCGATCTACAAGTTGCAGTACCTTCTGCACCGTAGGATCACAGTTGAAGAGCCGCACAAACGGAACGGGCCAGTGCAATGTACAAACTGCCAGGAATACGGACACACCAGGGCTTACTGCACCCTCAGGTCAGTTTGTGTAGCTTGTGGTAACTGCCACGGCTCCGAACCCTGCCCTGCCAACAAGGGAGACTCTCACTAGAAAGTGTGTAAACTGCCTAGGAAACCACACAGCAAACTACAGAGGCTGTCCAGTCTACAAGGAGATGAAAAGTCGGATGCAAAGAGCGACAACGGCACGCCAGAACATTTACATGAAATCACAAACGACACCCGAAGTTTTCTTCGCAAAAGCAGCCAGGTCATCATTTGGCCCTCCAATTACCACCAACAGCATTTCCTACGCCAGTGCTCTAAGATCAGGCACAGCTCACATAGAGCCGAAAACTGATAACATACAGCAGGCCATGGGACAGCCACAAAGTAACATAGAAACTATGATGATAACTTTGCAACAAAATATGATGGAATTTATGTCCTTCATGAAAACCACCATGCAAACTCTAATGCAAAACCAAAATATCTTGTTACAAATGCTTGCAGCTCAGCAGTCCAAATAAATTATGCCTAGCCTCCGAATAACTCTGTGGAACGCCAACGGTGTTTCACGGCATATACCTGAAATAAATCAATTTCTGAACGAAAATCACATCGACGTTATGTTGCTGGCAGAAACGCATCTCACCAGCAAAAATAACTTTCAAATACGAGGATACACGTTCTACGGCACCGATCATCCAGATGGTAAAGCACATGGCGGAGCCGGCATCTTAATAAGAGACCGTATCAAACACCACTTTCACCAACGGTTTGCAAAAAATTATCTGCAAGCTACATCGATAAAATTACAGTTGGGAACCAGCAACCTTGCCATTGCCGCTGTCTACTGCCCACCCCGCTTTACAGTCTCAGAAGACCAATTCATGGACTTCTACAATTCACTTGGAGAGCGATTCATAGCAGCAGGTGATTACAACGCCAAGCACACACACTGGGGATCCCGCCTTGTTACCCCCAAAAGAAGGCAACTATATAATGCACTCATCAAAACATGCAACAAACTGGACTACGTTTCACCAGGCAGTCCTACATACTGGCCAACAGATCCTAGAAAACTACCTGATTTAATTGATTTTGCTGTGACAAAAAATATTTCTCGCAATCTAATATCTGCAAAATCGCTTTTGGATCTATCATCGGACCACTCACCAGTGCTAATAACTCTTCTTCAAAGCCCGGAATTAATCGAGCACCCTTGCAGGCTGACGTCGCATCGAACCAACTGGCTGAAGTTAAAAAATTACGTAAGTTCCCACATCGAACTAACTCCACAGCTCAACTCCAAGGAGGACATCGACTGCTATGCCAATGCACTGGAGTCTGTACTCGTCGCAGCAGCCAAAGTCTCTACACCGCAAGGGAGGGATGGGCACACACACCAACACAAAACTAACCTTGAAATCGAACAGCTTGTTTTGGAGAAAAGACGTTTGAGGCGTGCTTGGCAAACCAGCAGATCGCCATCCTCAAAACATAGTCTTAAGGAAGCTGGTCGCAGACTTACCAGGGCTCTAAGGCACGAAGAAGAAAAAGCACATCGCCAGTACAATGAGAAACTTTCACCCACCAGCACCAAGCATCCCCTGTGGAGGGCCCACCCAAATCTAAGTGCGCCGGACGAAACAGTAATTCCCTTAAGAGACTCTTCAGGCAGCTGGGCCAGAAGCGACAAGGACAGAGCCTGTACATTTGTTTTACACCTTCGAAATGTTTTTCAGTCAAACCCTGCAAATAATTCATTCACACTACCGTCGCCGTCAATTCGAGGTGGAACTGAGACGGCGCCAATTCTGTCCCAAACAAACGAAGTTGCAAAAGTCATCAGCGATCAATTAAAAACAAAAAAGGCCCCAGGCGGTGATCTAATAACTCCTAAGATGCTAATTGAACTCCCAAACTGTGCAGTTGAGGCAATTTGTAAACTATTTAACGGGATTGCACGACTTGGCTACTTCCCAAAAAAATGGAAAAAGTCGGTTATCATAATGATCCCAAAGCCAGGAAAAGATCACACAATACCAGCCTCATATAGACCGATAAGTTTACTCTCGTGTCTGTCAAAACTGCTCGAAAAATGCCTTTTGACACGCATAATCCCATATCTCAAAGAGCACAACATTATTCCGGCGCATCAATTTGGCTTTCGAGAAAGCCATAGAACAATAGAGCAAGTTAACAGATTGACAACAGAAATACGAACTGCATTCGAGTCTCGGGAATACTGCAGTGCGGTATTCCTTGACGTTGCGCAGGCTTTCGACCGAGTCTGGCTCAATGGCCTTATGCATAAAATCTGAACGTTACTACCGGAAAACACTCACAGGATACTTGAATCGTACCTTTACAACAGAGCCTTCGCCGTGAGATGCAACACTACAATATCCGACGATTACACTATAGAGGCTGGAGTTCCTCAAGGTAGCGCCCCTGATCCAACTCTATTTCTCCTTTACACCGCAGATATTCCCACGAACGAGCGGCTAACTACTTCTACATTCGCAGACGACACCGCGATCTTAAGTCGGTCCAGATGCCCAATTCAAGCAACAGCACAACTAGCTGATCATCTCGTGGTAGTGGAGAGGTGGTTATCAGACTGGCGTATAAAAATAAATGCGCAAAAGTGTAAACACATAACGTTTACTCTTAACAGACAAACGTGTCCCCCTCTAACTCTGAATAACACGCCACTTCCACAAGCTGACGATGTAACGTACCTTGGCGTCCACCTTGACAGAAGACTTACATGGCGGAGACATATCGAAGCTAAGAAAATTCATCTAAAACTAAAATCCAATAACCTCCATTGGCTCATAAACGCTCGCTCCCCCCTCTGCCTGGACTTCAAGGTTCTGCTCTACAATTCAACGCTTAAGCCAGTTTGGACTTACGGCTCCCAATTGTGGGGAAACGCGAGCAGCAGTAACATCGACATTATCCAGCGAGCACAATCAAAAATCCTGAGAACTATCACTGGGGCACCTTGGTATGTTCGGAACGACAACATCCACAGAGATTTTGGCATTCTACCCGTAAAAGATGAAATTTCTAAACAAAAGGCGTCCTACCACACCAAGCTAACTTCTCATCCAAACCAGCTCGCCAGGGGCCTAGCCAGGGTTTCCAACCGGACCCGATTGCAACGAAATGACCTTCCAGCTCAGCAATAGTTATTAGAGCCCTTACATCCCGCGTCAGTCAACTTGACTTAGATATAGCTTTTTAATTTAAGATTTTATATACTTATTGTTAGTCTCAATTCAGAGAAGATTCAATAAATAAAATGCATATGTAATAAAAAAAAAAAAAAAATTTAGTTTACTTTCGTTTATTCCGAAGAAGGTATTATTCAACTTGTTCTTATCAATGATTACGTTACTGGGGAACTACTGACTTCTTTAGAAATGAGACGGGGCTTCCCGAATCTATGAGGATCTATGGAATAAAATTTATTAGAATTATGTATCGCATTTTTAAATTGAACTCTATAATGTCTTACATATTCGTTGCCAGTTTCTTTCTTCTTGTACACAAACACTCTTCAGCCAAGTATCCAACTTCTCCACAGGCATAGCAAGCTTCATCAGCCCGTACTGGCTTGCGGCATTCCTTAGCCAGATGGCCAAGACTGTGGCAGTTAAAGCATTTGATGACACTGTTCCGGGGTCGCAGCGTTTGATGAAGACTTTCCTTGCATCCTATTTTGATGTACCGGAGCTCTGGGTTTCTCTACATCTTGAAAGGCTTCCAATACATCAGCAGGCACTGCAAAACGTAGTAGTTTCGCTTGTTTTTTAAGTTGTATATCTTGTATGCCATCTATCAAGTACTGCACTAGTTCGTGAAGACTCGTAGCGTAAGAGTAAGTTTGTCAAAGTAGTAGTTGGCAAGCTTCTCACCGAATTGCTTCCAGGACGTTATCCTTGATTCCAAAAATAATTTTTAGTTGTGCCAGAATCAAGTCGATACTCCCAGACAACAGTGATGGGCGAGATAACAGCCAAAAATTAGCCTTGCCCTTTAAGCGTGAGCAAATTAATGGACGCATCCCTGACTTTGAACACATCACGAACATTTTTTACCAACAGCAATCATTCGTTTATGTTGCCATCGCCGTTGAATTCTGGTTGTAGCTCTTTCACGGTGTTCAAGTTCATTTCTGGCTTGGAAAGACGGTCCACATTTTCGAAACGTAAATTTTACATCGCCTGTTCCATTCCCGCAGCGTTGCCACCCGATTCGGCCAGTATGTTGCTAGCTGGACTAAGTTGAACGCCAAAGGTTGAAGTACTTGGTTGAACGCCGAAGGTTGAAGTACTCGGTTGAACGCCGAAGGTTGAAGTACTCGGTTGAACGCCGGTTCCTGGAAGTTGAACGCCGTTTCCTGGAAGTTGAACGCCACCACGATCAACTGTCTCGACAAGTTTAAGTTCGTTGCCGAAAACGTCTTCATCTTCTTCCTCGCTTTGTTCTTCGTTGCTGTTGTTGGTTGCATTGGCGAAAGCCGTCTCGCAGACTTGTTCTTCGTTGTTGTTGTTGGCTGCATTGGCCATCTCAACACCAATTTCGCCTCCACCTTTCGTAGACTCCACCTTTTCGTAATACAACTCCGGAGCAATTTCAGACGGTAGTACAGCACTTAACTGCGCAATTAGTGCGACTTTGTTTCCCTTTGTGGACAAGCCAAGTCTTTCACAGAAACTTTTGATTTCCATTAATTTGAGTTCGCCGAGATTAATGCGTGAAGCCATGTTAACAGATATTTTCCTATTCCAATATAACTTGGTTAGGTTCAGTTACCACTTCTGAATTATAGTGTTCCTTGTTCTGCTTTAATTTAATTATCTTTTATTCAGCTTTTTCGTTTGATCGCACCGGTCACGCTTTTTCGAATGCCTCGCTCTCTTCTTCGTGCGTCTTTTTTTAGGGATGCAAAACACATCGATACTTTTACAAGCCAGGGATAGTACACACAAAATACATCCATGGTTACATACATATTAAAATATTACTTAACTATATAACTTAAAACTACTTTGGCCATGTTTAATAAGAGTAGTTGCTTACTTAGTTCTTATTACTACACAAGTATTTTTCATGCAACTCACGAGATAAATTTAACTAATATATTCTGAACAAATTAAAATAGATTCGGGGCTCCTGGCGCTCAGGATCGCAGTGTTTCTGGCATGGAACATACGCAACAATATGTGTGCATTCCGTCGTAAGATTATTTTTTATAAAAACGTATATAAGCCATATTAATTTGTTTATTTTATACATCCGGACTTTGCCCTAGAAGACGACGGTCTCAACAGGGTACCACAAAATTTATTGCAATACGCCCAGGGTAAGGTCTCGAAGGGCAAAATTAAATTAAAATTTATACATATTGTTTTTTAATGTTAATATTAATAATATTTCTTGTTTAGCTTAATTTGTAAATTAATTTGTATTATTTTCTAAATTTATCTTTATAAACTGTAATATATAAATTTAAAAACATAATATATAATAGTTAAATAACTAAAACTAATAATTAAATAATATTTAAAAAATGTGGATAAAATATAAAGGAATTCCTTTAGCTATTGCTAAAGAGTATGTTTTCTATATGCAAGGTTGTCGTACTTTTTGTTTTCTTTCGAATACAAAATCTATTTTATATAAAAATGACTTAAAGCAAAAGCACACTCTGCAAATTCTGCTCGCAGTACCACAATGCATTACTGCTGGATATCTGGCTGGAAATAACTCCCACACATACGGGGATCTCCATTGCAAACCCGTCAAACAACACCATCAGCTTAGCTTCCTTGTCGTCCAACTCGGTCGCGTTATGGATGTCCTGCTGAGCATTAAATACTTGAGTAAACTTACTCATATTCATTATTTTTAATTAGTTTCTTTTGGTTTGCCAAAATTCAAAAGAAAACAAACCCAGATCAGCTGTTCGTGCCACTCACATGTCGGAGTAGCATTAGCTAAATGCTAATGGGCCAATGGAATCAGGCACATTTAAAAAGTCCACTAATGCGGCAATGGAATCAGGCTAAAAGTTACAATGGTATATCCGAATTTAATATATCAATAAGCTATTTCCCCTTTTAAGAGCCTGCAAGCACCCATTTCGGACCGCCGTTTATTTTCAAAAGAGCTCAAAGCGGGTAACCTCTTGGCAAGTGTTTAACTTCAGGTATGATTAAAAAAACCTTGACCAGGTTGTGGCAGGTAAGGACCGCCAGGTAAGTATGTTCCGCACGCACTCAAAACTTCCGGTGCCCTCTATATAGGGTCCCCGGTGGCCCTATTTAACAAAGTCTGTGATTTATAAGTTTTTTAGAATTATTCACCGCTTTATTTCACAGAAAGACTATAACGTTTCTCCTCAACCGTTTGCTTTTGATTTGATCCAGCTACTGAGACGATACTCTAACCTACGCAAAGCCATTTGCCATTTTCCGTACCAGCTCTCCGAAACTGGGTCAGTGGACTTGTCCAAGGCCATCTTTCCTTATTTTCGAGCGAACCGGGATAAGTTTAAATAGCTAGATTAGTGGGAACAACAGTTGTATCGACATCTATCTATGTTTTGGTATGACAGCAGGCGAATTCAACTGAAAATGCAACACCTCTCAAGGATTTGGAGAGACGCCACTGAAACACTAGTCGCCCGAAAAAATCACATCAATATGATCCTCGTATCTCCATTACGAGCAGTTCCAAACGGTTTCCTACGCGTAGCCCACACTTTGCCGGGAAATGCTGAAGCTATAATTATTATGTTAATCCTTCCAGATTACAAGCGGATATCTTCCGAGAAAACTTGGCATTAAAGGCTTTTTATACCCTTGCAGAGGGTATTATAATTTCAGTCAGAAGTTTGCAACGCAGTGAAGGAGACGTTTCCGACCCTATAAAGTATATACATATATTCTTGATCAGCATCACTAGTAGAGTCGATCTAGCCATGTCCGTCTGTCCGTCCGTCTGTCCGTCTGTCCGTCCGTTTATATGCAAACTAGTCTCTCAGTTTTAAAGCTATATGCATGAAACTTTCCCAAAAGTTGTCTTTCTATTGCAGGTAATATATAAGTCGGAACGAGCCGGATCGGACGACTATAGCATATAGCTCCAATAGGAACAATCGGAAAAATAAATGAAAAAAAAATTATATCTTTGCTGTTTTTTAATTTTTTGTTTAGTTCTTCGGCATATAGTAATGGTTAAATATATCCGATTTACGGTTTAAATTTCATCAAAATCGGACGACTATAGCATATAGCTCCCATAGGAACAATCGGAAAAATAAATGAAAAAAATTATAACTTTGCTGTTTTTTAGGTCTTCGACATTGATTAATGGTTAAATATTTCCGAGAATGGTTTATTTACGAAAATAACGTTTTATAATTCTTTCATAGGTTTGACACCTTTGGTGTTTTTGCTCCGTGCTACGTGCAAAACTACTTGCGAATGGGCTAATGTTAAAGCGGAAGGAAGATCGGTTGGTTTTGCCGAAAAAAGAACGTCGCTGAGCGATTTTCTTGTGCCCCAAATAAATACTCGCAGCGCATCTGCTCTGTATTTTTCGTTCAGAGAGGTAGCTTTCCTCCAAGATACGTATGTCTCATTCTTTCCCTTAAAGTCCGGCAGGGACTTCATAATATCTAACGTTACCTATTATGATTTCGGCATCCCTATATGTTTCTAGTTCTGGATTGCCGATATTTACACCAAATCGGGCGGCCTCTGCAGTGGGACATTTGTCAATTGCACACTAACGAATTGCCATTGCGTCATGTAATTGAGACAATAGACGGTCCAACTACAGGACCTACTGGATTCTCGGGCCCTATTGGAAAATTGCTACAAAACTGTGAAAGTTTGCCCATGAAGAAGTTCAAAGCAATACCCTGTGAGCTTCCTGAAGTTGAGAAAAATAAGCTCTGCACTGACCTACTCTACCTATATGATAGCACCCTAAACACCTTTCCATCCTGTACAGATATGGGCTAAGGGAAAACCGAGTTAGAAGAACAAGCAGAGGCTTTATCCCATCTCTCCTTGTGTCTGCCGAACTCGGTCGAATTATAAAATTAGGGGTAATGGAGGAAAGTAATAGTAGTTGGAGTTCCTCTGTGAACTTAGTGCAAAAGTTAATGCGAGGACTGTAAAGGACGCATACCCGTTACCACACATAGATGCACTTTGGCAAATACTTCCGTAAGCTAAAAGTAGAGAAAAAACGGCTTTCAAAGTGCCAGAACGACCTTTATACCATTTTACCGTCATACCGCTCGGCCTATGTAATGCTGCCCAGCGAATGTGCAGACTGATGGAAAAAGTTATTCCAGCAGCATTAAGAGAATTTGTCTTCGGGTATATTGATGATTTACTGGTCTGTACTCCAACTTTTGAAGAACATTTGGAAATGTTGCGGCAGGTCAGTGATTGCTTGAGGAGAGCAAAATTAACAATCAATGTGGCAAAAAGTAAGTTCTGTTACAGCCAAGCTAAATACCTGGGATATGTAGTAGGTGGGGGTTGCATAAAAACCGATCCAGCAAAAATAAAGACTATTCAAGAATTCCCACAGCCAATATCCGCTAAGCAGATGCGGAGATTTTTGGGAATGACAGGGTGGTACCGGCGTTTTTTACAAAACTACGCTCAAACAGCAGCTCCGCTTCATGAAAGTCTCAAAAAGGACCGAGTCAGGAAATATGAGCTCGATGAAGATGGCATTAAAGCCTTTGAGGCACTGAAGACAGCTGATGTATTAACAACACCGGATTTTTCAAAACCTTTCACGATTCAGTGCGATGCATAATACCCGCAGTAAGGAAATTGAATTTGCAGTAGGTCAGATGGTTTACCGAAAATACAACAGCAGAGTAACCGAATGGAAGGGTATAATGCAAAGCTAGGGCACAATCGGATACGGTGTCTCATACTTGGACGCAAGGGAGGGTCGCTGTACGAATTAGGAAATTTAGTTGGAAAAAGTATTGGAGTATATTCTTCTCGAAATGAGTATCAGATGCGCAATAATTACAATATATAAGCTGCATGTATCCCTTTTTGCGGGGATCATTTCCAAAAATTTTTTTAAAGGAATCCATAGTTAACGATCAGGTTGGGTCCACTAATTATTTTCTACTAAATCTTAAACGAATGTGTCACCATTACTATATATTTCATAATTAGAGTTTTCTAAGAAGACAAAAAGCTTAAACAAATTATTTAATGAACATCGTAGTGGAATTTTTTTCTTATGTATTGTACAATTAGTGAAAAAATTGGGTAATTCAGTTAAACTTTTTCCAATATCTATATCGATTATGTTAGTTGATAAATATTTGGTTAAAAAGCTTTTCTTTGTTTCACCCCGAACAATAACTGTTTGATACTTGTTAAGTGGTGAAAGTATATCTTCAAGACATGTATACGGTATATCACCAGCTGACCAATCCAATCCATTTATATTTCGCTGATTTATGTGTTGTTGCTTAAGAGTCTCATTATCCAATTCTTTGATATTAAACGGCGGTTTAAAATGAAAGAAATTAGGTGTCACAGTTCCAGCCGGCATGAATGCTAGTTCCTTAACAAAAACTTGTTTATTGTTTCCGAGTAAATATTGAAAATCTACTATAATGCTTGAATTTCGACTTGGAGTGTTCATGATTGAATGAGTTTTTTTAATCGACTGGGAGTGAGTTTGCAAGGGCTTCCGCCTTTATATACCCGCAAGACAAGAACCAATTTTTAGTTTAAATAAAGTACTCTAACCCAATGGACATGTGTCTAACTAAACGAAATAAAACTTCCCGAAAGACTCAGGACCATGGCGTAATTTTCGGATTCGAATATTATGTCGTTCATAACTTAAAGTTGAAATGTGGCTTGTCAACTTCCAGAAAATTTTCTCCCTTGGTTTGGATGCAGCAAAGTAAAAATAATTTCGTGAGATTTGATAAAGACGAATGGATGCAACTGCTTACATATAAGGAATATATTCAATTGAAGCTCGACCAGTATGACTTTTTGATGTCGGATTCAATTATTGATCACCCACGCATGTCTTCAATAAAGTGTACTTTTAGATTTAGAAAATCAGATAAGTAGTACGTTTTTGTAATTAATCAGTATGGTAACAAAATTGAGTTCGATTCGGAGTCATGGAGATCTTTGTTACGATTGGGTATATTTTTTACAACATTTTTATGTTGGATTTCCATATTACGACAGCAAGTTATATATCTTTATCATAATCATATTATTCCTAAGTGTGCATCTTTGGAAAGATTAGATATTCAACTATCTGATTTAGATGGTTCCTACGATCCCGATGTACAAATAATTTATGTACTCGGTTATGTTTTGAAATTTCAAAAAAATGCGTGCTGAAATAAAAAGAGATGTACAGGTGTATAAGCAATCACTATTAACTAAGCAATTATTGTGTTCTAATAAAAAATAATACAAGCAAACCACCGCCTTAAGATGAGTAAACTACAAGTCGTTAATGAAATTCATAAGCCCGCTCGGAAAAACTTTAGACGCCGAAAATTTGTTCAAAAAGGGATAAATGATACGTGGCAAATTGATTTAGTCGAAATGATACCGTTTAGTAAAGAAAATGGAGGTTTTAGATATTTACTGACCGTTATTGATACGTTTTCAAAGTATGCGTTCGCTGAACCAGTTAAGACAAAGTCTGCACCGGATGTAGCAGATGCAATGAAAACTGTTTTTATAAATGGTAAATGTACACCAAAAAACATTCATTCCGATCAAGGAAAAGAATTTTATAATTCCACTTTTAGGGAACTTATGAAAAAATGTCATATAAATCACTATCATACATATACACATCTCAAGGCTTCTATATGTGAGCGATTTAATAGAACCCTCAAAAATCGTATGTAGAAAATGTGTAGTATTCAGGGTAAATACAAATGGATTCATAAAATCAAATTTCTTGTAGATCAATACAATAATTCTTACCATCGAACTATAAAAATGAAACCTGTAGATGTATGCCCTAAAAATGAGGAGTTCATTTTAAAATCAGTTTATAATATTCCCAAAATATTCCCAAAACATAAATTTTCAGTAGGGGATTTCGTTAGAATAAGTAAATACAAGGGAGTATTTATGAAGGGATATGAATTTCATTGATATCTGTAAATGATCAGCTTAAGTAATAAAACACTGAAAATAAATTTGATTTCACTTTATTTACATTTTTTATTTGTATTTTATTTTTTTTTTTAAATTTTATTATTGTATTGTACAAGTATGGGAACACATTTTTTTTATTATTATTAATTATTAGTTTGATCTCTGCTTAATATATGAGATATTTTAAAATGACCGTGGGCTAGTGTATTTACATTATCAGTTAAAATATATCTCTTATCATCCTTATAGTTAAGACTAATTTTATTTACAATTTCAGTATAAAGAATGTGAGACCTACTACGAATAACTCGCTGTGCTCAATAAAATGTTTTTTTATGTCTAGCACATTCGATATAATCTTCATGATTTAGTTTTTTAATAACTGATTTTTTTACTCCTTTAATTTTTTTAATACATTCTATATCATTTCCTTCTCCCTCAACTAAACAAGAGTATGCCTTAGCCTTAAGCCCAGCAAAAGAAGTCATAATCTTACCGGCATGTTCGTCCTTCATTTTTCCAGGTTCTTTATTATTAGCCAGAACTATATTAAATTGGTTTTCTAGCTTATAGTTAGAGGTATCAAAGCGGTCGGGATTGTCCCTTATAGTTTGGTAAAAATCTTCTTTAGAAGATAATATAAATGAATCTATATCCATATATATTATTTTCGTAGAAGGACTTTTAATTAATAGAAAGTTATAATAAACTTCATACATTAACCACTTGATAATTCTAAAACAGTTACTCCTATATATATGGGTTTATCATACATAATTTTTGATGGTGTTGATTCAATTGCTGCTAAATCTGAGTCAAATATTTCAACGCTATGAAAATCATGCCTAGCTATGCGCTGCCTAAAACCTGGTAAATTTTGTCGCGATTGGTAATGCCTACCTAAAGCTACTTTTCGGCGCTTGGCCACGTTTTCCATGGCTCCCCGTAAAAAGCATTGTTCATAAGCTTAAAAAAGTTTTTCTCAAAATTATTTTCAGCAATTTTTCTCTGGTCTGTATTCAAATCAATCTAAGGCTTCAGCCAGCATGATTGAGTAAAAGACAAGACTCTATGTATTTTTTTTACAATTAAACCCTGTTCTAAGCAAAGTTGAAGCTGTTTTAAATGAATTATGTATTCACTTTTATCAGTTAGGTCAGCAATCAACTTTCCTTGCTTACCCCCTGGCGGAACTTTATTTTCTGGACAGAAAGGCAGGTAGTTATGTAGGTCATGTCGATCGGACGGGTACTCTAGATCAACTTCTAGCATATATCCTATATTACCATCAACAGATATATTTTTATAGTCAAAAGATTCTACTTCCTCTTTGTCTAAAAACTTAAACCCTGAAGGCGGTAAGGGCTGACTCACAGCCCATCCATATAAATTATTTGCATCGATATAACTTAGAAAATTTATTAGTTTTATGGGATCAAAGCTTTTTATACCCTTGCAGAGGGTATTATAATTTCAGTCAGAAGTTTGCAACGCAGTGAAGGAGACCCTATAAAGTATATATATTCTTGATCAGCATCACTAGTAGAGTCGATCTAGCCATGTCCGTCTGTCCGTCCGTCGTCCGTCTGACCGTCCGTCTGTCCGTCCGTTTATATGCAAACTAGTCTCTCAGTTTTAAAGCTATCTGCATGAAACTTTCCCAAAAGTTGTCTTTCTATTGCAGGTAGTATATAAGTCGGAACGAGCCGGATCGGACGACTATAGCATATAGCTCCCATAGGAACAATCGGAAAAATAATTGAAAAAAAATTATAACTTTGCTGTTTTTTAATTTTTTGTTTTGTTCTTCGACATAAAGCAATGGTTAAATAATTCAGAATTATGGTTTAAATTTCATCAAAATCGGACTACTATAGCATATAGCTCCCATAGGAACAATCGGAAAAATAATTGAAAAAAAATTATAACTTTGCTGTTTTTTAATTTTTTGTTTAGTTCTTCGACATATACCAATGGTTAAATATTTCAGAATTATGGTTAAAATTTCATCAAAATCGGACGACTATAGCATATAGCTCCCATAGGAACAATCGGAAAAATAATTGAAAAAAATTATAACTTTGCTGTTTTTTAATTTTTTTTTTAGTTCTTCGACATATAGTAATAGTTAAATATTTCAGAATTATGGTTTAAATTTCATCAAAATCGGACGACTATATCATATAGCTCCCATACAAATAATACAAATATATAAAAGAACAATCAAATAATTATGCTGCAAATCGTCATAGCTTCAATGTTTTTAAACATGTACGCAAGTAAATCATAATTTTAATGTTTTCAAAAATATTTAATTCTTGCGATAGCTGCAAGGGTATATGAACTTCGGCTTGCCGAAGTTTGCTTCCTTTCTTGTTTAAAATCACTGGGGGCAAAGTTTCGGCGATACACTTCCATATTCCGGAGCATACCCTGGACTGCTGCTCTCCACCTCACGGAAATCCAACGGCCTCCTCGGCGGTTTGGGTGGCACTCTCGGCGGAGCTGGCCTGGAAACTTCGGTGCCTGTGACCCGTGTGTCCTTTGGTTCCGCACCTTTCTTGTCCTGGGGCTTGTGCTCCTTCGGTGCCCATCAAATCCGGACACCTCGTTTATCAGCTTCATCATCTCCAGGAAGCCCCCTCGGATCTCGTCCCTTAAAGCCTGATTAATGCAGTACTCCTGGGCCTTTCGATGGGAACGGATTTAACGGAATCGGGTAATAATCTTTAAGAGCAACCTTATTAAGGCGTTGATAATCGCCACACATTCTAAGTTCTCCTGTCTTTTTCTTTACGAGAACAATTGGCGTCACATATTCAGATTCACTTGGCCGTATATACCCACTGGCTAAATTCTTGTCTAATATTTTTTGAACTTCGGACTTTTCTGCGTAAGAAAATCTTCGAGGGGGACACCGAAATGGTTTATCGTATTTTTAAATTTAACTCTTAAATGTCTTACATATTCGTTGCCAGTTTCTTTCTTCTTGTACAATAAACACTCTCTAGCCAAGTGTCCAACTTCTCCACAGGCATAGCAAGCTTCATCAGCCCGTACTGGCTTGCGGCATTCCTTAGCCAGATGGCCAAGACTGTGGCAGTTAAAGCATTTGATGACCCTCTGTTCCGGGGTCGCAGCGTTTGATGAAGACTTTCCTTGCATCCTATTTTGATGTACCGGAGCTCTGGGTTTCTCTACATCTTGAAAGACTTCCAATACATCAGCAGGCACTGCAAAACGTAGTAGTTTCGCTTGTTTTTTAAGTTGAATATCTTGTATGCCATCTATCAAGTACTGCACTAGTTCGTGAAGACTCGTAGCGTAAGAGTAAGTTTGTCAAAGTAGTAGTTGGCAAGCTTCTCACCGAATTGCTACTGGCGGTTTTCAAACTTGCGTCGCATTTCCAGGACGTTATCCTTGATTTTAAAAATAATTTTTAGTTGTGCCAGAATCAAGTCGATACTCCCAGACAACAGTGATGGGCGAGATAACAGCCAAAAATTATCCTTGCCCTTTAAGCGTGAGCAAATTAATGGACGCATCCCTGACTTTGAACACATCACGAACATTTTTTATCAACAGCAATCATTCGTTTATGTTGCCATCGCCGTTGAATTCTGGGAGTAGCTCTTTCACGGTGTTCAAGTTCATTTCTGGCTTGGAAAGACGGTCCACATTTTCGAAACGTAAATTTTACATCGCCTGTTCCATTCCCGCAGCGTTGCCACCCGATTCGGCCAGTATGTTGCTAGCTGGACTAAGTTGAACGCCAAAGGTTGAAGTACTTGGTTGAACGCCGAAGGTTGAAGTACTCGGTTGAACGCCGAAGGTTGAAGTACTCGGTTGAACGCCGGTTCCTGGAAGTTGAACGCCGTTTCCTGGAAGTTGAACGCCACCACGATCAACTGTCTCGACAAGTTTAAGTTCGTTGCCGAAAACGTCTTCATCTTCTTCCTCGCTTTGTTCTTCGTTGCTGTTGTTGGTTGCATTGGCGAAAGCCGTCTCGCAGACTTGTTCTTCGTTGTTATTGTTGGCTGCATTGGTCATCTCAACACCAATTTCGCCTCCACCTTTCGTAGACTCCACCTTTTCGTAATACAACTCCGGAGCAATTTCAGACGGTAGTACAGCACTTAACTGCGCAATTAGTGCGACTTTGTTTCCCTTTGTGGACAAGCCAAGTCTTTCACAGAAACTTTTGATTTCCATTAATTTGAGTTCGCCGAGATTAATGCGTGAAGCCATGTTAACAGATATTTTCCTATTCCAATATAACTTGGTTAGGTTCAGTTACCACTTCTGAATTATAGTGTTCCTTGTTCTGCTTTAATTTAATTATCTTTTATTCAGCTTTTTCGTTTGATCGCACCGGTCACGCTTTTTCGAATGCCTCGCTCTCTTCTTCGTGCGTCTTTTTTTAGGGATGCAAAACACATCGATACTTTTACAAGCCAGGGATAGTACACACAAAATACATCCATGGTTACATACACATTAATATATTACTTAACTATATAACTTAAAACTACTTTGGCCATGTTTAATAAGAGTAGTTGCTTACTTAGTTCTTATTACTACACAAGTATTTTTCATGCAACTCACGAGATAAATTTAACTAATATATTCTGAACAAATTAAAATAGATTCGGGGCTCCTGGCGCTCAGGATCGCAGTGTTTCTGGCATGGAACATACGCAACAATATGTGTGCATTCCGTCGTAAGATTATTTTTTATAAAAACGTATATAAGCCATATTAATTTGTTTATTTTATACATCTTTGCCCTAGAAGACGACGGTCTCAACAGGGTACCACAAAATTTATTGCAATACGCCCAGGATAAGGTCTCGAAGGGCAAAATTAAATTAAAATTTATACATATTGTTTTTTAATGTTAATATTAATAATATTTCTTGTTTAGCTTAATTTGTAAATTAATTTGTATTATTTTCTAAATTTATCTTTATAAACTGTAATATATAAATTAAAAAACATAATATATAATAGTTAAATAACTAAAACTAATAATTAAATAATATTTAAAAAATGTGGATAAAATATAAAGGAATTCCTTTAGCTATTGCTAAAGAGTATGTTTTCTATATGCAAGGTTGTCATACTTTTTGTTTTCTTTCGAATACAAAATCTATTTTATATAAAAATGACTTAAAGCAAAAGCACACTCTGCAAATTCTGCTCGCAGTACCACAATGCATTACTGCTGGATATCTGGCTGGAAATAACTCCCACACATACGGGGATCCTAGTCCTTTTTAAAAACTGTGGTGGTCTCCATTGCAAACCCGTCAAACAACACCATCAGCTTAGCTTCCTTGTCGTCCAACTCGGTCGCGTTATGGATGTCCTGCTGAGCATTAAATACTTGAGTAAACTTACTCATATTCATTATTATTAATTAGTTTCTTTTGGTTTGCCAAAATTCAATAGAAAACAAACCCAGATCAGCTGTTCGTGCCACTCACATGTCGGAGTAGCATTAGCTAAATGCTAATGGGCCAATGGAATCAGGCACATTTAAAAAGTCCACTAATGCGGCAATGGAATCAGGCTAAAAGTTACAATGGTATATCCGAATTTAATATATCAATAAGCTATTCCCCTTTAAGAGCCTGCAAGCACCCATTTCGGACCGCCGTTTATTTTCAAAAGAGGTCAAAGCGGGTAACCTCTTGGCAAGTGTTTAACTTCAGGTATGATTAAAAAAAACCTTGACCAGGTTGTGGCAGGTAAGGACCGCCAGGTAAGTATGTTCCGCAGGGTCCCCGGTGGTCCTCTATATAGGGTCCCCGGTGGCCCTATTTAACAAAGTCTGTGATTTATAAGTTTTTTAGAATTATTCACCGCTTTATTTCACTTATTTCACAGAAAGACTATAACGTTTCTCCTCAACCGTTTGCTTTTGATTTGATCCAGCTACTGAGACGATACTCTAACCTACGCAAAGCCATTTGCCATTTTCCGTACCAGCTCTCCGAAACTGGGTCAGTGGACTTGCCCAAGGCCATCTTTCCTTATTTTCGAGCGAACCGGGATAAGTTTAAATAGCTAGATTAGTGGGAACAACAGTTGTATCGACATCTATCTATGTTTTGGTATGACAGCAGGCGAATTCAACTGAAAATGCAACACCTCTCAAGGATTTGGAGAGACGCCACTGAAACACTAGTCGCCCGAAAAAATCACATCAATATGATCCTCGTATCTCCATTACGAGCAGTTCCAAACGGTTTCCTACGCGGAGCCCACACTTTGCCGGGAAGTGCTGAAGCTATAATTATTATGTTAATCCTTCCAGATTACAAGCGGATATCTTCCGAGAAAACTTGGCATTAAAGGCTTTTTTAAAATCACTGGAGGCAAAGTTTCGGCGATACACTTCCATATTCCGGAGCATACCCTGATGCTCTCCACCTCACGGAAATCATACGGCCTCTTCGGCGGTTTGGGTGGCACTCTCGGCGGAGCTGGCCTGGAAACTTCCGTGCCTGTGACCCGTGTGTCCTTTGGTTCCGCACCTTTCTTGTCCTGGGGCTTGTGCTCCTTCGGTGCCCATCAAATCCGGACACCTCGTTTATCAGCTTCATCATCTCCAGGAAGCCCCCTCGGATCTCGTCCCTTAAAGCCTGATTAATGCAGTACTCCTGGGCCTTTCGATGGGAACGGATTTAACGGAATCGGGTAATAATCTTTAAGAGCAACCTTATTAAGGCGTTGATAATCGCCACACATTCTAAGTTCTCCTGTCTTTTTCTTTACGAGAACAATTGGCGTCACATATTCAGATTCACTTGGCCGTATATACCCACTGGCTAAATTCTTGTCTAATATTTTTTGAACTTCGGACTTTTCTGCGTAAGAAAATCTTCGAGGGGGACACCGAAATGGTTTATCGTATTTTTAAATTGAACTCTTAAATGTCTTACATATTCGTTGCCAGTTTCTTTCTTCTTGTACAATAAACACTCTCTAGCCAAGTGTCCAACTTCTCCACAGGCATAGCAAGCTTCATCAGCCCGTACTGGCTTGCGGCATTCCTTAGCCAGATGGCCAAGACTGTGGCAGTTAAAGCATTTGATGACCCTCTGTTCCGGGGTCGCAGCGTTTGATGAAGACTTTCCTTGCATCCTATTTTGATGTACCGGAGCTCTGGGTTTCTCTACATCTTGAAAGACTTCCAATACATCAGCAGGCACTGCAAAACGTAGTAGTTTCGCTTGTTTTTTAAGTTGAATATCTTGTATGCCATCTATCAAGTACTGCACTAGTTCGTGAAGAGTAAGTTTGTCAAAGTAGTAGTTGGCAAGCTTCTCACCGAATTGCTACTGGCGGTTTTCAAACTTGCGTCGCATTTCCAGGACGTTATCCTTGATTTTAAAAATAATTTTTAGTTGTGCCAGAATCAAGTCGATACTCCCAGACAACAGTGATGGGCGAGATAACAGCCAAAAATTATCCTTGCCCTTTAAGCGTGAGCAAATTAATGGACGCATCCCTGACTTTGAACACATCACGAACATTTTTTATCAACAGCAATCATTCGTTTATGTTGCCATCGCCGTTGAATTCTGGGAGTAGCTCTTTCACGGTGTTCAAGTTCATTTCTGGCTTGGAAAGACGGTCCACATTTTCGAAACGTAAATTTTACATCGCCTGTTCCATTCCCGCAGCGTTGCCACCCGATTCGGCCAGTATGTTGCTAGCTGGACTAAGTTGAACGCCAAAGGTTGAAGTACTTGGTTGAACGCCGAAGGTTGAAGTACTCGGTTGAACGCCGAAGGTTGAAGTACTCGGTTGAACGCCGGTTCCTGGAAGTTGAACGCCGTTTCCTGGAAGTTGAACGCCACCACGATCAACTGTCTCGACAAGTTTAAGTTCGTTGCCGAAAACGTCTTCATCTTCTTCCTCGCTTTGTTCTTCGTTGCTGTTGTTGGTTGCATTGGCGAAAGCCGTCTCGCAGACTTGTTCTTCGTTGTTATTGTTGGCTGCATTGGTCATCTCAACACCAATTTCGCCTCCACCTTTCGTAGACTCCACCTTTTCGTAATACAACTCCGGAGCAATTTCAGACGGTAGTACAGCACTTAACTGCGCAATTAGTGCGACTTTGTTTCCCTTTGTGGACAAGCCAAGTCTTTCACAGAAACTTTTGATTTCCATTAATTTGAGTTCGCCGAGATTAATGCGTGAAGCCATGTAAACAGATATTTTCCTATTCCAATATAACTTGGTTAGGTTCAGTTACCACTTCTGAATTATAGTGTTCCTTGTTCTGCTTTAATTTAATTATCTTTTACTCAGCTTTTTCACGCTTTTTCGAATGCCTCGCTCTCTTCTTCGTGCGTCTTTTTTTAGGGATGCAAAACACATCGATACTTTTACAAGCCAGGGATAGTACACACAAAATACATCCATGGTTACATACACATTAAAATATTACTTAACTATATAACTTAAAACTACTTTGGCCATGTTTAATAAGAGTAGTTGCTTACTTAGTTCTTATTACTACACAAGTATTTTTCATGCAACTCACGAGATAAATTTAACTAATATATTCTGAACAAATTAAAATAGATTCGGGGCTCCTGGCGCTCAGGATCGCAGTGTTTCTGGCATGGAACATACGCAACAATATGTGTGCATTCCGTTGTAAGATTATTTTTTATAAAAACGTATATAAGCCATATTAATTTGTTTATTTTATACATCTATGCCCTAGAAGACGACGGTCTCAACAGGGTACCACAAAATTTATTCCAATACGCCCAGGGTAAGGTCTCGAAGGGCAAAATTAAATTAAAATTTATACATATTGTTTTTTAATGTTAATATTAATAATATTTCTTGTTTAGCCTAATTTGTAAATTAATTTTTATTATTTTCTAAATTTATCTTTATAAACTGTAATATATAAATTAAAAAACATAATATATAATAGTTAAATAACTAAAACTAATAATTAAATAATATTTAAAAAATGTGGATAAAATATAAAGGAATTCCTTTAGCTATTGCTAAAGAGTATGTTTTCTATATGCCAGGTTGTCGTACTTTTTGTTTTCTTTCGAATACAAAATCTATTTTATATAAAAATGACTTAAAGCAAAAGCACACTCTGCAAATTCTGCTCGCAGTACCACAATGCATTACTGCTGGATATCTGGCTGGAAATAACTCCCACACATACGGGGATCTCCATTGCAAACCCGTCAAACAACACCATCAGCTTAGCTTCCTTGTCGTCCAACTCGGTCGCGTTATGGATGTCCTGCTGAGCATTAAATACTTGAGTAAACTTACTCATATTCATTATTTTTAATTAGTTTCTTTTGGTTTGCCAAAATTCAAAAGAAAACAAACCCAGATCAGCTGTTCGTGCCACTCACATGTCGGAGTAGCATTAGCTAAATGCTAATGGGCCAATGGAATCAGGCACATTTAAAAAGTCCACTAATGCGGCAATGGAATCAGGCTAAAAGTTACAATGGTATATCCGAATTTAATATATCAATAAGCTATTTCCCCTTTTAAGAGCCTGCAAGCACCCATTTCGGACCGCCGTTTATTTTCAAAAGAGCTCAAAGCGGGTAACCTCTTGGCAAGTGTTTAACTTCAGGTATGATTAAAAAAACCTTGACCAGGTTGTGGCAGGTAAGGACCGCCAGGTAAGTATGTTCCGCACGCACTCAAAACTTCCGGTGCCCTCTATATAGGGTCCCCGGTGGCCATATATACCAAAGTCTGTGATTTATAAGTTTTTTAGAATTATTCACCGCTTTATTTCACTTATTTCACGGAAAGACTAAAACTTTTCTCCTCAACCGTTTGCGTTTGATTTGATCCAGCTACTGAGACGATACCCTAACCTACGCAAAGTCATTTGCCATTTTCCGTACCAGCTCTCCGAAACTGGGTCAGTGGACATGTCCAAGGCCATCTTTCCTTATTTTCGAGCGAACCGGGATAAGTTTAAATAGCTAGATTAGTGGGAACAACAGTTGTAACGACATCTATCTATGTTTTGGTATGACAGCAGGCGAAGTCAACTGAAAATGCAACACCTCTCAAGGATTTGGAGAGACGCCACTGAAACACTAGTCGCCCGGAAAAATCACATCAATATGATCCTCGTATCTCCATTACGAGCAGTTCCAAACGGTTTCCTACGCGGAGCCCACACTTTGCCGGGAAATGCTGAAGCTATAATTATTATGAACTAATACTTTGTTAATCCTTCCAGATTACAAGCGGATATCTTCCGAGAAAACTTGGCATTAAAGGCTTTTTAAAATCACTGGGGGCAAAGTTTCGGCGATACACTTCCATTTCCGGAACATACCCTGGACTGCTGCTCTCCACCTCACGGAAATCCAACGGCCTCCTCGGCGGTTTGGGTGGCACTCTCGGCGGAGCTGGCCTGGAAACTTCCGTGCCTGTGACCCGTGTGTCCTTTGGTTCCGCACCTTTCTTGTCCTGGGGCTTGTGCTCCTTCGGTGCCCATCAAATCCGGACACCTCGTTTATCAGCTTCAGTTGCAGTACTCCTGGCCCTGTCGATGGGTCTCTGTCGCATGTGCCAAAGCCACATTAGAGGACGACCTCGCACCGGAATCCAGAAAAGGATCATCGAGCCTTGCATTCTTGTCGTCCAGCTGCAACAATTTATCCGCTGCGGATTCAATTCGCTCTGATGTTGTCCTGCTGCTGTTTGGGATCCGGTGGCACTTGTTGCTCTCGGTGCATTCCCTCGCGTAAACGGGCTTGCGGAGTCCTGGGCAACCCTATTGATAATCGCGGCAGCCCGGACTCGGTAGCGCCCTCCACATCCGTGAACCACATCTTCTCGTCTTCCTTGAACAAAGACTGTAGTCGCTCGACATATTTTCCAAATAAGCAAAAAAAAACTAATTACCTTACTCCAAAAAAACTATCTTATACTTACTAACCAGACCCAATAATAATACACCCCGACTAAAAAATAATAAATAATTAGTTATTAAGACGAATAATAAAGATGAAATGCAATAAATCCGCAAAAATAAATAAACGAGTAAACGAATAATTCTATTATATTGTATAAAAATAAGTCGGGTTTTCCTTCCTGACGCGTTAACTCCAGAACGCACGAATCGAGTTCCACGTTTTTGCATTCGTTGGAAAGATCTTGGGCTCCGTGAGCAAAGAAAATTCAACAGAAAAGCGGAATTTTTTTTTACATACAGCGCCATCTTTGATACATAGCATTTAATACAAACCAATATTTTAAGTAGATGGCGCCGGTGCATTTTACATTGCTTGACAGCTTCTCATTGTTCTCTGCTTATTTATTTTCACGTGACAAACCGGAATTCCCTGTGAAATTGTAAAAAAAATGTTTAAATAAGTTATTCGTTTCCTAATATTTTAATTAAAAACCATCAAATCAATCACGTGCATTGTGCAAACTGTTGAACTGTGTAATTTATGTGAATCGTGCATTTCAGTTTAAATTCACCTCTCTGTCCATGGGCCAAAATGCCTAGAGGAGGACGTGCGAACATTCGCCGCCGCACATGACACGCAAGCCAGCAACAAGTGTATTCACAGAATTTAAGCGAATAAGGACAAAATATAATAAGAGAAAATGCCCAATTGGGACAACGCGTGAGGACACGAAGAACATTGACATCATACAATCGCTTGACATTCTAGTAAGATCCCACTGCGAACTACAGTGATGATGAAAATTTAGATGTTGGACCAATGACGACTATATGCCAGTATTGCAATGCGTTAAAGTTCAAAAGAGAAACGGCTGAATTGTGTTTCGCAAGTGGAAAATTCAAACTGGATCCATTACTTACACCACCACAACCACTCAAACCATTGTTGGGTGGAAGTGATCTCGATTCCAGCCATTTTCTTCAACACATCCTTAAACCCAATAACTACTTTTGCATGGCTTCCTTTGGAGCTAATATCATTCGAGAAGACGCCTTCATCCCGCCTTGCTAGGTAAAAGATACAACACACAACAACTACATCAGAAGTTACGCCGTATTTTTCAACATATGATTGTTTGCAATTAAAGATACAAGGACCATTAGATGAACCGCATCAATTTCTGCAATTTTATTTCATTTCGTCGACGGTAAACAGAAAACACAACAGTTAAAGAGACGAATTATTGAACAGTTGCAAGCATGTTTTCACGATAATAATGCTGTGGTTAATATTTGACATATTATTTTTGGAACGAATGCCATCGAATACGCACAAATTTGTCATAATGGGATTGTACCCCAACAGGTGAACATCTGCGAAGATTCAATGCACCCACCGTTAATGATGTTGCTGCAATTATTGTTGACGATCCAACTAAATCGCGAGACATTGTCGTGCAGCGAAGAAGCATTATGGTGCATCGTGTAACCGAGACACATCGTTTGTACGATGCGTTACAATATCCAAATATTTATTGAGAAGAGCAAGACGGATACGACATCACGTTGTAGATGGTCGATCCAATTACAGGTACAATACTCACATACACACAATTATTGCTAGTATTGGTTTCCATTAGAAATTCATTTAATTTTGCATTTTCAGGCGTATCAACGAATAAATATCTAAGCGCGTATCTTATGATGATTCGTACACATGAGGCGAATGTCATTCTAGAGTGCCGGCTATTACAGCAATTCGCTGTCGAAATGTATTTCAAAGTCGAGACCGAACGTTTAGCGTTCGTCCGATTCAAAGCTACGAGCGGGGAACTATATACACTTGCTTGAAGCTATTCATTCAGATAGTGATGTTCAGAATATTTGTATTGATTGATTCATTAATTTAATTTTTATACCCTTTCAGAGGGTATTATAATTTCAGTCACAAGTTTGCAACGCAGTGAAGGAGACATCTCCGACCCTATAAAGTATATATATTCTTGATCAGCATCACTAGGCGAGTCGATCTAGCCATGTCCGTCTGTCCGTCCGTCTGTCCGTCCGTTTCTACGCAAACTTTTCTCTCAGTTTTAAAGCTATCTGCATGAAACTTTCCCAAGAAGCTGTCTTTCTATTGCAGGTAGTATATAAGTCGGAACGTGCCGGATCGGACGGCTATAGCATATAGCTCCCATAGGAACAATCGAAAAAATAAATAAAAAAAAAAAATTATAACTTTGCTGTTTTATAAATTTTTTTATTAGTTCTTCGACATGTAGTAATAGTTAAATATTTCAGAATTACGGTTTAAGTTTCATCAAAATCGAACGACTATATCATATAGCTCCCATAGAAATAATAAAAATATATAAAATAACTATCTAATAACTGAGCTGAAAATCATCATAGCTTCAATGTTTTTAAACATATATGCAAGTAAATCATATTTTTAATGTTTTCAAAAAATTAATTCTAGCAATAGCTGCAAGGGTATATGAACTTCGGCTTGCCGAAATTTGCTTCCTTTCTTGTTTTTCCAATATTTCTTATTAATATCTTCAATATATAAATGGGACTCATGTTTAAATAATATGTTGCTTATTTTCGCCCGGAAAAATCACATCAATATGATCCTCGTATCTCCATTACGAGCAGTTCCAAACGGTTTCCTACGCGGAGCCCACACTTTGCCGGGAAATGCTGAAGCTATAATTATTATGAACTAATACTTTGTTAATCCTTCCAGATTACAAGCGGATATCTTCCGAGAAAACTTGGCATTAAAGGCTTTTTAAAATCACTGGGGGCAAAGTTTCGGCGATACACTTCCATTTCCGGAACATACCCTGGACTGCTGCTCTCCACCTCACGGAAATCCAACGGCCTCCTCGGCGGTTTGGGTGGCACTCTCGGCGGAGCTGGCCTGGAAACTTCCGTGCCTGTGACCCGTGTGTCCTTTGGTTCCGCACCTTTCTTGTCCTGGGGCTTGTGCTCCTTCGGTGCCCATCAAATCCGGACACCTCGTTTATCAGCTTCAGTTGCAGTACTCCTGGCCCTGTCGATGGGTCTCTGTCGCATGTGCCAAAGCCACATTAGAGGACGACCTCGCACCGGAATCCAGAAAAGGATCATCGAGCCTTGCATTCTTGTCGTCCAGCTGCAACAATTTATCCGCTGCGGATTCAATTCGCTCTGATGTTGTCCTGCTGCTGTTTGGGATCCGGTGGCACTTGTTGCTCTCGGTGCATTCCCTCGCGTAAACGGGCTTGCGGAGTCCTGGGCAACCCTATTGATAATCGCGGCAGCCCGGACTCGGTAGCGCCCTCCACATCCGTGAACCACATCTTCTCGTCTTCCTTGAACAAAGACTGTAGTCGCTCGACATATTTTCCAAATAAGCAAAAAAAAACTAATTACCTTACTCCAAAAAAACTATCTTATACTTACTAACCAGACCCAATAATAATACACCCCGACTAAAAAATAATAAATAATTAGTTATTAAGACGAATAATAAAGATGAAATGCAATAAATCCGCAAAAATAAATAAACGAGTAAACGAATAATTCTATTATATTGTATAAAAATAAGTCGGGTTTTCCTTCCTGACGCGTTAACTCCAGAACGCACGAATCGAGTTCCACGTTTTTGCATTCGTTGGAAAGATCTTGGGCTCCGTGAGCAAAGAAAATTCAACAGAAAAGCGGAATTTTTTTTTACATACAGCGCCATCTTTGATACATAGCATTTAATACAAACCAATATTTTAAGTAGATGGCGCCGGTGCATTTTACATTGCTTGACAGCTTCTCATTGTTCTCTGCTTATTTATTTTCACGTGACAAACCGGAATTCCCTGTGAAATTGTAAAAAAAATGTTTAAATAAGTTATTCGTTTCCTAATATTTTAATTAAAAACCATCAAATCAATCACGTGCATTGTGCAAACTGTTGAACTGTGTAATTTATGTGAATCGTGCATTTCAGTTTAAATTCACCTCTCTGTCCATGGGCCAAAATGCCTAGAGGAGGACGTGCGAACATTCGCCGCCGCACATGACACGCAAGCCAGCAACAAGTGTATTCACAGAATTTAAGCGAATAAGGACAAAATATAATAAGAGAAAATGCCCAATTGGGACAACGCGTGAGGACACGAAGAACATTGACATCATACAATCGCTTGACATTCTAGTAAGATCCCACTGCGAACTACAGTGATGATGAAAATTTAGATGTTGGACCAATGACGACTATATGCCAGTATTGCAATGCGTTAAAGTTCAAAAGAGAAACGGCTGAATTGTGTTTCGCAAGTGGAAAATTCAAACTGGATCCATTACTTACACCACCACAACCACTCAAACCATTGTTGGGTGGAAGTGATCTCGATTCCAGCCATTTTCTTCAACACATCCTTAAACCCAATAACTACTTTTGCATGGCTTCCTTTGGAGCTAATATCATTCGAGAAGACGCCTTCATCCCGCCTTGCTAGGTAAAAGATACAACACACAACAACTACATCAGAAGTTACGCCGTATTTTTCAACATATGATTGTTTGCAATTAAAGATACAAGGACCATTAGATGAACCGCATCAATTTCTGCAATTTTATTTCATTTCGTCGACGGTAAACAGAAAACACAACAGTTAAAGAGACGAATTATTGAACAGTTGCAAGCATGTTTTCACGATAATAATGCTGTGGTTAATATTTGACATATTATTTTTGGAACGAATGCCATCGAATACGCACAAATTTGTCATAATGGGATTGTACCCCAACAGGTGAACATCTGCGAAGATTCAATGCACCCACCGTTAATGATGTTGCTGCAATTATTGTTGACGATCCAACTAAATCGCGAGACATTGTCGTGCAGCGAAGAAGCATTATGGTGCATCGTGTAACCGAGACACATCGTTTGTACGATGCGTTACAATATCCAAATATTTATTGAGAAGAGCAAGACGGATACGACATCACGTTGTAGATGGTCGATCCAATTACAGGTACAATACTCACATACACACAATTATTGCTAGTATTGGTTTCCATTAGAAATTCATTTAATTTTGCATTTTCAGGCGTATCAACGAATAAATATCTAAGCGCGTATCTTATGATGATTCGTACACATGAGGCGAATGTCATTCTAGAGTGCCGGCTATTACAGCAATTCGCTGTCGAAATGTATTTCAAAGTCGAGACCGAACGTTTAGCGTTCGTCCGATTCAAAGCTACGAGCGGGGAACTATATACACTTGCTTGAAGCTATTCATTCAGATAGTGATGTTCAGAATATTTGTATTGATTGATTCATTAATTTAATTTTTATACCCTTTCAGAGGGTATTATAATTTCAGTCACAAGTTTGCAACGCAGTGAAGGAGACATCTCCGACCCTATAAAGTATATATATTCTTGATCAGCATCACTAGGCGAGTCGATCAAGCCATGTCCGTCTGTCCGTCCGTCTGTCCGTCCGTTTCTACGCAAACTTTTCTCTCAGTTTTAAATTTATCTGCATGAAACTTTCCCAAGAAGCTGTCTTTCTATTGCAGGTAGTATATAAGTCGGAACGTGCCGGATCGGACGGCTATAGCATATAGCTCCCATAGGAACAATCGAAAAATAAATAAAAAAAAAAAAAAATTATAACTTTGCTGTTTTATAAATTTTTTTATTAGTTCTTCGACATGTAGTAATAGTTAAATATTTCAGAATTACGGTTTAAGTTTCATCAAAATCGAACGACTATATCATATAGCTCCCATAGAAATAATAAAAATATATAAAATAACTATCTAATAACTGAGCTGAAAATCATCATAGCTTCAATGTTTTTAAACATATATGCAAGTAAATCATATTTTTAATGTTTTCAAAAAATTAATTCTAGCAATAGCTGCAAGGGTATATGAACTTCGGCTTGCCGAAATTTGCTTCCTTTCTTGTTTTTCCAATATTTCTTATTAATATCTTCAATATATAAATGGGACTCATGTTTAAATAATATGTTGCTTATATTTTTTTTTTTAAGTCCATTTAGCCTAAAACTTATATTACTTAGCCAATTTTTCACGATTTTAGCCGTGTGATTGGGGTCTCCATCTTGTTGAAATGTTATTTCTTCAGGCACATTTTTCAATAAAATTTGGAAGATTGGCCTCCAAAATACTAAGATAGTCTTTGTTTTTCATAAACAAGCCAGTAAGTGAGTGGAAGGCCTGTAGAGCTTTTCACAGAATCGGTCTGACATCTTCGGTAAAGCAGAAGAAACCAGCTCTCTCCGACAAAAGTGGCGGCACGTCTGAAATTCTGTAAAGATCAGACGAGACCAAAATAAACCGTTTTCAGTCCGATGGTAAGGACTATTACTGGCATTACTGGAATTCCCTGTGAAATTGTAAAAAAATGTTTAAATAAGTTATTCGTTTCCTAACATTTTGATTAAAAACCATAAAATCAATCACGTGCATTGTGCAAATTTTTATTCAATTTAAACAGTAAGTTGAACTGTGTAATTTATGTGAATCGTGCATTTCAGGTTAAATTCACCACTCTGTCCATGGGCCAAAATGCCTAGAGGAGGACGTGCGAACATTCGCCGCCGCACATGACACGCAAGCCAGCAACAAGTGTATTCACAGAATTTAAGCGAATAAAGACAAAATATAATAAGAGAAAATGCCCAATTGGGACAACGCGTGAGGACACGAAGAACATTGACATCATACAATCGCTTGACATTCTAGTAAGATCCCACTGCGAACTACAGTGATGATGAAAATTTAGATATTGGACCAATGACGACTATATGCCAGTATTGCAATGCGTTAAAGTTCAAAAGAGAAACGGCTGGATTGTGTTTCGCAAGTGGAAAATTCAAACTGGATCCATTACTTACACCACCACAGCCACTCAAACCATTGTTGGGTGGAAGTGATCTCGATTCCAGCCATTTTCTTCAACACATCCTTAAACCCAATAACTACTTTTGCACGGCTTCCTTTGGAGCTAATATCATTCGAGAAGACGGCTTCATCCCGCCTTGCTAGGTAAAAGATACAACACACAACAACTACATCAGAAGTTACACCGTATTTTTCAACATATGATTGTTTGCAATTAAAGATACAAGGACCATTAGATGAACCGCATCAATTGCTGCAATTTTATTTCATTTCGTCGATGGTAAACAGAAACACAACAGTTAAAGAGACGAATTATTGAACAGTTGCAAGCATGTTTTCACGATAATGTTTTTATCAGCTTCATCATCTCCAGGAGGCCCCCTCGGATCTCGTCCCTTAAAGCCTGATTAATGCAGTACTCCTGGCCCTTTCGATGGGTCTCTGTCGCATGTGCCAAAGCCACATTAGAGGACGACCTCGCACCGGAATCCAGAAAAGGATCATCGAGCCTTGCATTCTTGTCGTCCAGCTGCAACAATTTATCCGCTGCGGAATCAATTCCCTCTGATGATGTCCTGCTGCTGTTTGGGATCCGGTGGCACTTGTTGCTCTCGGTGCATTCCCTCGCGGAAACGGGCTAGCGGAGTCCTGGGCAACCCTACTGATAATCGCGGCAGCCCGGACTCGGTAGCGCCCTCCACATCCGTGGACCACATCTTCTCGTCTTCCTTGAACAAAGACTGTAGTCGCTCGACATATTTTCCAAATAAGCAAAAAAAAACTAATTACTTTACTCCAAAAAAACTATCTTATACTTACTAACCAGACCCAATAATAATACACCCCAACTAAAAAATAATAATTAATTAGTAATTAAGAAGAATAATAAAGATGAAATGCAATAAATCCGCAAAAATAAATAAACGAGTAAACGAATAATTCTATTATATTGTATAAAAATAAGTCGGGTTTTCCTTCCTGACGCGTTAACTCCAGAACGCACGAATCGAGTTCCACGTTTTTGCATTCGTTGGAAAGATCTTGGGCTCCGTGAGCAAAGAAAATTCAACAGAAAAGCGGAATTTTTTTTTACATACAGCGCCATCTTTGATACATAGCATTTAATACAAACCAATATTTTAAGTAGATGGCGCCGGTGCATTTTACATTGCTTGACAGCTTCTCATTGTTCTCTGCTTATTTATTTTCACGTGACAAACCGGAATTCCCTGTGAAATTGTAAAAAAAATGTTTAAATAAGTTATTCGTTTCCTAATATTTTAATTAAAAACCATCAAATCAATCACGTGCATTGTGCAAACTGTTGAACTGTGTAATTTATGTGAATCGTGCATTTCAGGTTAAATTCACCACTCTGTCCATGGGCCAAAATGCCTAGAGGAGGACGTGCGAACATTCGCCGCCGCACATGACACGCAAGCCAGCAACAAGTGTATTCACAGAATTTAAGCGAATAAAGACAAAATATAATAAGAGAAAATGCCCAATTGGGACAACGCGTGAGGACACGAAGAACATTGACATCATACAATCGCTTGACATTCTAGTAAGATCCCACTGCGAACTACAGTGATGATGAAAATTTAGATATTGGACCAATGACGACTATATGCCAGTATTGCAATGCGTTAAAGTTCAAAAGAGAAACGGCTGGATTGTGTTTCGCAAGTGGAAAATTCAAACTGGATCCATTACTTACACCACCACAGCCACTCAAACCATTGTTGGGTGGAAGTGATCTCGATTCCAGCCATTTTCTTCAACACATCCTTAAACCCAATAACTACTTTTGCATGGCTTCCTTTGGAGCTAATGTCATTCGAGAAGACGGCTTCATCCCGCCTTGCTAGGTAAAAGATACAACACACAACAACTACATCAGAAGTTACACCGTATTTTTCAACATATGATTGTTTGCAATTAAAGATACAAGGACCATTAGATGAACCGCATCAATTTCTGCAATTTTATTTCATTTCGTCGATGGTAAACAGAAACACAACAGTTAAAGAGACGAATTATTGAACAGTTGCAAGCATGTTTTCACGATAATGTTTTTATCAGCTTCATCATCTCCAGGAGGCCCCCTCGGATCTCGTCCCTTAAAGCCTGATTAATGCAGTACTCCTGGCCCTTTCGATGGGTCTCTGTCGCATGTGCCAAAGCCACATTAGAGGACGACCTCGCACCGGAATCCAGAAAAGGATCATCGAGCCTTGCATTCTTTTCGTCCAGCTGCAACAATTTATCCGCTGCGGAATCAATTCCCTCTGATGTTGTCCTGCTGCTGTTTGGGATCCGGTGGCACTTGTTGCTCTCGGTGCATTCCCTCGCGGAAACGGGCTAGCGGAGTCCTGGGCAACCCTACTGATAATCGCGGCAGCCCGGACTCGGTAGCGCCCTCCACATCCGTGGACCACATCTTCTCGTCTTCCTTGAACAAAGACTGTAGTCGCTCGACATATTTTCCAAATAAGCAAAAAAAAACTAATTACCTTACTCCAAAAAAACTATCTTATACTTACTAACCAGACCCAATAATAATACACCCCGACTAAAAAATAATAATTAATTAGTAATTAAGAAGAATAATAAAGATGAAATGCAATAAATCCGCAAAAATAAATAAACGAGTAAACGAATAATTCTATTATATTGTATAAAAATAAGTCGGGTTTTCCTTCCTGACGCGTTAACTCCAGAACGCACGAATCGAGTTCCACGTTTTTGCATTCGTTGGAAAGATCTTGGGCTCCGTGAGCAAAGAAAATTCAACAGAAAAGCGGAATTTTTTTTTACATACAGCGCCATCTTTGATACATAGCATTTAATACAAACCAATATTTTAAGTAGATGGCGCCGGTGCATTTTACATTGCTTGACAGCTTCTCATTGTTCTCTGCTTATTTATTTTCACGTGACAAACCGGAATTCCCTGTGAAATTGTAAAAAAAATGTTTAAATAAGTTATTCGTTTCCTAATATTTTAATTAAAAACCATCAAATCAATCACGTGCATTGTGCAAACTGTTGAACTGTGTAATTTATGTGAATCGTGCATTTCAGGTTAAATTCACCACTCTGTCCATGGGCCAAAATGCCTAGAGGAGGACGTGCGAACATTCGCCGCCGCACATGACACGCAAGCGAGCAACAAGTGTATTCACAGAATTTAAGAGAATAAAGACAAAATATAATAAGAGAAAATGCCCAATTGGGACAACGCGTGAGGACACGAAGAACATTGACATCATACAATCGCTTGACATTCTAGTAAGATCCCACTGCGAACTACAGTGATGATGAAAATTTAGATATTGGACCAATGACGTCTATATGCCAGTATTGCAATGCGTTAAAGTTCAAAAGAGAAACGGCTGGATTGTGTTTCGCAAGTGGAAAATTCAAACTGGATCCATACTTACTTACACCACCACAACCACTCAAACCATTGTTGGGTGGAAGTGATCTCGATTCCAGCCATTTTCTTCAACACATCCTTAAACCCAATAACTACTTTTGCATGGCTTCCTTTGGAGCTAATATCATTCGAGAAGACGGCTTCATCCCGCCTTGCTAGGTAAAAGATACAACACACAACAACTACATCAGAAGTTACACCGTATTTTTCAACATATGATTGTTTGCAATTAAAGATACAAGGACCATTAGATGAACCGCATCAATTTCTGCAATTTTATTGCATTTCGTCGACGGTAAACAGAAAACACAACAGTTAAAGAGACGAATTATTGAACAGTTGCAAGCATGTTTTCACGATAATAATGCTGTGGTTAATATTTGACATATTATTTTTGGAACGAATGCCATCGAATACGCACAAATTTGTCATAAGAACGGATTGTACCCCAACAGGTGAACATCTGCGAAGATTCAATGCACCCACCGTTAATGATGTTGCTGCAATTATTGTTGACGATCCAACTAAATCGCGAGACATTGTCGTGCAGCGAAGAAGCATTATGGTGCATCGTGTAACCGAGACACATCGTTTGTACGATGCGTTACAATATCCAAATATTTATTGAGAAGAGCAAGACGGATACGACATCACGTTGAAGATGGTCGATCCAATTACAGGTACAATACTCACATACACACAATTATTGATAGTATTGGTTTCCATTAAAAATTCATTTAATTTTGCATTTTCAGGCGTATCAACGAATAAATATCTAAGCGCGTATCTTATGATGATTCGTACACATGAGGCGAATGTCATTCTAGAGTGCCGTCGGCTATTACATCAATTCGCTGTCGAAATGTATTTCAAAGTCGAGACCGAACGTTTAGCGTTCGTCCGATTCAAAGCTACGAGCGGGGAACTATATACACTGGTTTGATGCTATTCAATCAGATAGTGATGTTCAGAATATTGGACGTCTGACGATTCTCCCATCACCTTACATCGGAAGCCCTCGCTACATGCACGTATACGCTCAAGACGCTATGACGTACGTGCGGAATTATGGAACTCCGCACATGTAATCCAAAGTGGACGGAAATTGAACGTGAGTGGGAACCGGGCAAAAACAGCAAGATCGCCTTATCATAATCACCGGAGTATTTTAGCAAAAACTCAACTCAAAACTACTTACTAAGTATCGGGTTTTTGGTGACACACGATGTTAAAAAGCAACGAGCACATGTAGATAAATGTTTATCACTTCTGACTTCAAACTGCTGTAAAAATTGTATTGATTGATTTATTAATTTAATTTTTATACCCTTTCAGAGGGTATTATAATTTTAGTCACAAGTTTGCAACGCAGTGAAGGAGACATCTCCGACCCTATAAAGTATATATATTCTTGATCAGCATCACTAGGCGAGTCGATCTAGCCATGTCCGTCTGTCCGTCCGTCTGTCCGTCCGTTTCTACGCAAACTTGTCTCTCAGTTTTAAAGCTATCTGCATGAAACTTTCCCAAAAAGCTGTCTTTCTATTGCAGGTAGTATATAAGTCGGAACGAGCCGGATCGGACGACTATAGCATATAGCTCCCATAGGAACAATCGAAAAAATAAATAAAAAAAAAAAATTTTAACTTTGCTGTTTTATAAATTTTTTTATTAGTTCTTCGACATATAGTAATAGTTAAATATTTCAGAATTACGGTTTAAGTTTCATCAAAATCGAACGACTATATCATACAGCTCCCATAGAAATAATAAAAATATATAAAATAACTATCTAATAACTGAGCTGAAAATCATCATAGCTTCAATGTTTTTAAACATATATGCAAGTAAATCATATTTTTAATGTTTTCAAAAAATTAATTCTAGCAATAGCTGCAAGGGTATATGAACTTCGGCTTGCCGAAATTTGCTTCCTTTCTTGTTTTTCCAATATTTCTTATTAATATCTTCAATATATAAATGGGACTCATGTTTAAATAATATGTTGCTTATATTTTTTTTTTTTAAGTCCATTTAGCCTAAAACTTATATTACTTAGCCAATTTTTCACGATTTTAGCCGTGTGATTGGGGTCTCCATCTTGTTGAAATGTTATTTCTTCAGGCACATTTTTCAATAAAATTTGGAAGATTGGCCTCCAAAATACTAAGATAGTCTTTGTTTTTCATAAACAAGCCAGTAAGTGAGTGGAAGGCCTGTAGAGCTTTTCACAGAATCGGTCTGACATCTTCGGTAAAGCAGAAGAAACCAGCTCTCTCCGACAAAAGTGGCGGCACGTCTGAAATTCTGTAAAGATCAGACGAGACCAAAATAAACCATTTTCAGTCCGATGGTAAGGACTATTACTGGCATTACTGGAATTCCCTGTGAAATTGTAAAAAAATGTTTAAATAAGTTATTCGTTTCCTAACATTTTAATTAAAAACCATAAAATCAATCACGCACGTGCATTGTGCAAATTTTTATTCAATTTAAACAGTAAGTTGAACTGTGTAATTTATGTGAATCGTGCATTTCAGGTTAAATTCACCACTCTGTCCATGGGCCAAAATGCCTAGAGGAGGACGTGCGAACATTCGCCGCCGCACATGACACGCAAGCCAGCAACAAGAGTATTCACAGAATTTAAGCGAATAAAGACAAAATATAATAAGAGAAAATGCCCAATTGGGACAACGCGTGAGGACACGAAGAACATTGACATCATACAATCGCTTGACATTCTAGTAAGATCCCACTGCGAAGTACAGTGATGATGAAAATTTAGATATTAGACCAATGACGACTATATGCCAGTATTGCAATGCGTTAAAGTTCAAAAGAGAAACGGCTGGATTGTGTTTCGCAAGTGGAAAATTCAAACTGGATCCATTACTTACACCACCACAGCCACTCAAACCATTGTTGGGTGGAAGTGATCTCGATTCCAGCCATTTTCTTCAACACATCCTTAAACCCAATAACTACTTTTGCATGGCTTCCTTTGGAGCTAATATCATTCGAGAAGACGGCTTCATCCCGCCTTGCTAGGTAAAAGATACAACACACAACAACTACATCAGAAGTTACACCGTATTTTTCAACATATGATTGTTTGCAATTAAAGATACAAGGACCATTAGATGAACCGCATCAATTTCTGCAATTTTATTTCATTTCGTCGATGGTAAACAGAAAACACAACAGTTAAAGAGACGCATTATTGAACAGTTGCAAGCATGTTTTCACGATAATAATGCTGTGGTTAATATTTGACATATTATTTTTGGAACAAATGCCATCAGATACGCACAAATTTGTCATAAGAACGGATTGTACCCCAACAGGTGAACATCTGCGAAGATTCAATGCACCCACCGTTAATGATGTTGCTGCAATTATTGTTGACGATCCAACTAAATCGCGAGACATTGTCGTGCAGCGAAAAAGCATTATCGTGCATCGTGTAACCGAGACACATCGTTTGTACGATGCGTTACAATATCCAAATATTTATTGAGAAGAGCAAGACGGATACGACATCACGTTGAAGATGGTCGATCCAATTACAGGTACAATACTCACATACACACAATTATTGCTAGTATTGGTTTCCATTAGAAATTCATTTAATTTTGCATTTTCAGGCGTATCAACGAATAAATATCTAAGCGCGTATCTTATGATGATTCGTAGACATGAGGCGAATGTCATTCTAGAGTGCCGGCTATTACAGCAATTCGCTGTCGAAATGTATTTCAAAGTCGAGACCGAACGTTTAGCGTTCGTCCGATTCAAAGCTACGAGCGGGGAACTATATACACTTGCTTGATGCTATTCATTCAGATAGTGATGTTCAGAATATTGGACGTCTGACGATTCTCCCATCACCTTACATCGGAAGCCCTCGCTACATGCACGTATACGCTCAAGACGCTATGACGTACGTGCGGAATTATGGAACTCCGCACATGTAATCCAAAGTGGACGGAAATTGAACGTGAGTGGGAACCGGGGCAAAAACAGCAAGATCGCCTTTACATAATCGCCGGAGTATTTTAGCAAAAACTCAACTCAAAACTACTTACTAAGTATCGGGTTTTTGGTGACACACGATGTTAAAAAGCAACGAGCACATGTAGATAAATGTTTATCACTTCTGACTTCAAACTGCTGTAAAAATTGTATTGATTGATTTATTAATTTAATTTTTATACCCTTTCAGAGGGTATTATAATTTTAGTCACAAGTTTGCAACGCAGTGAAGGAGACATCTCCGACCCTATAAAGTATATATATTCTTGATCAGCATCACTAGGCGAGTGGATCTAGCCATGTCCGTCTGTCCGTCCGTTTCTACGCAAACTTGTCTCTCAGTTTTAAAGCTATCTGCATGAAACTTTCCCAAAAAGCTGTCTTTCTATTGCAGGTAGTATATAAGTCGGAACGAGCCGGATCGGACGACTATAGCATATAGCTCCCATAGGAACAATCGAAAAAATAAATAAAAAAAAAAAAATTATAACTTTGCTGTTTTATAAATTTTTTTATTAGTTCTTCGACATATAGTAATAGTTAAATATTTCAGAATTACGGTTTAAGTTTCATCAAAATCGAACGACTATATCATATAGCTCCCATAGAAATAATAAAAATATATAAAATAACTATCTAATAACTGAGCTGAAAATCATCATAGCTTCAATGTTTTTAAACATATATGCAAGTAAATCATATTTTTAATGTTTTCAAAAAATTAATTCTAGCAATAGCTGCAAGGGTATATGAACTTCGGCTTGCCGAAATTTGCTTCCTTTCTTGTTTTTCCAATATTTCTTATTAATATCTTCAATATATAAATGGGACTCATGTTTAAATAATATGTTGCTTATATTTTTTTTTTTTAAGTCCATTTAGCCTAAAACTTATATTACTTAGCCAATTTTTCACGATTTTAGCCGTGTGATTGGGGTCTCCATCTTGTTGAAATGTTATTTCTTCAGGCACATTTTTCAATAAAATTTGGAAGATTGGCCTCCAAAATACTAAGATAGTCTTTGTTTTTCATAAACAAGCCAGTAAGTGAGTGGAAGGCCTGTAGAGCTTTTCACAGAATCGGTCTGACATCTTCGGTAAAGCAGAAGAAACCAGCTCTCTCCGACAAAAGTGGCGGCACGTCTGAAATTCTGTAAAGATCAGACGAGACCAAAATAAACCGTTTTCAGTCCGATGGTAAGGACTATACTGGCATTACTGGAATTCCCTGTGAAATTGTAAAAAAATGTTTAAATAAGTTATTCGTTTCCTAACATTTTAATTAAAAACCATAAAATCAATCACGCACGTGCATTGTGCAAATTTTTATTCAATTTAAACAGTAAGTTGAACTGTGTAATTTATGTGAATCGTGCATTTCAGGTTAAATTCACCACTCTGTCCATGGGCCAAAATGCCTAGAGGAGGACGTGCGAACATTCGCCGCCGCACATGACACGCAAGCCAGCAACAAGAGTATTCACAGAATTTAAGCGAATAAAGACAAAATATAATAAGAGAAAATGCCCAATTGGGACAACGCGTGAGGACACGAAGAATATTGACATCATACAATCGCTTGACATTCTAGTAAGATCCCACTGCGAACTACAGTGATGATGAAAATTTAGATATTGGACCAATGACGACTATATGCCAGTATTGCAATGCGTTAAAGTTCAAAAGAGAAACGGCTGGATTGTGTTTCGCAAGTGGAAAATTCAAACTGGATCCATTACTTACACCACCACAGCCACTCAAACCATTGTTGGGTGGAAGTGATCTCGATTCCAGCCATTTTCTTCAACACATCCTTAAACCCAATAACTACTTTTGCATGGCTTCCTTTGGAGCTAATATCATTCGAGAAGACGGCTTCATCCCGCCTTGCTAGGTAAAAGATACAACACACAACAACTACATCAGAAGTTACACCGTATTTTTCAACATATGATTGTTTGCAATTAAAGATATAAGGACCATTAGATGAACCGCATCAATTTCTGCAATTTTATTTCATTTCGTCGATGGTAAACAGAAAACACAACAGTTAAAGAGACGCATTATTGAACAGTTGCAAGCATGTTTTCACGATAATAATGCTGTGGTTAATATTTGACATATTATTTTTGGAACGAATGCCATCAGATACGCACAAATTTGTCATAAGAACGGATTGTACCCCAACAGGTGAACATCTGCGAAGATTCAATGCACCCACCGTTAATGATGTTGCTGCAATTATTGTTGACGATCCAACTAAATCGCGAGACATTGTCGTGCAGCGAAAAAGCACTATCGTGCATCGTGTAACCGAGACACATCGTTTGTACGATGCGTTACAATATCCAAATATTTATTGAGAAGAGCAAGACGGATACGACATCACGTTGAAGATGGTCGATCCAATTACAGGTACAATACTCACATACACACAATTATTGCTAGTATTGGTTTCCATTAGAAATTCATTTAATTTTGCATTTTCAGACGTATCAACGAATAAATATCTAAGCGCGTATCTTATGATGATTCGTACACATGAGGCGAATGTCATTCTAGAGTGCCGGCTATTACAGCAATTCGCTGTCGAAATGTATTTCAAAGTCGAGACCGAACGTTTAGCGTTCGTCCGATTCAAAGCTACGAGCGGGGAACTATATACACTTGCTTGATGCTATTCATTCAGATAGTGATGTTCAGAATATTGGACGTCTGACGATTCTCCCATCACCTTACATCGGAAGCCCTCGCTACATGCACGTATACGCTCAAGACGCTATGACGTACGTGCGGAATTATGGAACTCCGCACATGTAATCCAAAGTGAACGGAAATTGAACGTGAGTGGGAACCGGGGCAAAAACAGCAAGATCGCCTTTACATAATCGCCGGAGTATTTTAGCAAAAACTCAACTCAAAACTACTTACTAAGTATCGGAATTTTGGTGACACACTTCAAACTGCTATAAAAATTGTATTGATTGATTCATTAATTTAATTTTTATACCCTTGCAGAGGGTATTATAATTTCAGTCAGAAGTTTGCAACGCAGTGAAGGAGACATCTCCGACCCTATAAAGTATATATATTCTTGATCAGCATCACTAGGCGAGTCGATCTAGCCATGTCCGTCTGTCCGTCCGTCTGTCCGTCCGTTTCTACGCAAACTTTTCTCTCAGTTTTAAAGCTATCTGCATGAAACTTTCCCAAAAGCTGTCTTTCTATTGCAGGTAGTATATAAGTCGAAACGAGCCGGATCGGACGACTATAGCATATAGCTCCCATAGGAACAATCGAAAAAATAAAAAAAAAAATTATAACTTTGCTGTTTTTTTTAATTTTTTTTTTAGTGCTTCGACATATAGTAATGGTTAAATATTTCTGAATTACGGTTTAAATTTCATCAAAATTGGACGACTATATCATATAGCTTCCATAGGAATAATCGGGAAAAAAAATACAAAAAAAATTATAACTTTGCTGTTTTTTAATTTTTCTATTAGTTCTTGGACATATAGTAATGGTTAAATATTTCAGAATTACGTTTTAAATTTCATCAAAATCGGACGGCTATATCATATAGCTCCCATAGGAACAATCGGAAAAGAAATACAAAAAAAATTATAACTTTGCTGTTTTATAAATTTTTTTATTAGTTCTTCGACATATAGTAATAGTTAAATATTTCAGAATTACGGTTTAAGTTTCATCAAAATCGAACGACTATATCATATAGCTCCCATAGAAACAATAAAAATATATAAAATAACTATCTAATAACTGAGCTGAAAATCATCATAGCTTCAATGTTTTTAAACATATATGCAAGTAAATCATAATTTTAATGTTTTCAAAAAATTAATTCTAGCAATAGCTGCAAGGGTATATGAACTTCGGCTTGCCGAAATTTGCTTCCTTTCTTGTTTTTCCAATATTTCTTATTAATATCTTCAATATATAAATGGGACTCATCTTTAAATAATATGTTGCTTATATTTTTTTTTTTTTTAAGTCCATGTAGCCTAAAACTTATATTACTTAGCCAATTTTTCACGATTTTAGCCGTGTGATTGGGGTCTCCATCTTGGTGAAATGTTACTTCTTCAGGCACATTTTTCAATAAAATTTGGAAGATTGGCCTCCAAAATACTATGATAGTCTTTGTTTTTCATAAACAAGCCAGTAAGTGAGTGGAAGGCCTGTAGAGCTTTTCACAGAATCGGTTTGACATCTTCGGTAAAGCAGAAGAAACCAGCTCTCTCCGACAAAAGTGGCGGCACGTCTGAAATTCTGTAAAGATCAGACGAGACCAAAATAAACCGTTTTCAGTCCGATGGTAAGGAGTATTACTGGCACCGGCCACATAAAAAATTAAAAAAACACCAAGTCAAGGAAACCATGAAGCATGGAGAAGGAGGCTTGATAATAATAAAACGAGCAAAAGTAGATACATTGACTTTTTTAAAAAATAAAAAAGATATATAATAAACATACATATAATTTAAGCATGAGTTCTTTTTATACATTGAAGACAATAATAAGAAATACGATTTTTTACAATTTTTACAGCAGTTTGAAGTCAGAAGTGACAAACATGTTTCCACATGTGCTCGCCACTGTATGTACTCGGTGAAATGGCAGAAGCGTAGAAGCATGCTCATATTTTATTTTGGTTGCTGAACAAATTGCATTCAAATGAAGTGACTGACATCATATGACCTGAAATTCCTGATCCAGTCACTGATCCCCATCTGCACCACATTGTGACGACGCAGATGGTGCATGGGATGCGTTGCATTAAATCCATTATCGTCTTGCCTAGCTGATTGAAAGTGCACAAGCCGATATCCGCGACCGTTAGTTGCTGAAACAGTCACAGGGATATCATTCATCATTCATTAATGTTGTGAAATGGAATAAAATTTTCCATTTTCAAATATAAAATGAAAAAAAATGTTCTACATCTTTTAATCAGTAAACGATATGTTACACAAAACGAAGACATCTGGTGGCGAAACGGAGTTCGACGGGTTTGCTAGTAATAGGATAAATATGTAACCAAAATAATGAGATAGATAAATGTAAAAAGCAATTAGGATCAAAACTAATTAAATATGTACTGATATGAATATACAAATTTATAACAAGTAAATCATATATAAATCATATATATAAACATAAATAGGCAAATAATTAATTGAAGATATGTGTAAATAAAAAAGGCAGCTTCTTCCTAAAATTTAATTCCTTTCATTCTTTTATTTTCAGCTTATTATGGGGAGATGGAACAGATCACTTTTCTGCGCTAGCCTCTCATCAATTCCTTCCGCTCGTCAACTGGTCAGGCTGTCAACTATGTTGACAGTCGCCAGTTAAGGACATCGGCTGTCTATTGAATCCTTTTGTGCTTCGTATCCGTCTTTAACTTGGTATTCAAGTCGCGGTGATCGCGCAGCACGTGTATCTCACGGGTCACGATCACACCTTTAAGTTTAAACCGAAATGAAAATACAACCTCAGACGAGAACCAAAAGCCCAAGGATCAACACCAGAAAAACAAATACATCACAATAAATTGAATAGAACAGATCGTTTATTTCCAAAAGAGGTTTTGGCATGTGTTCAACTTCAGGTATGATTAGCAAAATGATTGGCCAGACTCACCAACTTCGGCTGCAAAGTCACCCGGGTTACCTAACCTTGGAGGGCTCCACGGAAAAAGAAAGGACGTGCACATGGGTAAGTAAAATTAGACAATTCCCACTTCTGGTTAAATCTTGCGACCCAAATCAAATTTACTGGGACATGCGGCAAAAAGGGGATGTACGGGTCTGATTCCGGGTACTTATTCTAATTCTGTACAGTGATACCGATGATGAGTTATAATGCATTCTTCAATTTCAGAAAATGCTAAAGAACATCTGCGAGGGATCACTGGGACGCGGCGCAGAGGTAGGACGTCAGTGGTCGAAAGCAGCCGGAGGCAGTGCGTCGAGGGCCGGAAGTGCTTCTGAAGTATAGCGTCAGGTGACCCGAAGTGGTGCGTCAGCAGAGTCTCGGTGGCCGCCGGACCCACCCGGCGCGGGCATTCGTTTCCGGGACGGACACACCCAGGGACTGTTGTTGCGATTTGTTTGTTTCTGCGAGTTCGTCGGTAAGTTTGTTGTTGCACGACGACCAGGTTGTGGCAGGCGAGACGACTAGGTTGCTCGACGAGGTTAGGACTACCAGGTAAGTATGTTCCGCACGCACTCAAAACTCCCGGGGCCCTCTATATAGGGTCCCCGGTGGTTCTATTTAATAAAGTCTTTTTAGAATTATTTACCACTTTATTTTAGTTTAAAAAAGCGAACCGGGCTAACTTAGCCCGGCTAAGTTTAAATAGCTAGATTTGTGGAAACATCAGTTGTAGGTGTCGGCACCGAACTTTATCGATAGTGCCATCGATATATATCTATGTTTTGGTATCACAGCAGGCAAGTTCGACTGAAAATGCCACATAAAGTCCAAATGAATATTATTTTTAATTTTAATAGTGTGTCGCTAGTACCATTATTTTCCGCTTTTTAATAGCCCTTTTCCATAGTGATCCATCCACCGTCCACCATCCGGAAAAAAATATTAAAAATTTTATTTTAGACAGACATTTAAAAAAAAATGTTAATTTCGGTGAAAATTTCTTGACGTTTTTATATGTTTAAATTGTTGTAACTTAAAAAAAATCGTTTTCATCGCTTTTCATAGCTGTATTTCCAAACTATCATTATGCCTCATTAGTGGACTTTTTAATTCCTGATTCCAATGGCGCATAGGCATTTAGCTAATCCAGCAGTAATGCATTGTGGTCGCAGTACCACAGAATTTTTTTAAAAAACGTTAGGTGCGAATGATTTTTAATTCCATTTATTTTAAATAATAACGCTAAATTTTATGGGTTTCCCTGTGCAAATAAATCCGCATTAGGCTGAATGCGTTTTGATGCGCCAATGAACTCCGGCTATTAAAATACAACTAACTGAATGGTAGTGTGTTACAATTGTTAACAAATTTTAATCAATGAAATCCTCCAGAAATCAAATCATAATTTTCCAGTGAAGGGCCTGCCTGATTAAAAGAATGACACTCCAAGTTTTTTGTACAGTACGATTTTAATAACGTTTCTCACCTGTTTTCATGACAGTAATATTTTATCTCCAATTCTGCTAAGCCGATTTTGGTCATCGATAGCTCAATTCACTATAAATAAATAATTCTTCAACCTCAAATAGTTATAAGGATAGGTTTATTTGTATAGTTGCTAGTAAAAGTTTGATTTTGACATAATGAGTGTTAGGTTCGTGATTGTTCCATCTTCAAGATCAAGTAATAAAATTACGTACTTATAGCCCATTTTATGCGCTCTGGGCTTGATAATTCTAGGATTTCTTTCTCGTCGAGAGGGTCTAAATTACTTAAGTTGTTGCTTCTTGGGGGTTAAAGGGGAGGTGAGTGCCTAGAAGCAGCTCTAGAGTTTCTTCTGTCCAATGGCTTGTACGTTATTTAAGATATCCTATGTCAAATTAATAATAAGAAAATAAGAACTAAAAAAAAAATTACAAAAAAGAAAAGTTACATTAAAAAAAACATTTATTGTTTCCATGGGAGCTATATGATATTGTCGTCCGATTTTGATGAAATTTAAACCATAATTCTGAAATATTTAACCATTGCTACATATATGTCGAAGAACTAAACAGTAAATTTAAAAACAGCAAAGTTATAATTTTTTTTCATTTATTTTTACGATTGTTCCTATGGGCGCTATATGCTATAGTCGTCCGATTTTGATGAAATTTAAAACGTAATTCTGAAATATTTAACCATTTCTAAATGTTGAAGAACTAAACACAGCAAGGGTATAATTTTTTTTCATTTATTTTTCCGATTGTTCCTATGGGAGCTATATGCTATATTCGTCCGATCCGGCTCGTTCCGACTTATATACTACCTGCAATAGAAAGACAACTTTTAAAAAAGTTTCAAGCAGATAGTTTAAAAACTGAGAGACTAGTTTGCGTAGAAACGGACGGACAGACGGACATGGCTAGATCGACTCGCCTAGTGATACTGATCAAGAGTATATATACTTTATAGGGTCGGAAACGTCTCCTTCACTGCGTTGCAAACATCTGACTAAAATTATAATATCCTCTGCAAGGGTACAGAAACTGCACATGTTTGCCCACCTCTTAAAATTTCAGAATCTAAAATAAATTCGTTTGCCCTACATTTAAAATTATTTTTTGATTCTAAAATTTTAAGAAAAAATTGTTTTTTGCCTTCGGAAAATGATTTTTTATTGGGTAAAAAATTATGAAAATTTAAAGGTTCTATATTTTCTAAAGTTTTTTACTTTTTCAAAATTCTAAAAGGTGGGCAAACGTGGGCAAACGATTCTCTTGCGATTAAAAAACAAATTTATAAAAGTCAACTTTTATGTTTTCGAAAATCGAAAATTTTCGAACTTCCCATATTTTCAAAACTGGAGGTGGGCAAAAAAACTAATTGGTGGACAAAAGTGGGCAAAAAATGGGCAAACGATTCCGTTTTTCAAATTTCTTTAATTCGATTTTAGTCGACCCAACTTCTTTGAGCTATTTAACAACAATCCCTCCATGAAATATAAATGGAAGGAATTGAATAGCTTAGGAATAGGCAAAATCTAAATGTATTGTCATCGTCAAAAGAACTGTTGTTACTTCAACTCTACACCTATCAAATACGTAGAACACGCAGCAAATTTGGGTATTGCATTTAGTAACACATTTTCTTATAGCAAGCACTTAAGAACATTTACCGGACGAACATATGGCGTGCTATGTAAACTTTCCGATACAAAATTATAAAGCTGCTAATCGCTAAAACCATTCTCGTTCCTACACCATTTTACGGTGTTAAAATAATTGGTCAATGCGACTCGCAATATATATGTATGCAAAATAACATTAGCATTTAACTCAATTTTTCGTTATGTGTTAAAATCTTATTAACCTGTTCCAATGACCGGCATTTCAATTTTGAAGGACAGTTAAGTAGGTGATGGGCTCAAAATATATTAAAAATTTTCGGAAAACAGCTTAAGGTAGGAACACCGTACGTTGACTACCATCTATCATCAATGATGGTGCAAATAAAATTCATATCCCAAGCTGTTTCACCGAGTATTTTTAGTGTAGTCTCAGACCATTATTATAGCCTTTTTAAGTTACAGTATTTTTTGGAGGATCAATGAGAACGCGGTAAAAAGTAAAGCTCCGGTAGCGAAATGACGTTACAGTATTCTTGGGGGTACGATGAGAAGGTGGTGAAAAAGTGAAACTCTAATTCACATAAGGCTCCGGCCATCGTTTACCGTCTACCGTCAATGAAGATTCGTATGTAAGCCAATACACATAACAGTATTAGTTTTGGGGAAACTATGGTGACAGTGAATTGGGGTCTTAAAACCTGATTCCATTGGCGCATTAAAACGCATTTAATCTAATACGCATTTTTTTACACAGGAAATCCCATAAGGCCTAATGCCGCATTTAAAATAAATGCGATAATAGATCATTTGCCCCGAACGTTTTTAGAAAAAATACCTGAAAACACCGATCTTTAAAGATGTTTTATTCGTGCCATCACTACAACAGCTGTTTTCTATATACAAGGTTATCGTACTTTTTGATTTCTTTCGAATATAAAATCTATTTTGTATAAAAATGACTGAAAACTAGAGCGCACGCTGCAAATTCTACTCGCAGTACCACAATGCATTACTGCTGGATCTCTGACAGGAAATAACTCCCACACATACGGGGATCCTTGTCCTTTTTAGAAACTGTGGTGGTCTCCTTTGCAAACCCGTTAAACAACACCATCAGCTTATCTTCCTTGACGTCCACGTTGGCAAATGCCTCGGTCGCATTATGGATTTCTTGTTGAGCATTAAAGATTTGAGTAAGCTCACTCATATTCATTAATTTTAATAAATTTCTTTTGGATTTGCCAAAATTCAAAGTAAACAAACCCAGATCAGCTGATCGTGTCACTAACATTTTGGAGAAGCATTAGCTAAGAGCTTATGCGCCAATGAAATCAGGCACATTTAAAAAGTCCACTAATGCGGAAATGGAGTCAGGCTATTTACTTTTTCACAGTTTTCTTATTATTCCCCCAAAAATAATGTAAATATTAATTTAAAAGGACCTTATTTTAGTGATCAAAATATACCACGTTTACTATGTTAAACATCATTATAACCTGATTCCGTTGCCGAATAAGTGGTCTATCCGTTGGAAACGGTTGGAATTTTCAACATATGTGAAACTAAGATTTCCACAGAGCACATCCACCTTCCATCTTCCGATTTTAGCTGATCTAAACAGCTGCGGCTCGTTAAAACGTAAGCAATCTCAACAGGTCAACCATCTTTGTTTATGTTTTGATGAGCTACAGCTGTTAAGATCAGCTGAAATCGGAAGGTGAATGTGCTCTGTAGAAACCGGAGTTTCACTGTTTTCAAAAATCACAACGGATTTTGTAGGGATGGACTGCGTGGAAAGAGGGTTGCATCGCAGAAACATCGTCTAACTATCGCATAAATTAGTCCGTCAAAGTCCGTTAAAGTCCGTCAAATATGAACGGCGGACCAACTGGGAAGTTTTTGAGATGCAAAACCTAATGGACCATCCCTTCAACGGATGGTGGAAATACGTTATTAGGCTATATAAAAATACTAAAATATATGACTAATGTATGTGCTTCTGTGGAAATATGGTATAATCTAATTGCTCACCGCTCGTTCTTCCAAACCTCCCATAAGTATCAGTTATCGAAAAAGGCGTCGTCAATATACACTAAGTGATACGCAAAGCATTTTTTGGGAAATAAGTGAATTTTATAATTATACCCCTAAAAATGGGAACGTTAACCGATTTCGGACAAATAGCTTTAAAATGGGACCCAAAAAATTTGGAGATTCGTACAATGTCAGTTGAAAAAACTCTAGAACCTCTTGTACTTCAAGTTACTACTCTTGTTAATACCAAAGGTCCAAGCAAGAAGAAAAAAGGTAAATTCTGGCTAATTATATATATCAAAAACTAATTATATCGCCGAGATAATTTAATCGTCAATTTATATCGTTTTAACTAAATTTACTGATATATGTACTTAAACGTTTGCATATATGTACTTAAACGTTTGCATATATGCACATATGTATACATATATGTACATATGTATGTACATCTTAATTTGTATCACCTTTGCAGTTCCGAAATGCATTACAATTTCTCAATCGACAAACGTAGCAAACGCAGATCATATACAGGTGATGCATATTTTCCGTTGATTCATCAATGAGAAGGCGATAAACGGAACATTAGGGAGCTTACTTTACTTTTCTTTTTGATGTACACATGCCATAAACCGGGCGAATAGTAGTACAGGGCCTCGCAGTTGAACTGAACAATTTAGGCGATATACATATACAGGAGAAAACACCGAAACACATTTCGCACAAACAATTCATAAAATCAAGCTCTAATTAAATCAAAAACCCCTTTTAATTTAACTTGGATTAAATACGTAATTTTAAACGAACACAAAAGGGCCTATTTAAAATAAAACCCAATAAGTAAACACGGGTATCTGGGTTTTGTAAAAGAAAATATATATTTTTTTTAGTTATATTACAAAAATTTTAGAAATACCACACATACCATAAAATACCCTTTGAATGAAATTTTATATGTTCGGCTGTAGTATCGACTTCATTTCTTTTGCATTTATTTCTCCTTAACTTATTAACCACCACAATTTTTTTTTAAGCTCGATGTTTTGCGAGCGGTTGGTGCCTGCATACCCTACCGACGATTGCTTTTAAGGGGAGCGGGCTTTTAGGGCACTTGTTTTAAATGTTATGTTTAGTGATCTTTGGTTGGATACTTTTATTTTGCTGCACTTTGTTTCTAATTTTTTGCTGCTGTTTTTACAGAATTTTGGATGCACTTTATTGATTTCGCTGCTGGTTGTACTTTGATTTTATTTTATTTTTCAAATTTATTGCTTCACCTTTATTTCCAAATTTTGCCTTTTTCTTTGCAAATATTTGATGCACTTTATTGATTTCACTTTTATTTAGCTGGTTGCACTTTGGTTGCACCTCTATATTTTTAAATTTTTGCGCACAGGCAATGGCTATTTTACATATAGTAAGTTTGGTAACAATTTATATTGGCACAGCTAAGACTGTGGAATACGAATGAAGACTAACTTATTAGTTTGATCCGCCTGCAGCTTGAGGTCTTCGTTTGGCCGCAGCGCAGTCGCCAAGGTGCCGAGTCAGCACTTGATAACCAGCCGCAAACGCTAACTAGTTGCGCAAGTGTTCTGGCCGGGTCCGGGCAGTTGTCAGCGGTTGTATTGTTGGGCATGTGGGCCACCGGATACGGCCTGCAATTCGGCAGTTTCTCTTTATGTGAACTGTGTGTGTTAACTTATATAAGTTAACATTTAGTTCGGAATTTTGTATTACAAAAATAAACTTTATTATATAGAGCTTTGTTAAAGATAAAGATAAACGATTTAAAATAACAACTACTCTGTTGCAGTGTACCATTCTTTATTATAATTGGCTGATGCAATTTTTCAATTATCATAGTTGGTGGATGTACTTGCTGATGTGGTTTATTCACCGATTAAAATCGTGTTTTTTAGGTTCCCGACGATCGTTAGCAGAAAAACTTCAAGATCGCTGAGCACGGCTTCGGTTTGGTTGTTATGTATTCAGGGTATTTCAATACTTTCGGGCACATGCTTCTGATTGTTTTTCTAATGATTTCTGCGCTAATATTATGAGTTGTACTTGCGTATCAGCGTTCTGGGAATAGTTAATTCCCTCCTTAAACGCGACTGTCCTCGGTCGCAACATAAAAGAGTTTAGATCCAGAAGGAAATGTTTTCTAATGTGCTTTTGTGGAAGCAGCTATGTCTTCTGTTGGTCGACGCCTTTGAATAAATTCTGTGGTCAGTCCTAATATAAGTCACAATAGGACGATGGCGGATCCACACCTCAGGGATAATTCTACAGTTCCTTCACTTCTGAATGAAGGTACTGAACCTGCGAGTTGTTTAACTTTCGTTCCTTGACCGTCTGTAGCGATAGTCTTACCATTTAATTTCGGTTTTTCTGCCGTCAGTTAAGCGGGGAGCCTGCTATAGAGGCTTCAAAAAATCTATATTTTCAAGGATTTTTTTTGGAAAGGAAAGAAATGTTTGATTGAAATTAAACTTTTAGGATTTATTCTTATATATTTGAAGAGTTTTCTCAATTTTTTTCATTATTATACATTAGATATTCTTCATGTTTGAAGAAATTTAAGGAGGCGCCTCGAGCGAGCAATTTCTGTGTGGCGAGCAAGATACAGGTCGCAATATTCATCTATTCAATAGTGTAATTCCTAGGTGAACCAAGAAAATTCAACAAAAAGTGAAAAAAAAAATTACTTTAATTTACTTTCTTAAGGTATTTTAGGTTCACCTAGAAGAGAATTTAATTCCAAATACAATGCATTTTCATTCGTTTCGTCCTATGCTAACTTTTTTTTCTATCTTTCCCACCAATTTGAAAAAATCTTAAACATGGAAATCCGTGAAATTGTGTTTAAAAGTTTTCGTTGACAAAAAATTGTAAATTTCTTGAATTACCCTTTTATTAAGCTAATCACCGATTCCTGCTCCATATAACTGTCCTTCGGGCGCTTCAAAAAATTTGTTTCCGGACAATTGCTCCATTTGTCGGGCTGTTCTGACCTCTTTGGGTACCAATGAAGCGCCTGTTGTGACGCGTGATGCGATGCCCGTCCAGTTTATCGCAAAAATGTTTGCACTGGAGCGCAATTTTTAAGTCTAATAAATTCATAATCTTTAATACTAGATTGTAGCCTTTATTAAACATCCCACCAGCGATGAAAGCAGTCTCAACTATTTTAACCCCTGAATGAAGTTGTTTGGGCGTCAGAATGACTCGTTTGCATTCTGCGTGTGTCCACCCAAGCACCGTTTTTAATAAATCGTCCTTTGATAATTCTTCATATATAGGACGAAAATGTTTTTCTATATTGTCGAGGCAATTTATAATGTTGCCATTATTGCACTTCTCATACCTTCTACAGAGTTTCAATTTCTTCGAATCGCGAGACCGTAATACATTGTTAGTTTTTTTATTACAGTCTCTGTGAGCCGCTTTTTTCCACCGAGTTTTTGTTCTTTTCTCTTCTTTTGGAGACGAGTACCCATGCGCGTTTGTACGTGTCCCACGAACTTGTTTTTGATCACTGCATACTTGTCGCCGTATGGATTATTCTTCACGATGCCAAGAAATGTTTTGGAGTGGTCGTCGCAAATATAGTTGCTTTACATTACTCCAAATTTCACGATGGATCTTGAGAACCATTCGTTGATCGAATCAACTTTCATCTTTCCGGCGGAGCCTGCGTGATTCGAAGAACAACTTTATGAGTTTCATACCATTCATCATACTCGTCGTCGTTCAAGGTATTTTTCTTGTCCGCTTTAAACATCGAGATCCATCACTTTGCCACTGTAGTAGCCAATAAGTGTAGTTACACCATACAGAGAAGTGAATCCACGTTTCTTCCACGATCCATCACCCGCACGCATTTTCAAATATCGTTTATATACACATGTTACGCGATTTTGTCATACGTCGATTTTGCTAAGACTATGCCTTCAGACAAATCTATTAGACCACACCCAAAAGCCTCATGACGAACACAATTCATAGCAGGTGTGAATCAACGGCCCGGATTGGATTTCTCGTTTACCGAAGCGAGACGACAAAATAATTTTAAATCCTATATCTCGATGACTTTTTTCGGCGAACGTTATTCTTTGCTTACACAAATTGCAAATCGCTAACTCCGAAATTGACAAAAACACACACAAACTCAATTATGCGGTAACAATGAAACTATAATGTCGTTCGTAGTCGCAGATGTCAATTTCTGCTGACTGCGGATCGTATTAGCTTCTCCATGATTCGATGTAACAACCAAAAAATGATTGGCTTGGAATTTGCGCTTCCGTGGCTACTACGCTCACTCGCAGATTTTTACTCGTTTTCGGATAGGATTCCATATTTTTATGAAGACAAATAAAAACTGAACCACTAACACACTGACACTAATAGTTTGACCGCCACAGACCTTCTATATACAGTTAAGCTGTCTCGAATGACCGTTAGTCCCTTTTCGTTATAATATACGAAGTGTGTTCAAAAAGTACTGACTTTTAAAATTTCGCGAGCAACATTTTTTCGATTATCGTTTTTTTTTTGTTCAAGTGAATGCCCTTTTTTGTTTGGCTGTGAGAGGCGTGAATATAACCACTAACCATACAACACATAGACTGGTCATTTCATACGACGCATTTGGACACAAAAAAACGGACCGCGGAAGGTCCACCGTTCTCACAGCAGCAGGTCCATGCACTTCGTGTGCGATCGGGTTTTATACTCTCTCATTCTTATTCTCATTTTTATGCTCGCGCACTCATTGCACGAGTTCAGTCGTTCAGTCGCAGAGAGGCGCTTTTTGAAGAAGGCTGCCCTGCGCTTGAATTCGTCTTTGTATGTATGCGTGATCATGCATTCTCATACACGGGAGCATGTGTGCGTTTATTTCATTTCGGCGCATCAAGAATATTTTGTCTTTTGCCACTTTTCAAACTTGGTACCCTAAGAATATGGGCGTATTTACTATTGGGTTATGATATAAATATTAATATCATATGTTATAATATATTTTTTTAATATTTCAGCATACATTTTATTTTTGTTTACAAATTCAAATCAGTGGTAGCAGTAAAATGTTTTACATATATGTATGTATTCGAATTTATAGAAATCAGTCCACTGAGATGGGAACAGGGCATATCGCAGTCGTGACACTTGAAACACCGACTGCTCTTCAGTGGTTGAGAAAACTTCAAACTAAATCAATTCTTGTCGATGTTTTGCGAGCGGTTGGTGCCTGCATACCCTACCGACGATTGCTTTTAAGGGGAGCGGGCTTTTAGGACACTTGTTTTAAATGTTATGTTTAGTGATCTTTGGTTGAATTATTTTTTAATGATTCGCAGTGTTATTTTAATTGTCTTTAAACAAGTAATAAATAATACAATACTTTTTATATTTTTGAAAATGTAAATGGAACAAATATAAAAATCCACATTTTTTTAATGATAATAATTTATTTTAATGATTATAATTTTAGATTTTAATTGTACCAATATCTTGAATTTTAACGAATTGTTTAAAGACAATTAAAATAACACTACGAATCATTAAAAAATAAATCAACCAAAGATCACTAAACATAACATTTAAAACAAGTGTCCTAAAAGCCCGCTCCCCTTAAAAGCAATCGTCGGTAGGGTATGCAGGCACCAACCGCTCGCAAAACATCGACAAGAATTGATTTAGTTTGAAGTTTTCTCAACCACTGAAGAGCAGTCGGTGTTTGAAGTGACACGACTGCGATATGCCCTGTTCCCATCTCAGTGGACTGATTTCTATAAATTCGAATACATATATATATGTAAAACATTTTACTGCTACCACTGATTTGAATTTGTAAACAAAAATAAAATGTATGCTGAAATATTAAAAAAATATATTATAACATATGATATTAATATTTATATCATAACCCAATAGTAAATACGCCCATATTCTTAGGGTACCAAGTTTGAAAAGTGGCAAAAGACAAAATATTCTTGATGCGCCGAAATGAAATAAACGCACACATGCTCCCGTGTATGAGAATGCATGATCACGCATACATACAAAGACGAATTCAAGCGCAGGGAAGTCTTCTTCAAAAAGCGCCTCTCTGCGACTGAACGACTGAACTCGTGCAATGAGTGCGCGAGCATAAAAATGAGAATAAGAATGAGAAAGTAAAAACCCGAACGCACACGAAGTGCATGGACCTGCTGCTGTGAGAACGGTGGACCTTCCGCGGTCCGTTTTTTTGTGTCCAAATGCGTCGTATGAAATGACCAGTCTATATGTTGTATGGTTAGTGATATAACTCAGTTATTTTCCGTCTGTGATAAGTTTAATTTCGGCAAATTATAACAAGAAAGAAAGCAAACTTCGGCAAGCCGAAGTTCATATACCCTTGCAGCTATCGCAAGAATTAAATATTTTTGAAAACATTCAAATTATGATTTACTTGCGTATATGTTTAAAAACATTGAAGCTATGACGATTTGCAGCTTAATTATTTGATTGTTCTTATATATATTTTTATTATTTGTATGGGAGCTATATGATATAGTCGTCCGATTTTGATGAAATTTAAACCATAATTCTGAAATATTTAACCATTCCTATATGTCGAAGAACTAAAAAAAAAATTAAAAAACAGCAAAGTTAAAAATTTTTTCAATTATTTTTCCGATTGTTCCTATGGGAGCTATATGCTATAGTCGTCCGATTTTGATGAAATTTTAACCATAATTCTGAAATATTTAACCATTGCTTTATGTCGAAGAACAAAACAAAAAATTAAAAAACAGCAAAGTTATAATTTTTTTTCAATTATTTTTCCGATTGTTCCTATGGGAGCTATATGCTATAGTCGTCCGATTTTGATGAAATTTAAACCATAATTCTGAATTATTTAACCATTGCTATATGTCGAAGAACTAAACAAAAAATTAAAAAACAGCATAGTTATAATTATACCCTTGCAGAGGGTATTATAATTTCAGTCAGAAGTTTGCAACGCAGTGAAGGAGACGTTTCCGACCCTATAAAGTATATATATTCTTGATCAGCATCACTAGTAGAGTCGATCTAGCCATGTCCGTCTGTCCGTCCGTCTGTCCGTCCGTTTATATGCAAACTAGTCTCTCAGTTTTAAAGCTATCTGCATGAAACTTTCCCAAAAGTTGTCTTTCTATTGCAGGTAGTATATAAGTCGGAACGAGCCGGATCGGACGACTATAGCATATAGCTCCCATAGGAACAATCGGAAAAATGATTGAAAAAAAATTATAACTTTGCTGTTTTTTAATTTTTTGTTTAGTTCTTCGACATATAGCAATGGTTAAATATTTCAGAATTATGGTTTAAATTTCATCAAAATCAGACGACTATATCATATAGCTCCCATACAAATAATAAGAATATATAAAAGAACAATCAAATAATTATGCTGCAAATCGTCATAGCTTCAATGTTTTTAAACATATACGCAAGTAAATCATAATTTGAATGTTTTCAAAAATATTTAATTCTTGCGATAGCTGCAAGGGTATATGAACTTCGGCTTGCCGAAGTTTGCTTTCTTTCTTGTTTTTTATTTTTTTTCATTTATTTTTCCGATTGTTCCTATGGGAGCTATATGCTATAGTCGTCCGATCCGGCTCGTTCCGACTTATATACTACCTGCAATAGAAAGACAACTTTTGGGAAAGTTTCATGCAGATAGCTTTAAAACTGAGAGACTAGTTTGCATATAAACGGACGGACAGACGGACAGACGGACGGACAGACGGACATGGCTAGATCGACTCTACTAGTGATGCTGATCAAGAATATATATACTTTATAGGGTCGGAAACGTCTCCTTCACTGCGTTGCAAACTTCTGACTGAAATTATAATACCCTCTGCAAGGGTATAAAAAGTCTTCTATGTTAAAATATAAATTTTTTTCTTGGAAAATATTTTCTTAAACAGTGGTTTCAAAAATATGAATTAGTTTACTGTGTTTGACTTTTCCACAAAATATTGATATAAAATTTAGTTATTTTTTCCATTAGTTTGTAATTTTCACGGCGTAACAGTCAATCTGTTCGTGCCGTGCTCTGCCAGTGCTCGGCATAAGATAGGGTCACTGTAGCGGTGCTGTTCTCTCTTTGCTTGCTGCGTTGTCAATGCAGTTTGGAAGATGGCGCTACACAGAAACCCGATTGTTTTCTGGGTGAACATATATTTTGAAATTTGTTCAGCTGATTTTTTTAAGAACAAATGGGACAAAAAGGAAAACCGAATATTATTATAGAGAAATACGAAAGCGTTAACTCTGTTCAAACATGAACACGTATAAATATAAGTATATGAGCTGAACATAGCAGCCACTTGAGTCAAACAACATTTGTATATACATAACATGTAAAATGACCTCCTGCGAGCGGTCACAGAATGTCTTTCATTATAAGTGATATCAGGGTAGTACTGATCTCCCTTATCGCACTTAAGAATGTTTTCCCCAAGTTGGGATAAACTAGCCACTCCGTGGGATATAATAAAAAAGATAATAATACCGATTATAAGATTTTATGAGCTCTGCACATGGCACTTTGTCAATCGAGCCATAATTTACAATCTGTTACCTAAACCATGCAAAAGAACAGTTTTTAGCACTTGTAATCTATAAGTAGGCCACTTGAGCCTCCAAATAGTATCACTTAAATTGTTTCCCACACTGCACAAAGGACTTGTGCGGAGGTCAAAATGTAGATATCCCGCTCAGGGCAAACAGATGCAGTCTCTGCAGGCCATAGATAAGAATAGAATAAAAATCACAGCAATGTTACTTGCTAAGAAATTTTATAAAATAAAAACAGTTTAAAGACTTGACATTATTTGGGCGTTCTTTTCATGTTTGGTCCTTTGAGGCACTCTGCAGTTTTCCCCCACCAGTGGTAAAAGACTCAGAGTTAAAAACTAGCTCCTTAAATTCTGTATGTACTGCAGCTAAGATAGCAATATAAAAAATCGGGGAAACCCCAACCGTGGTAAAGAACAGAGTATAACAATTTAAGCAAAAAGATACAAAAGCATCTTTTTTTTTTTAATTTAAAGCACCTTATTTAGTCTTGAAGTTGAAGGTTGCTATAGAATCCAATTTTTTTTTTTTAAATCGTGGTAAGCCGTGCTTAAGGCCATGGACATCAGCCAGTACAGGCTGGGCCATCTCGAGCTTCGGTATAGAAACACTGAATAGCTTTGACGTTTGTGAAGCGATAGAACCACCAATAAAACCAAAAAAACGTATCGAAGTGGTGACTTTGTTTATCGATGGGCGTTCAATAGCGAAAACGAAGCGTACGTATCGACGAAAGTACAGAGGCGATATCGACTGGCCGCCACGTTCGCCGGATTTGACCCCGCCGGATTTCTTTTTGTGGGGCTTTCTTAAAAGCAAAGTATACATACATAAGCAAGCCCAAGACCATGACAGAACTCAATGATTGATCGGCCGATATGCTCGAGAAAGTCATAGAAAATGCTCGAAAAAGGACACCTTTTACCATCAAGAACAAAGGTAGTGACTTAGTCGATATTGTGTTCAAGCAAACTCATATGAATTATAAAGCATCAATCTAAATAAACATAAAACATTTTCATGAATTTTTGTTTTTTTTTTTTCAAAGTTATTCAATATTTTCATACCGAAGCTCTAGATGACGCACCCTGTTCGGTTTTTGTGATAAGTGAACATTTAAAGTGCGCTACGACAAAAATTATAATAATCATATACACTAACAAATACAACAACAAATCAAAAACCCAATTAACCCATATATAAATTAATTGGTGGGCTCGCTAAAGCAACAGCATATACAGCAGCGCAACTACAGCAGCAGCATCTACAAGCAGCAACGGATACAGCATCAGTAACAATAACGTCAGCATCTACAATCAGCAGCATCTACAACCAGCAACGTCTACAGCAGCAGCAACGATAACGATAACAGCAGCATCTACAAGCAGCAGCACATACAGCGGTGTCCAAGACAACTGCAGAAACTACAGCAATGATGAATGCAGCGACAACACCAGCGACCAGCACCATATCAAGATAAAATATATTTAAGTAAATATATATATATATATATATATTATATATAGAATGGTGTCCGAGAAAATCTTGATCTGCTTTAAAGGCAGTCTGAAATAAACAAAACGTGTAGGGAAATTAGCAAAAAAGGTGTTAGAAATTTCTCAAACGAGGGTATAGAAATTATTAACGAGATAGAAAGGGAATTTTTTAATTAAGCTTGGTCCAGTAGAGCGTGAATATTTTACAAAAAAGAGGTAAGGCTAGGTATTGTCGGCTCTTAAATAAGTTGCAGAGGTTAAAAAAGAGCATAGACATTCGTTGATAGAACGTAAATTTAAGCAGCTTAGGGAATAATTAAATGAAACGTTCTTAGAAATTCAAAGTCAGAAACGAGAAACTCTGCGAATTAGGAAAATAAAATTCATTTCCTCAGGCAGGAGGAGGAGTTAAAACAAAAGTCGGAGCTTGTAGTGTAGATTTTGATTTAATCCCTATCGAGTTGGAATTTGACATTCAGAATATTTCGACTGCAATAAATAAGCAAATTAAGGAGAAAGTTGTTAGTAATTTGGAGGTGGTGGGTAAAATATAAAATTTGCCAAGCCTACCAAAAGTTGAGGTGCCCACATTTGACGGTGAAGCCAAAGAGTGGGTCATCTTACAAGAACTGTATGTCGAGTTGATACATACAAGGGAGAATCTAAGCACCTCCCTAAAATATAATTATTTAAAGTCAGCTTTAAAAGGCGAAGCGCGAAAAGTTGTCGCTCACCTATTTTTGGGTTCCGCAGAAAACTACGATGCCGCTTGGAAACTTCCAACCAAGCGGTACGAAAACAATCTTAAATTTTTCGGATCAGCCTAATCGACTGATTGAATTTTTAATTATACCCTTGCAGATGGTATAATAATTTCAGTCAGAAGTTTGCAACGCAGTGAAGGAAACATTTCCGACCCTATAAAGTATATACATTCTTGATCAGCATCACTAGCAGAGTCGATCTAGCCATGTCCGTCTATCCGTCTGTCCGTCCGTCTGTCCGTCCATTTATATGCAAACTAATCTCTTAGTTTTAAAGCTATCTGCATGAAACTTTCCCAAAAGTTGTCATTCTATTACAGGTAGTATATAAGTCGGAACGAGCCGGATCGGACGTCTATAGCATATAGCTCCCATAGGAACAATCGGCAAAATATTTGAAAAAAAATTATGACTTTGCTGTTGAAGTACAAGATTTGGAACGATTCTGGGAAGTGGAATATGATAATTAGAATGACATTGAAACTGAAATTTGTGAAAGCAATTTCATTAAAACTACCACAATTGACAATCAAGTATATTGTTAGGATTCCATTTAAGGACGATACATCCTTATGGGATTCAAAGCCATAAGCATTGACACGGCTTATTAGCATGGAGAAAATATTCCAGCGAAATGAGAAACTTATAAGCTATAAATCATTTATGGGAAAATATATTGATCTTGGACATATGGTTGAGTCGAAGAAGGAGGGAAAATATTACCTTCCTCACCAAACCGTAATTGGGAAATTTTTAATATCATAGACTAGAGTTCTAGTAGTAATAGCTGATAAGTGTAAAAATAAAGAAATTTGTAGTATAATTAGAAATGACTTCTACATGGATGATCTAAAGACAGGAGGCTATTCAGCGAAAACCCCATAAATATAATAGATCAGATTTCCAGCGTTAACCTGAATTTATGGAAATGGATTTCTAAAAAGCCAGAAATATTAAATGTTTTAGAGGATACAGGTGAAAACAAGATTATAACTATTAATGAAAATGAGTTTGCCAAAACATTGGAACTTCTTTTTGGGAACCCTAAAAAGATAATTTTAATATTAACAGTTCCTTTCACAATCTCAAAAATGTATGACCCGTTAGGATGGTTAGCCTTAGTAACCATTACAGGGAAGTTATTTGTGCAAAAACTTTGGATTTCTGAAAATAGCTGGGTTTAGGAATAATCAAATGATGATGCCCAGGAATGGTCGGATTATAAAGAAAAACTATTATTATTGGAGAAAATTAGAATACCGAGATGGATTCAAAGCAGATTAATTTCGATTATTAAACTGCCAGGCTTGCAGACGCTTCGGAAAAGTCACATGCTGCAGTGGTTATGCAAAAGTGGGGAGATTGGTTACAATAGTAGCCAGCAAAAGCAATAAATCCCATTAAAAATAAGAAAACCGTTCCGAAACTAGAGCTGTGGGCAGCTCATCTATTGAGTAAACTAATACACAAAAGAAAGGAAGCAAACTTCGGTAAGTCGAAGTTCTTATATATTGAAAACATACAAATTATGATTTACTTGCGTATTTGTTTAAAAACATTGAAGCTATGATGATTTGCTGCTGAATTATTATTATAATTATTATATACGATATCGTTTTAGGGTTTTAATAAAATTAAAAGCGTAACTCTGATTATTAATAAGTCAAAAAACTTTTTTTTTTTTAATTATAAAATAAAAAAGATAAATTAAAAAAAAATTGGTTAATACTTCCCATGGGAGCTTTATGTTATAGTCGTCCGATTTTGATAAAATTTAAACTAAAATTCTGAAATATCGAAAAACTAAAAAAAAAATTAAGAAACAGCAAACTTATAATTTGTTTTCATTTATTTTTCCGATTGCTCCTATTGAAGCTATATGCTATGGTCGTCCGATCCGGCTCCGACTTATGCACTACCTGCAATAGAAAGACAACTTTTGGAAAAGTTTCATGGAGATAGCTTTAAAACTGAAAGACAGACGGACGGACAGATGGACATGGCAAGATCGACTCTTCTAGTGATGCTGATCAAGAATATATATACTTGAAAGGGGTCAGAAACGCTGCCTTCTACCTGTTTGATATTTTTAACCATATATTAACTACGTTTCTTAATAGTTTGCATTATTTATTTATAGGAAAATCAAAACGTGCCAGTGCGTTAGTTGCAGCTGTTGAAAAGGCAACAGAAAATTTTATTCAAAAAGGTGAACAGATTGCTTATGAGAACCCAGATATCACACAAGAAATGTTAACCGCTGTGGATGAAGTAAAAAAAACGGGAGATGCGATGAGCGTTGCAGCGAGAGAATTTTCTGAAGATCCATGCAGTTCCCTAAAGCGGGGAAATATGGTGCGGGCAGCTAGAAATCTGCTATCAGCTGTTACCCGTTTGCTTATTTTAGCTGATATGGTAGATGTTCATTTGCTACTAAAATCGCTTCATATCGTCGAGGATGACTTAAATAAACTAAAAAATGCATCGAGTCAGGACGAACTTATGGATAATATGAGGGTATGTGTCTAATATGTACTTACCTATTAAAAAAATGTGTCTAATATGTACTTACCTATTTAAACTATTTCAAAATAATCGGTTTTAGATTCATTTTTTTTACCTTTTATAATTTTGGTCAGAAGTTTGTAACGCAGTGAAGGAGGCGTTTCCGACCCCATAAAGTATATATATTCTTATCCGTTTGCGAGCTCAGTTTAAAAGCTAGCGATCACAGTTCTCTCAAAACATGTGTACGCAAATCAAGTTTGAAAAGCGCCCCGATCGGACGTCTATATCCTATAGCTGCATAGATATTGACGTGCATCTTTCCAAATCATATTTTTTTACGCATACCTTGATCCCTTGATCAGCGTAATCGCGTGTGCCCATAGGAACAATAGAGCAAAATGGGTTCAAATTTTATTTTTTCACCATATTTCGCGCTGTTTATAAACTGTTTACCTGAATCTTTCCAAATCATATTTTTTAATGCATACCATGATAAGGGTGAAAGAGCGTGCCAATCGCACGTCTATATCTTTTAGCTCCCATAGGAACAATTGGGTAAAATCGGTTAAAATTGTATGTTTTTCAGGATATTTCTCACAGTATAAAAGCTACTTCGCCAAACTCTGCAAGGGTATTTAAACTTTTGCTTGCCGAAGTTAGTTTTTGTTGTCCTCGATATACCTAAGCAGATGTTACAGAGGGTCATGTATGAAGTATTTTCCTAATTTCAGGAGCAATTCCGTTAAATTTGAGACTTCGTTAAAAAATTGTTTTCTAGTTTATATTTGGAATTTGGATATTTAATGTAATAATCGGGACACTCGACTTTTATTCTGTATTCAGTTCATGTCTTTTGCACATAGAGAGCTGCGTCTTTTATTTAATGTGAATGTTGTGCGGTGTCAGCCAGGCGTCGGAAGATTTCGGGGGCAGCTGGAAGTTGCGACAAGCTGTGAGGGTGAAAAAGGAAAACAATCGGCAAACGAGGTGGAAAGAAAAAACGGCCGGCCGGGCGTTTAAGTCACCAGCTGACATTTGGAACCGAACTTAACAACTAGCTTATTCCATGTGGTGAGCGCCTTCGTACCTCTCCAAGACCCGCTGGAAGCTAGAGAGCGCGACCGTTAAGAGCGGGAGAGCGAAGGCCGCCTGAACATTCCGCATCCTTGCACCCGCTGACATTGCAACTGTTTTCAGGACTGATCGCAGACTCCGGAAAGGATCCAGCCAAACGCCGTCTAATAAGCCACTGGCAGTCCCTCGACAACCGAATGAAAACCTGTTTGGATGACATTTCTATACACATCCGCACCCAGGATCAAGGGAATCGTTGCTGGCAAGTAGAACCTCTAATCAGCAAGCTGGAGATCTTCGAACTTCTCGTCGACGCGGAGATTTTCCGTGGAAAATGGCCCCTTGTTGCGCTTAAGGAGCTCTTTAAGGTACTCATAAGTGACAATAAAAATTGTCAAAGACAATTAAAATTACACTGTAAATCATTAAAAAATAAATCAACCGAAGATCATTAAACATAACATTTAAAACATTCTCAAAAATGTAAACAAAACAAAAGCCAAACAGCTTTATTGGTTTTTGCCCGCACCTCTAATTAGCAAGCGTCGGTAGGGTATGCAGGCACCATCCGCTCGCAAAACAACAACAAAAGCTGGTTTATGTTGACGTTTTCTCAACAAGTTAAGAGCAATCGGTACTTTAAGTGACACCGACTGCGATATGCCCTGTTCCTATCTCAGTGGACTGATTTCTATTAACTCGAATACATACATATATGCAAAACATTTTACTGCTACCACTGATTGGAATTTGTAAACGAACATAACATGTATGCCAAAATTTTAAAAATATATTATAAAATATAATATTCTTATTTTTAACATAATCCCTATAGCAAATATGTACTACAATATTGTTAGGGTACCAAGTATGAAAAGTAGCAAATGACAAAATATTATTGATCCGTAGAAATAAAATAAACGCATACATGCACCCATGTATGAGAATGCATGATCACGCATACATGCTCCTCTTTGCGACTAACGACCGAACTCGTGCAATGAGTGCACGAGCATAAAAATGAGAATAAAATGAGAGAGCAAAATATCCGAATGCAGACGAAGCGCCAGGACCTGCTGCTAAGAGCCCCTGGGGCCTGTCGCTTAGAAATTTGTTCGTCCATTTTCGACGTATGAAATGAGTAGTCTATATGTTGTATGGTAAGTAATTGCGTGCAGATAATCATAAGCCTTTCAGCGGCGGAAACTTCCTGGGCCTCTAGATAGACCCCTGAAAGCGGCGAGTGATTTCTATATCGCTGGAAAAACCGATGGACACAAGCGAGGGCACGCAATGCTCTGTCTAACTTAGAAAAGCGATATAGTTTATCTTCTGTCGGAAGACGATTTTTTACTTTGATCACCAGTATGACTGCTTCGACTGCGGGTCTAGTGGAATAGGTCCAGCAATGGAGTTTCGAAGTTAGCATCGCCATGCTAGGCAGGATTGCTTCGGCCATCTCGGCAGAGCCGTAGCGCTCCACACAGCTCAAGCCTGGAAGCAAGACAGTTTTGTCTGGCGCAATACGCGTCTTGGCCAGGAGCTGGTGCACTGCGCCACTTTAGGCAAGACTCACGTGGAAGTTCATCGTCCTACCCTAACTCCCGGAACCAAATCTTTCATTAAGATCTTGGCATACACTACAAATGGAGCGAGCCAGCCTGCATGCTCAAACAGCTTGGAAATTTGGGAAATTGATAGTTGATAAATCTGGTGGAACGAAGAAAAATTCATCGGACGCCGCTTTCCAACGTACTCCGACAGTTGTTTATACTTTCAGTGTCAAACTCAGGGAAGTCTGATTCACAAAATGATCTCTTTGGATATGAGCTAGCATTTCTTTGTGGTTGGAGGTCACCTTTTTTAATGGAAAACCCGCGGAATCTACTGCATTTTGTAACTCACGAAAAATGAGCTGAACGTCCTCTGCGGAATCAGCTCCCGAAAGGACATCATGTACATACATATAATTCCGAATGACGTTGGTCGCTCTTGGACGGCTGAGCTGTACGTCAATCGCCAGCTGTTGCAGAACTTGAATCGCCAGATCTCCTCGTATACATGCAGAATTATTAGTAGGAAGAACCTCTCTCATGTGGTTGAGGTCGAGATATTCTTAAATCACGGCGTCATATTTAATTTTCTGTTGACTGTCCCTTTTTAGGCGCTGCTCGTTCCTTAGGAATTAAGACTACGCGAAGGATCTGGGGTCCCAGGGCGAACCTGACGTTCTCAGGATCACGAAACGGAAGGCTTACGATTTACCTGCCGCTATCGTCTTTCGTAGTAGTCCGGAGAAAATTATCCTCACAATTCAAACGGATGTTTTTGCCACTTTTATTGGCAGATCCTTCACCTCCTAAAAGATTGTAAAGGAAAGCGTCTAACGCGTGGGAAATACTGCCTTAAAGCAGGATCCAGAGAAGAGAGTCACAAAAGTTCGTCCGGGTGCCGCTTTGGAGGATGGATGGTAGAATTCGGCCCCGATCCGAATCTCAATTTGTGCGCTCTCGTAAATACGCTAGTGTAAGTTCAGGAAGATCCCGTAAAAAACGTTACGTTTGTTTTCGAAAAGCTCAGTTAGGTTAGCCCAAGCTGATCGAAAACCATCGTTAGTATGAGGCGCATTGGAAACTATGCTGTGTGCATCGCCACTCGTTTTGGGATTGAGGTGGATAATTTTTTCGATCGCCGTTAGCCTCGGTTGTTAATGTAAATTGCCGTAAAAAGGTCCCTAAGGTCGCACGGAGGAAGCCGACAGCCTAAAGGAATATATGTCTGGGTCGGATCAGCTTGTGTCACCTTTCGTACCACCGCACACTGGTCCCAAAGTCCAAAATTTGTGCAGTAATTAGAAAAATGAAGATATACGCTTGAAACTTGGTACAGTTAATGGTTGTTGGATATAAAAAGCCTGCGCAAAAATGGTTTGCGATCGGGCCACGCCTTCCTTACCTCCCCTTATAAACAACAAAATTACTCATACGTCCGTTTGTCAATTGATATTGCTTTCAGTTTTACATGGCTTAGATTTTAGTTTCTTATCAGAAAATAAATATTTTAAATGAAAAAATAACTAAAATAGAAAATGAGGAAAGTTTTCGGCTAGTTTTATTTATTTTTTTTATCACATATATTTATTAAATTAATCATTTTCTACATCTAAATCAAAAGAATAGTCATTAGTAAATTCAGTTGTGTCCAAGTCATCTCCATCATCATGTGCATCATCTGTATTAATATTATTATTTAAGAAATTGACATTTGGCCTGCACTTATCTTTTGCAGCGATAATTTTTTTGTAGCTCGGATAAATGTCGCAATTCCTGCATTTACTTTGCAGCCTTATGCTCATATACTGTTTTTTTGTAAAGCCGTTTTCAATTAAAAAGTCTAAGGCTTCTTCTGGAGTGAAAGGTACATGCTCTGCTTTGGAAGATACTTCCTCAACGGTCAATCGCGCCTTTTTTGCAGCCAAGTTTGCTGCATGAGCAAGAAGATTAACGTCGTTATTATTTTTAGATGAAAGATCGGCAGCTAATCTTTGCTTTAATCGGCAACTTCCTGCATCATAGTTTAGTCGTGGGCGTCCTGAATTTTTGGGGGCCTCTTCCATAAAATCAGATGGTAATAATTTGATTTTGAAACGTAATGCGAGCCAGCTTCTTCTTAAGTCTTGAAACATTCCGGTTACAATTGTTTAACCGTGTTTTTAATGCAGCAACAAAGTTTGCTATTTTCTTGTCTATTGAGTTCTTTATATGTTCCTTTAATGTTTTAATAATATGCTGCAGCACAAAATCATAAATACTTTTATTTTCACGACCATTTGCCAGCCAAACCTCTACCATTTCAGCATAGCTCAAATTGATGTTGTCTGTCAAAAAACAATATTTCATGGAATCGGGCAAAAACGGACAAAAAAAATTAGTGTAATCAAAAAATATATATGTTAAAGATAACATCTGTATCAATAGTTTCTTAAATACGATTAAATACTATATACCTTTATTCCACGGAACACGACATAAGTTAGGTTAGAATTGCTAAAACACATAACATCACAAAAACACATATTAATAAAGAAATTACACATATAACAAATATTGCAATATTACATAATATTTCACATACCTGCACAATTATCATCTATTTTGAATTATTGCAATCGAGATATTAGATTTTACACAATTTGTTTTCAAACTTTGCATTAATTTCACGAGAAAGCAATGCCAAAGTTTGCGGTAAACGATCAGCTGATTTCCAGGACTGCCAGCGATCGCAGGGATGCAATTTCAATTGAAACTATTATTTTCAATTGCCCTGAATATTACTCTATCGCAATAAAATATTGTTTTTGCCCAACTCTTAAAAAAAAAATTGGATTCTTGCTCAAATTTTGGACTTTGGGACCAGTGTGCACCGTAACAACAATTGTACTTAGCTCTCCGGCTGCCACCAATCACGGGGTAAATTCGTCGTACCCTTTTTTGATTCGGTCTCATTAAGCTCGGACTTCTTTGCGTCGGATATTCAAATTTACTGAGGCGGTCTGAGATATCAATGAACTTGTTTAGCGCTTTTTTTTTGCCGCTGTTAGAGTTATTTTTTGTGTTGGATCGCGTAACTCTATTTTGGGACGAAGGAGATCCTCTAACCGATTTTGGTGATGGCCGCTTTACGGAAATTCTTGGGTCTTTCGGCTTTGGAATATGCGACAATTTATTAGGACTCCCGCTGGACATGCCAATAAAAAGGAACTATTTGTTGTTAGACCGAACGGGCTTTGTATTTCAGTCGATAGTGTGTCGAGTTTATTCGTATACTTTTTTAAAAATCAATTTTAAACTAATTTCGTTTTCGGTGGTTTTAGTATTTATTACATTTTTTCATTTTAAATTTTTATTTTTTTATTTAAATGGAATTGAATGAATTTAAATATTATTGCTCGAAATAAATTTCATATTGATGAGGAACAAATTCAAAGATGGGGCCTTCATGTCCTGCAATGACCGCCTTGAAATTGATGTCATGCTCAGACCCTCTTGGATGCTGTAAAGGAATTGTATATGTATATATGTGTGTGTGTGTGCGTTTGCGCAGATCGCGCTCACGCCAGAAATATTGGCAATAAATAAAACACTGGAAACCACACAAAATTTTTTCGCGTCGGTCTTATGAATTTTTTTTATTTGTACATGAAATTCAAATCTTTTTGAATTTTTAAAAAATTTTTTTTTTTGTTTCTTCGACATAGTAATGGTTAATAATTTTCGATTTACGGTTTAAATTTCATCAAAATCGGACGACTATATCATATAGCTCCCATAGGAACAATCGAAAAAAATACAAAAAAAATTATAACTTTGCCTTTTTTAAAATTATCTATTAGTTTTTCGACATATAGTAATGTTTAACTATTTCAGAATTACGTTTTAAATTTCATCAAAATTGGACGACTATATCATATAGCTCCCATAGGAACAATCGGAAAAAAATACAAAAAAATATAACTTTGCTGTTTTTTAATTTTTTTTATTAGTTCTTAGACATATAGTAATGGTTAAATATTTCAGAATTACGGTTTAAATTTCATCAAAATCGGACTATTATACTATATAGCTCCCATAGAAATAATATAAATATATAAAATAACTATCTAATAATTGAGCTGCAAATCATCATAGCTTTAATGTTTTTAAACATATATGCAAGTAAATCTTAATTTTAATGTTTTCAAAAATATTTAATTCTTGCTGCAAGGGTATATGAACTTCGGCTTGCCGAAGTTTGCTTCCTTTCTTGTTTATGGTTAGAATTAATCGATTTATTTCAAATAAGCAAAGTTATCCTACAACCGATTACCATTTTATGGTAATTTCACGATACTCCTCTCATAAAATCCTTCGTCCTTATTTGCAAAAAGCTGAGCCAGTCGGTTTTCCCAATACTCTCTTGTAGCTTTTTTTTTGCGCTATCCATATCTTTCGACACTGATAGGAAAAGGTGGTAGTAACTCGGTGCGATGTCCGGGCTATAAGGTGGATGCAAAAGAACCTCCCATCCAAGCTCTCAGAGCTTCTGGCGAGTCGCTATTTATGTGTGTGGTCTAGCGAATGTGAGTGTGTGGAGTGTCAGCCAGGCGTCGGCAGCTTTAGGTGGCAGCTAAAAGTTGGGACAAGCTGTGGGGGTGAAAAAGAAAAGCACTCGGCGATCGCGGTGAAAAGACTAATCGAACTTCTTCAAAAAATAGCGCGGAAATGAACTGAAAAACTAGCTTATTCTATGCGCTGAGCGCAGTCGCAACTGTCCAAGAGTGGCTGGAACGCTGAAAGATTTAGAGCGCGGCCTTTGAGAACGGGAGAGCGAGGGCCGTCTGAACATTTAACATAAAGGACAGTGCCGAAAAGGATGAGTGAAGATCTGCGAAAAGTAATGTTTTCAATTTTAAAGTGTAATAATGGCAATCGGTCTTTCGCTATATATAGAGGTTTGAATGTCAGTATAAAATTTAGACTGGTCTGGTTTTTTCAGCGAACAGCGACTTTGACTCAAAGCTAGCTGAAGATATAGAACTTCTTAGTGTCTTATGAATTCTTCTTCAGAGCGCAATGCCAAATTCTATTGGATAGAAGTTTAAAATTGTTAGTTAATGACAAATAACTTACTGAAAAAGCAAGCAGTCTAAGCGGTCACACAAGCAAAGGCCTACCGATTGCTAGATAGGCAGCGAGTTGGCACTTAGTAACGGTAGTGACTAGTAATCAAAAAAAAATACGAGCTTGCAACTTCGAACAGGAATTTTATATTATATTTAATGCTGTGACGTCATAATAAAACCCTTATAACTTTTAAAATAATGGTTCTTTTTTGCAATTTTTGGACGGACAAATGGACGAAAACGTATATGGCTAGAATAGGCTGGTGTTCCTTATCAAGAACATATACCGTAAAGGGTCGAAAACGCTTCCTTATACAGGGTATTGAGTATTTTATTGAGTAGCCCCAACATAACGGTCTGTTTGTGACTGTACTCACTGTACTCATTTGACTGTCCCAGGAGGTCTTGCAGAAGGCCATCCCATCGGCCCGATTTCCAAGCACATTTTCGATGGTTTTGACCTTATGGCGACTTCAATCTCGTGTTTTTGTTCGTCAATCTGGATGGATGGCATAGCACTCAAAACGCATTTGCAAGGCGGCCAGGATACATCGCCCTTTCGGCTGATTATTTAATTTTCTAACGTACTGCGCAGAGGTTCGACTGTAACGTGGCTGAGGTACGTAGCGCCGTCCTACTGGTACCATATCTTCCAACTTGCCGCAACAGATTAACGGTTACGGCGGTTACGGTTACGGCAGTTACTCGTTGTGGATGCATTAACTTCTCCTCGACGTGCGTGTTTTCGGAGCACCAAACACGTCAATTCTGTTTATTGTCGTGACCATCGGGTTTAAGGATATTTTTTATATTTTTATTTTTTCGCATGTTCCTGGTAACCTTAAGGTACCTATTCAATAAAGTTACACACAGAAATTTCTTTTTGGACGCGTTTCCCAAAAATATTATTATTAAGCTGCCGAGTAGAATTTTTTGTGGAGGAACTAGGCCGATTTTTTTTTCCAATTGCTTGGCCGAGTACGATATCGAATTTTTTTTTGTTCCATGTTTCCAGCCTTTAATCGGTTAAAAAATTACGTAAAAAAATTAATTTTTTCACTTATTGTGTAAACATTATCGACGTAACTAGGAATCTAAAATATAATATTGCTCTAAATCAACCCGCTCGCCAAAACGTGATTTAAACATGTGCTATCAAAAATGTTCCAAGGTTCTGGAAAAATTTTTTTTTTCAAGTTAAAAAAAAAAATTTATAAGTTAAAAATGTGTTTTTAAATACTAATAAAAAATACTTCGGATATGTAGGAACTTTTGTAATTAATTTCCTTAATAACCACTCTATTTCTCGGCTCGAGAGTAGAAGACCCAATTAATCTGAATAAAGAAAAAAAAGCGCTCTTCGGCCCATTGCGCGAACTGAAAACGCATCGGATGGTCGCGCGCCTTTAGCTCCTGCATCAATTGCATTTTATAGATACAAAAAAATATCTTCGGCCCATTCCGCGTTCTGAAAATTTGAACTTTGTACGACTTCAGACTAAGGTCTTTAGTCAATAATCGTTGCAGCGACGTGCTAAAAGTGTCCTTTTGATGATGATGGGTTGTCACACACACTCAGCGGCAATATTTTTGGCCGAACGCTCTGGACGAACACGGAAACGCGTTGGCTTGCCCATTAACGATACTGGTTTGTTTACGCACATGTTGAAAAAAATTGGTTCATAAACTGCCTAGAAGGATTTCATTTTTATTTTTCATGCGGTTTCGGTTGCAGACTGATTACTTTGGAACCAGTTGTCAGTATTTCCCGATCTTAAAGATTTGGTAAACCGCAAACCTTTGACTAAATATTTGACAAATTGGCAGCATCATTTGAGCAAAATTGGTAGTCCACCCTGTACATGCAGCATATTTTTCATCAAATACAATATTTTACAGAACTGAAATAGAAAAATGTACAGTTAATTAAAATATATTCTATTAATTTAAATGTGCACATATTTAATTTTACTTTGCTGCTTTTTCCTGTGTGTAAGGTACAAGACAAATAGGTTTACGCTGATTTTACCCGTTCCAGTAGTTCAGGAGCAATATTCAGCTCAGTCTTTCGAGTCCTAACTGTTTTGTTTATCAATCACCTAAACAGAACGTTGAATAAAAATCAACTTATGCTCATTAATCAACTTTGCTTTATTTATTGAATCTTCTCTTAGCTTTGAGACTAACAATAAGTTTTCGAATCTTAAAAGTTAAACATTAACTAACAGTGGACTGTAATTTTGGTTGCGCGTTCCTCAAGTTGGTCGCTGGGTAGGTAAGTAATTGCGACGAAGACGGGATTGGTTGCACAACCTTGTTAGACCTCTTGCAAGGTGGTTGGGGTGCAAAGAAAGCTTGGTGAGGTACTTATCCTTTTCTTCTGCGATAACTGCTTTGACTGGTGGGATGTTCAAGTCACGATGTATGTTTTCGTTGCGAACGTACCACGGTGCCCCGCTGATCGTTCTCAGGATTTTTGATTGAGCCCTCTGGATTATGTCGATGTTGCTATTGCTAGCATACCCCCATAACTGGGAGCCGTATAGGCTTTAGTACTGAGTTGTACAGCAGGACTTTGTAGTCTAAGCTAAGGGAAGATCGAGCGTTGATGAGCCAGTGTAGGCTACTGGCTTTCAACTTTAAGTGTGTTCTTTTGGCTTCAATGTGCCGGCGCCATGTGAGTCTTCTGTCGAGATGTACTCCTAGATACGTTACTTCGTTTGATTGCGGAAGCAGGGTGTTATTTAATGTGAGGGGTGGGCAGTTTTGCCTATTCAGGGTGAAAGTAACGTGCTTGCATTTTTGTTCATTTACTTTAATTCGCCAATCAGATAGCCATTTTTCAACGTCGGCCAAGTGAAGAGCTAGTTGCGCAGTTGCTTGTATTGGACATTTTGAACGGCTGAGTATAGCTGTATCATCAGCAAAAGTAGATGTTGTCAGTCGACTGCTTGTCGGGATGTCTGCTGTGTAGAGGACATATAATGTTGGCCCGAGCACGCTACCTTGGGGGACTCCAGCCAAAATAGAAAAATCGTCAGATATGGCAGTGTTACATCTCACAGCAAATTTTCTGTCGTGTAGATAAGACTCTAAAAGTTTGTGAGTGTTGCTGGGAAGCATTGTCTTGATCTTGTACATTAGGCCTTCTAGCCAAACTCTGTCAAACGCTTGAGAGACGTCCAGAAATATGGCGGTGCAGTACTCACGTTTTTCGAACGCGTTTCGAATTTCTGATGTTATTCGGTTGACCTGCTCAATCGTTGCGTGTTTTTCTCGAAATCCGAATTGGTGTGATGGAATTCCATTCTGGATTCGTAGATATGTGTTTATCCGAGTCAATATGCATTTTTCAAAGAGTTTAGATAAGCATGAAAGTAGGCTTATAGGTCTGTACGATGTGGGGATTGTGGGGTCTTTTCCTGGCTTCGAAATCATTATAATAATTGACTTTTTCCATCTTTTTGGAAAGTGGCCATGTTAACCGATGGCATTGAAGAGATGTGTAATGGTGCGAACGGCACAATATGGAAGCTCCGTGATCATTTTAGGGGTAATGAGGTCGCAGCCTGGAGATTTTCTCGGGTTCATATGGTTTTTGATGATGCTAACGATTTCCAATGGGCGAAACTCGATTGGCTCATGGTGAAGCTGGGTGTCATATGCAAAAGTCGGCAGAGTGAATGCATTGGTGGCAGGATTTGGTTGAAAGACATTTTTAAGGTGGTCGGCGAATGTGCTGGCTCTATCTTTATGCTGCGCGCCCAGCAGCCTGAGGGGTTTCAAATAGGCATCCCGGGTTCTTTCGGTGAGCTAAGAGATGGGTGGGCTCTCCATAGTGAGTGTTTTGAGCAAGTTGATGACAGTTGCTCTATATAACGGCGCTGGGCATATGATTCTTCTTGTTTTAGAGCTTTAGTTAGTTGCCGTGAGGCGTATTTCAAGTTCTGCCTGGCAGATGGCGATCTATAGAATTGGCACTCCCGACGTAAGCGCCGCTTTTCTAGGACAAGCTGTTCGATTTGTAGATTTGACTTCTTTTGCTCGCATTGAATATTTGGGGTTGGGGGTGTGGAAACTCGAGCCGCAGTGACGAGTATGGACTCCAGTGTAGTTACAAAGTTGTCTATGTCAGCTTCGTCGTTGAGGCGAGGACATAGCTCAATATGTGAGCTAATATATTTTCTAAACTTGAGCCAGTTGGTTTTTTGTGAGGTCAGGTTAAACTGGTGTTCTAATATTCCTGGTTGTTGGAGAAGATGAAATAAAACCGGCGAGTGATCAGATGAAAGATCCGAAAGGCATTCGGCGCTTATAAGATTTTTGGGAAGTCAATAAGATCGGGTAGTTTCTTTGGGTCTGTCGGCCAGTATGTTGGTCTACCAGAAGAGACATAGTCAAGCTTGTTGTTGGATTTTATGATTGCATTGTAAAGCAGCTTCCCTTTTGGAGTCACGAGGCGAGATCCCCAGTGTGTGTGTTTGGCATTGTAGTCTCCTGCTGCTATAAAATGGTCACCTAATGTGTTGAAGAACTGCAGAAACTCATATTCGGTTATATTGAAACGAGGGGGGCAGTATACGGCGGCTAGAGTTAGTTGGTTGCCGGTAATCAGTTGTATGCCTATAGATGTGGCCTGTAGATAGTTTTTAGCAGTTTTGTTATAATAGTGGTGCTTAATACGACTTCTGATTAGAATGCCAGTCCCACCATGTGCTTTACCGTCCGGATGATTTGTTCCTTAGAATGAGTAGCCTCTTATTTGAAAATTGTATCTGTTTGTAAGGTGTGTTTCTGAAAGTAGCATTACATCGATGTGATTGTCGAGTAGAAATTGAGTTAACTCAAGTTTGTGCTGTGAGACGCCGTTAGCGTTCCACGTAGAAATTCGTAGGGACGTCATTATTTTGATTGTTGTGAGACCAGCATTTGAATCAGAAGATTTTGGTTTCGCATTAAATCTTGCATAGTTGTGCGCATAAACGACATAAACTCCATTAGGCTCTGTTGCAGGCTAACTATCATTGCTTCAAAGTTGCTTTGTGTCTGCTCCGTTGGTTGACGTTGTTGAGTCATGTTGTGTTCTAGACATGCTGCTTGTGGAAATGAAGTTTTAGATACAGGAAGAGCCAGTCCTAATTTTAGAGCGCTTGCAAATGTCACATTTTTGTTGAGGGTTACGGGTTCTAGTGAGGAGCTGGGTGCAGTCGAAAAGAAGACTTCAGGGTTTGATTTTGATGCTGTGAGCTTTGCGTTGTGGGAGCGGGCAGTGGTTCCTCGTTGATGGATGCGACTTTTTAGCTCCTTGTATATTGGGAAACCTCTGTAGTTGGCTGTATGATTGCCGCCACAGTTGCCGCACTTTTTTACATTGGAGTCGTTTTTGCTCGCTGGGCAGAGTGCTGAGTCATGAAGGTCTCCACAAACTGCACACACTGGGCGTAGTGTGCAGTATGACTTTGTATGGCCATATTCTTGGCAGTTCGTACATTGTACCGGCCCATTGCGCTTATGTGGTTGCTCTACTGTGATTCTACGGTGGAGGAGGATTTGAAGTTTGTATATGGGGTGCACTTCGTTTCTATTAAGGGGCTTAGTTTCCGGTTCGAGCTCTATCTTGAAGAGTGGTTGCGGTTTCCTATCCCTGTTCAAGATATTGAAGACTGTCTTAGTGTTAAAGCCTTTGTCTTGTAGTGCATTTTTTACTTCTTCAGGTGTTACATCGGATTCAATTCCTTTAAGTACAACTTGCAGACCCTTGCTGCTTTTAAGTTGGTACGTGTAGAAGTTCTTTTTCTTGTCATTAAGATATTTAGACAACACTCGGTAATTGTCTTCGTTCTTCGTTTGAACTTTTGTTTCGTGTATGCTGCCCTTCACAAGGGGAATTATATGGAAGTTATCTTTTCCAATAAGCTCAATTATTTTGTTAACAAGTTCATTGCAGCTTTTCTCCCGGATGTATATTGGGGGGGGGCTTCGGTTTCTTCTTCTCAGCTTCGGTAGCTTCGTCAACCTCTTCGTCAGTAGCGTCTTCCAAAATTTTAAATCTGTTTGTATTAATGGGCGTTTCAGTCTCAGCTGAATTATAATTGGCACGGGTTATTTTTCGCTTAGAATTTAGGGGGCTCAGCTTTCTTTTTATTTGGATGTAGCGATCCATACCAGTCTGCACAGCCGGCCTTTTATTTTCGTTGCTTATTGTGTATTTTTCGGGCAGCGCAGCGAACGCCGTTTTTGTGTTGGCTATGGGTTTGTTTATCGATGGCGAAGTTGCTGATGATGATAATAAACGGTTGGTCGATACCGTTGCTGCTGTTGTTGTCGTTGTTGTTGTTGTTACCGTTGCAGTGGTTAAAGACACTGCTGTGCTACTTACTGTTGATAATAATAGGTCAGTGCATACATGCATTGGAGTACACTCGGCACTTTTTGGCTTTAGAGACATCGATGGTAGCGCGGGAGAGCAAGAGCGCGCTCTCTCGCTCGTTACGTTCAAGAGGTCAGTCGAACTGGGGGTGATTGACCGCGTATTGTCTGGGTTTGCATAATTTTCGGTTGCAGTAAACGAGAAATATGCATTATTTCTGATCGATGAGAACCGTCTCTCGTCTTGCTCGCGCTGACGGTGCATGCGGATATCGTTTTGACTCATTGTCTTCACTTTAATTATAGTCTGCGTATATTAATTAATTAATTAATTAATATGTGTGTTTGCGATTACATCGCAAGAAGCGTCTTTTCGCGTTGTAGTAGGTTGGTTAGAAACCAATCTACCTATTTGTGCCCGAGGGTCTTTGCGGAATTTGATTATTTTCGATTTGCACTGGCTAGACCGACTCGCCTAGTGATGCTGATCAAGAATATATATACTTTATAGGGTCGGAGATGTCTCCTTCACTGCGTTGCAAACTTCTGACTGAAATTATACTACCCTCTGCAAGGGTATAAAAATAGATTTTTTAAATGTAACTTTTATATTTTGTAATTTTTTTAAAATTGTTTTCGACTTATTAATAATTTGACAGTTCAGAATTACACTTTGAATTTTATTAAAATCACAAAGCGATGTCATCTAGCTGCCATACGAACTATCGAATAATTAAGCTGCAAATCATCATATCTTCAATGATTTTAAATATATACGCAAGTAAATGATAATTTTAATGTTTTCAAGAATATTTAATTTTTGCAATAGCTGCAAGGGTATATAAACATCGGGTTGCCGAAGTTTGCTTACTTTCTTTTTTTTGTTTGCTTTAAAAACCAAGTACGCTTTCTATAAGTTTCTTTAAAAATGCAAAATGTTTTCATTCCTTCTAAAAATATAACAAATTGTTGTATAAATGGATTTTTTATAAGAATCGAGGTGGCCATTGATAACCAAGATATAATTCTTTCATGTATATCTTAAGAAAAGTGGGATCCATCGAAAACCTTCTCCGATGGACGGCGAATTATAAAGTACTCACGGTTGTGTCCACAATTCTTTGGCCGACCGATAGTCGGGTCAAAATTGATCAATTTTTATGTTTGTTTTTGGCAGAGGGTTTAATACGCCCTGTTCCAAATTTCACTTCCAAAAAAATCACACAGATTCGAATTTCCCAGACCTTTTCCAGTTTTCACTTCCAACAGATTCACGCAGAATCTAAATTCCCTCTGTTAATTCTCTGTTAACTTCCTAAAAAATCTCACGGAAACTTTCACCCAAGCAATTGGCTGGCGGATTCAATTCCGCTAGCGCAAATTAATAAAGTGCAGATGATATTTTTATCTTATTCTTTGATGTTTTATGAAGAACACTCACTGCATAACAAAATTGGTTAATAATAACTTGTTTGACTTTTAAAAAATTATTTTGCGGTTGCACCTCAGGATCGATTTCATTCGGCATTTTAGGAGGCTGCAAGGGTTGTCATGGTACGAAAAAAAGTATTTTTCTGGGACTCTTCTGGGGCTTTTTGTGTTCGTTTAAATGTCGTAAGATAGGTATTTATTCAAAGTTTAAACTTAACATAACTTAACTTACCGCTTAACTTAATGTTTTATGGGTGCGAAACGTGTTTCGTTTCCTTTTTCATCGCCTTTGGCAACTCTCGTTCTCAACACTACTTGTGAAAGGTCACAACGCTGACATCAGAAGTTTTTAGCACTGGCCATAAAGCGGCATACAATATTTTGAAAATATGTACGCGTTAAAACAGTATTCCATTAACTGAGGGACATCAGCGGGCCAAAATTTAATTAGCCCTGAGGCCGCAAAGCTCTGACAAATCAAACACTTGACAAACAAAAGGGACAAAAAGAAAGGAAATTTCTTATTTTGAAGGGAAATTCGAAAATTTTATAAAATTCAGTTCCGAGTGAAAAGCGGAAACGGCCTGTATTACTTTATAAATTATAACTCGATTTTGAAAATTTTTAAGTCTAACGATAGGTATGACCGATTTTTTATTTTTTAAATAAACTTGCGCTGCGTAAAAAATTTACTAGAATCCGTAATTAAAATCTCTAGCTTTTATAGTTTCCGAGACGTTCATACGGACGGACAGACAAACATGGCTAGATAGACCTATTATTATTCAAGAAAATATAATATTCCTTCTACCTGTTAAATACTTTTCAACGATAACAATAAACCCTTTTACTCAACGAGTACCGTGTAATAAAATTGGTGGTGGTACGTTTGGTTTCTCATTATATTACAGATATTTTTATATATAGCATCTTAGACTTTTTTCTCATAATTAATTTAACGGAAGTTAGCTCTATTTTTCTTGTTGGCTATAAGATCATAAAATATTTAAGAAATTAATATCGTACCACAATAATCTAAATCGTACTAATTTCTTTCTTAGCAATTCGGTCGAAATGCTGGAGAACTTATAAAACAAGCAGCCAAACGGCAACAGGAACTTAAGGATCCTCAGTTAAGGGACGACTTAGCAGCTGCTCGTGCGATGCTTAAAAAACATTCAACTATGCTTTTAACTGCGTCAAAAGTGTATGTTCGCCATCCCGAACTAGATCTAGCAAAAGTGAATCGCGATTTTATTCTGAAACAAGTGTGTGATGCTGTCAATACCATAAGCGATGTTGCTCAAGGAAAGTCTTCCCAACCGACAGATATTTACAGTGGAGCAGGAGAGTTGGCTGCAGCTTTGGACGATTTTGACGTAAGTAAGATTAAGATTACTATTATTATAATGAAGATTTCTATTATTTCCGTTAAATACAAATCAAAAATTACAACATTTAAATCATGTTCACGATCTTGTGTTCCTTCCACTCTATACGGAACAAACAATAAAATAATTTAAGCAAACAGTTGCAGTATAAGCTTATAATTTAATAACTTAAATAGCGACCAAAAACTTTATAAAATTGTTATTATATTTGACATTAAAATGAAGGATCTAAAAGCTAAAATTTTATAATTAAGGCAGTGTCATAGTAATGAAGTGTTACCTAATAGAAAAATGTTGTTTCGTACTACAAGAATTTCTAGAATTCGAATTTAAAATCTCTAGTTTTTATAGTTTCAAAATCTTGACGTTCATGCAGCTTGCAAATGAGGCTCTAATATTGTGGCGCTCAGGTGATAGTCGAGGGAGGATTTAACGATAACGGCAGCACCACCACGATGCCGATCAGGGTGGTTGGCAGAGTGTACAGCACATCCATAAGTACAGAAAAAATAACGCCTGGTAAAATGCCTAAGTAGAATGTCAATGTTGCGTTCCTGGTGGAAGTGCTCAACCTCCAGAGATTGGATAACTAAGCCATCATGCTGCTTCACCTTAATATAACAACTGATTTCAGAAGGCTTCTGACAGGTCTTGACCGGTCGTTCAGTCAGAGAGGTCTTGTCAGCAGTCACAATGTTTTGCTGGCATAGTGGGCCCATTACATTGTGGCGTGAAACACATGCTGGTAAGAGCTGATTTGAGGATACAGGAAGACGCGAGGTAAAAAAGTTTTGTGAGCCGAGGGTATAGATGTTTTAAGGATACGCTTTTGAATCCAGCTTACGTCTTTCAATCGCCTCTAAAAAGATAGGCAGAAGGAATGGGCAAGCCTTGTCCTTCTTGTCATGGTCACCAGCACTTCTGGCCCAGCTTGGCAAAAGTGAGCAACAATTTTTAGAATGCCAAATTCTTGTCTTCTGACCTTATTGAACTTATTCTCTGAAGTTTCACTGTCCCCACTAGATAATCATATAACCAATCACTAAATGAGTTGATAAAGTCATGTCAGCTTAATAGCTAAAGATTTGTAACTTTCGCAATCGTATTTTTTAATGCGTTCGCAGATCCAGTTTAAAACCGGTGGAGATTAAACGGATATATCATATAGCTGCCATAGGAACAATCAGGCCGAAATGGTGGATTTCGCCGTTCTATTTAAGTTTGTGTTTTTAACGCTGGGCTTAGCCCTAAAATATGTTTTTATAGTATTAGAGATTTTATCAAACTGGTTGTATATATCCTAAAGCCTATAACTGATCATGTTAAAAAGTCTTGGTTATCGGACGACTATATCCAGGAAAAGACAAATTTAAAAAATGAACACATTTAGTCAAATACGCATTTTATTCCATTCAATACATTTCGAATTTTGTGCATTTGAATGGCTTTACTCTATTTTTTATTCCCGTTACTCGTTTACACTATAAAGTATATTTTTGATCAGGATCAATAGCCGAATCGATCTAGCCAGTCCGTATGTTAATTGTTAATTATTTATTAATGTAAGCAATGAAGTGCTTGTGAAAATAATTTTTTTTATCATATAATTCTATGATGCCAAACGACAATACGGGGAAATTTTTAACGATACGCCCCTACTCACTTCGAGGGGTAGGCACATAAAATTACGAATCAGAATATGACAAAAAGTTAACAGTTTATTATATTTACACGCTTTTTTGGGAGCCACGTATACTTTGTTTATCTTATCTTTAACTTTTATTGATTTATAGTTAACAACAACTAACTGCTAATTTACACCTACATGCTAAAATAAGTTAACTTAAATAAATAAATATTACAAGATTCGAGAAAAGCATAAATGTTTGATGACAACCCATCAATAGAATTTTCCAAAGGTATTACAGGATACACTGCATTATAATTTGAACAAAGCACAAAGCAAAGGGCTCATGAAGGGCAAAGTTGGATCTACAAATTGGCAAGTGAATAGGGCAAAAAGTACGATTAAATCTTGAGCGAACAGCGATGTCAATATAGCTAAGGAGGAGGCCAGAGTTCACCTCACCTATGATAAGCTTATGCCATAAAATTACTCCGATGCACATTCTACGATGTTTTAAAGACTTTAAATCAATTAACATTAACCTTGCCGAGTAAGGTGGCAAACCCCTCACCGGGTCCCAATTTAGCTGTCGAAGAGCAAATAATAAAAATTGCTTATGGACTGACTTGATTCATTTTTGTTGATCAATATATTGAGGGCAGAAAACCAATAAGAGCCATGTTGTGCGAGAGAAATAATGGAGGCACATATATGTTGAAGTTGACAAGTGACCAGCTGCTCGAAAAGTTTAGGTATAACAGAAAGTTTGGCTATACCACGATAATTTTTAACATCGGACCCTGAACCTTTTTTATGAGTTGGAATACAAGTAATAAGAGATTCATTCCAAATTCTCGGAAACTCTGAAGATAATAAAGGTAAGTTAAATAGAAACGTGATTGGCAAAGACAGAGCTTCGGCACAGTTTCTTAGAACAGGGATGTTTTCAGGGTAAGGCCGCCTTAGTCTGAATTTTTGCAACGATCTCATCATTCAACAAGGCAGAGAAAAGGGAGGGCTTCTGAGGACATTTGCGAGAGTGTCGTTATTAACAAATATTAAGTCAAAAAGTCTATCCATATGTTTCTTAACAAAGTTTATCTGACCCAGAGACAAGACCGTCAGGCCGTCGATAAAGTCGTGCTGGTTTTCGACAAAAAACAGATTGGAGTCCAATGAATAAATCCAAGACACGTTAGATATGTTAAAATCGCCAATTATAATTAGGTGGTCCTCATCGACAATAGAAGAGGATACTAATTAAATGGCAGACAGGTGCATTAAATAGAGAGAAGTATCAGATCTAGGTGGAATGTAAAAGCAAGTTATATAAATATTAATGTTATTGATATTAATTTTAACTGCAACGAATTCAATGGAATGCGGGTTTTCAAAAGGAAAAATCTCCGATGAAAGTGATTTGTAAACTGCAATTAATACGGTCAGTTCCATAGGTAAAACACTTATCAACGAATATTTCTTGATCGGAAACCGAAGAGTTTAGCCATGTTTCAGTTAACGCAATAACGTCGGCGTCGGTGGAAAGACTATTAACATACACCTTACTCAGTTTACCCAGTGGCTTCGCACATTTTGGTATAAAATTGAAAGATTCGTTTTACTTAGATTTTTGAAGCAGCTGATTTTGAGCCACGAGGCTGGTCTTTCTGAAAATATTCATGTACTAAAGTATTAACTGACCAAAGTGTGGAATCAAGTGCCTTAGAGAAATAAGAATCAAAGATACGAGTTTAAAAGAAGAGAGTCGTCACGAATATTGATTTTTGAATAACCTCACTCAGAGGAATCCCAGAGACATCAGAAGTTGCCACGCTGTTTCTTGAACGGTTACTTCTCGGAACACCACTTAAAGGAACATAAGTGCGTTTAGGAGCCGCAAGGCTTGGGCCAGGCATATCGTTGGGGAAGGAAACAGCACCAGATGTAGAAGCGGATGTAGGAGCAGAGTTGGTAGCAACAGGAGCAAGTTGTAATTCAAGAGAGACCATGTTTTCTTGCGGTAGAACATTGCCAAGTGATTCCGTAGCCAATGAGGCACGCGAGGGAACAAAAGAAGGTCCACAAGGGGAAGTGTGAGCCAGTGGCAGAGACGGTGTTAAGTAGTTCGGCGAAAGGTCCATATTATTATCGAGATGGATGGTAAATCATAAACAGGAAGTTGAAGATTATTATTTGGGATTTTTCTATTCGTTGACTCGCTAAGAATCTTAAGTCCAAGAAACTGAGCTTCCACTGCCAGGAATTTTTCATTCATAGCGTTGAAGATTTTACGAACTTCAATAAATCCAGTCCTAGTTTGCCTCATGAACGTACGCATTTATCCGTCATCTCGCGGCAAGACGTGCAGGCCCAGGTAAAACCCCAACACGGCCGTTGAAGCCAGCTCCAGCACACTTAACATGCGAACAGTTATCACATAACCAGCAGATCAGGTAGGTATCGCCACTAATATACTCGCATTTATTAGCAGTGCAAACGACGGTCATTTTGGTTAATTATCAGGTCACTATGCACAGAAGAAGAGAGGAGCGCGAGTGTAGTTTGTGAGCATCAGTATCAGCCTCAAGTGTAAGCGAGAAATGTTGGGCAGCAGCTGCAAGCCCTTAACGGCAGCGGAGCAGATACCGTATAAACGTTGAAGCAGCAGCGGGGTGAAGAGCGGTCAGATGTAGGCGTTGAACAGCAGAGCAGCAGCCACCATGACCATGCAGAGCAATAAGAAAAATAGTCAATTGGCAGCTTATTTAATAAAATATACCGTCATTAACTTTTAATGACTATATATGTATAATACGTATTTATGTAGGTAGCAGGGTTACTGACAACCGAGCTAAGCAAAGTACGTAAAACTCCGAAAAAAAACAGTGTGAAAGAGGAGTGTCGAATTACACGTCCGTTCAGATGAAACTCTCTGCAGTTCCTGCTCTAAGACATGAGACTTAAGTTTTTGGACTCAGTTATGCTATTGTTTTAGAACTTATTGAGTTATTAAGTCCTCTGCGGCCGCTCTGCCGCTGCTTGTCCATTGCTTTGCCGCAAAAAAAACTATTCTATGCTATCCTGTCCTATCCCGTGGTAATGGCTGATGTGGAGAGACAGAGTAAATGAACTTATAGTGAGGGGTGTTGGCTGACAATGCAGTTCCATCGTCGAGGAGTAAGAATTGACTTGAGCTATGATAATGAATATTTTTTCGTCACTTGCGGAAAAATGACCGGCTAGAGCTTAGAAAACTTTTGAGCGAATTGGAAAAAAAATGGTAGTGTTCTATGCACCTGGTATCCAAAATTCCTTACTAACTTACAAGTAAAGCTTGTGGAATTCTACTATGCAAACAATGATTTCTCATTAAAGAGGAACAGTTTTTGTACAAAAACATAATTGTTCTCTAAACTAACTACTACACTTAGAGTTGGCGAACGCTAGCGATTACTGACGAGGTAAATGTATTTTAGGTGGTAACCTTAAATTAGTTTTCATGTTCATTTGATAACCAATAAAATGATGACCATACTTTGCGGTCAACAACGGCCGTCAACAAAGACTGGTGCTAATCTTACGTAAAACATTTATATCGCACCCTGTATTTTTGCATAAAGTCTTATAAGTTAGGTCGATTTTTTAAACTCGGTTTTTTATGTAACGTTTACATGGACAGTGTCATCCCCTTATCCTATGCGCTTTAGTGCATTAAAGGCTTTGCAAAAAAAAAAAGTAGAGCAACATGCGATTTGTGGTCTGCGCATTGACTTTAAAGTGTATCACTCATACGTACTGTTGCCTTTGATAAAATATTTTGTTTTCATATAGTTGGCGTGGACTTGGTGTTATTTATTGGGTCTTGACGAAAAGGTAAACTTGTTACTTTTACAAACTGCTTATGAAATAAAAAATCCGTATGGCTATTGATCCCGTGATGGGATCAAGAAATCGAATTTCTTCTTTTTTGTGTTTAGCAGTTTTTACATATTTTTAAAATATATAAAATTTGGTGACCCAATTAAGTGTGAATGGTGGCCAACAAAACATTTGCTAAAATTTTATTAACATTTCATACGCGCTTATTTTTAATTGCACAGGTCTTAACGCAAATGTTTTACTTCAGGTTACTTTCGTAGTCGGGAAATTAAAATTCATTAAAATTTTCTATACCAATGTTAATTTGCAGCTGAAATTAAAATTGAAACTTGCATAAATGAATAAAAAATGCATAAATTTATTTGTTTTTTTTTTTACCTAATTCCATTTAAGAATAAAATTGATAAATTCAAGAGTTCTTTATAATCGCTCCGTTTTTGCCCAATTTGAACTTGCTCCGTTTTTTTTTTTAAGAGCTTCTAGCATCTTGTAATGTGAATACTATTAGGGATTGTCCTTTGCTTTATAGGAAACATCTTCTAAAGCAAACCGTGTCTGTTATATAAAGAATATTTTAATATTAAAAAAAATGTTAATCGTACTAGCACAAGCTTTCCCTTCCCCTTATTCATTAGCCATTGGATCCGTTGTTTCTTCAAAAACGAAATTCAGCTTTCCAACCAAATGTTTTTTCTGTTCTCCATTTTCTTACCTTTTGTGAACGACATCAATTGCCCAAAACTCATACTGACTTACGTGCCGTATGAGTATTTTGTATGGAAATTATGAGACCAATGTGCAAGGTCATAGAATTAATTTAAAATTGTTTGGATATTTATTAAATTTATTTTGCACCAATATTTACTATTTAAAATGGTGAAAGTAAAAATCCTTAGAAAAAAACGCCCTAAAGGACACTTTAAGATGTTAAAGAGTAGGTTTTCTTTAGTATTCCGTGCAATACTGGAAATACCACAATGTAATGTATAACAACTGGATAAAAATTATAAAATTTGCTTAATTTAAATTGGTCCAATGACAAATTCACAAAGATATGGGGAACATCTGGTGCTTTGATGTTAGCTTTTAAATCCGTACTATTTTCTTTTAACAAGTTGTATGGTCTCGCCCTATATAAGCCCTTAATACTGACAATACGAATTGGGTCGCGTTATATGCCCTCAAGCACTCTAAAGGTACTTATGGTACTTAATAATCACAGCAAACAGAATTGCAAAGAACTTTCGCATTGAATACAACAAATGAAATATTGTAATATGGACTACTGTAACTAAGCCAAATTTGAACTATCCACAGTAATTCCCCATTTTTATTTGTTTAAATATCGCATAAGCCTAACATCCCTATTGTGCCTTTCGGGGCGAAATGCAAAGTGACTACATTTATACTTAAAGAGCACTTAAAGTTGCCAAAACCGCAATGTTGGGGATATTTTATTTTATATCCATTGTAAAACGCATCTTTTTTGTTGGTCGCCATATATAACTCGATTATTAGATTTCGGATAAGGGTGTAGGATCCATATATAGTTTTTGGAACGGTCAGTCGGTCTGGCAGCATTGGCTTATCCATTGGACGTTTTAGAACGGCTCACGCGTATGCACAATGTGGGGTCAAATGCTGCATAGTCCTAGCCACTCTAACTCTGATTCTGCACTACTTGGACCACAGACCGAAGCTTCTCAAAACTGGGAGGCACCTGCTCCAGCCAATGCTGTTGATGTTCCTGTTCCCAGCCTACTTCTCCAATTATTCCTGAGACCTCCGGTGTGGCATCAAGAAGCTCCGTTCTACCCTCGAACAATGAGGGCCACCTAGTTCACACCACTCACCCAATTACTGATGTGGCCCCTTTATCCAGATTATCAGCTTTGCCTTTGAAAGGCATGATGATGCTAAAAACTACTTGTCATAAACTTTGTGCACAAGTCGATTCTATTAGCTTTTCTAAATTCCATATTAAACAAAAACGAGATATCTCTTGAGGTTGCAGAGTGTTTCTGGGTGTTTACCTTGAATTAAAGCCCTTTTTTTTTTCTAGATGTTGTAGTAGTTCATTGAATTATCATTATTTTATAATCCAGAGTAGAGGGGAGAGAATTCCTCATTGTAGCGAGACCCGATCCCATAGTAGAGGTCTCCATTCTGATGATGAGCATTTAGTGTATGATCCTCGCCAGGGTTTGTTCAACTTCAAGACTTTAAGACTAGTCAGTGCTCGGAAGATTGCTACTGGGTTGACTATGCTGAGTCTCATCTATGTCTAGAAAGGCCGAAGTTTTTCTTATGTTGGAATCCTTTTTCAATCTTGGATTACGGTTTCAGGAAAGGTTCGGGTCTACTGTGGTTCTAATATTGGTGTCTATCAGCCTTTCCAGGGTTTTACGTAGGAATGAGGATAGACTTATTGGTCTGAAGTCTTTAAGGGATGTGTGTGACGGTTTCCCAGCTTTGGGGATGAGTATATGCTGCCAAAATAGGGAGTTATATATGATAACGGTTAACTACGTCATGATAATATGAAGGGTCTTGTGCTGGGAAAAAACCGTCTGGTCCTGGGGACTTAAAGTGCTTGAACGTGCTTGTAGCCCATTTTATGCGCTCTGCGCTTGATAATTCTAGGATTTCTTGCTCGTCAAGAGGTTCTAAATTACTTAAGTTGTTGCTTCTTGGAGGTTAGAGGGGAGGTGAGTGCCTAGAAGCAACTCTAGAGTTTCTTCTGTCCAATGGCTTGTAGGTTTTTTAAGATATCCTATGGCGGTAGGAGATTTAGGTAGAATCTTCCTTAGCCGAGCTGCCTCGGTGGTGTTGTTTGCAGCCCACCATAGGGGTTTATGAGTAGATTTGACCTTCCTACTGGGGCAGGCTTTTTTCAAGGTATACCGCAGGTATCTGTGAGGATGTCGACTATCTTCTCAAGTTCTTTCCGGGTGTTGGGAGTGAAGGAAGGGAGGGTCTTTAGGTTAGTGGCTACGGTTTTTGTGTAGCAACCCCAAAGTGTTAGTTTTCCTAAGAATGGTTATATTCGTGGGGTTTAGGTATAGTATATCTTTGGTAAATTCTATGGAACGGAGGTAGGAGAAGGATTCCCCGATTTGGTCAATCAGAGTCTCGGAGGATAGAGTAATATCCAAAACATCCCTTTCTTGTCTTAGTGATTAAGGTCGAGTCATTACCTTTATTGCAGATATATAAGTTTGACAAGTTTGCGTCCGCTCTTACGACGAGTTTCTTTGTTGAGGGAGCATGGACTCGTTCTTGCAATGCACACTGGTCCCAAAGTCCAAAATTTGTGCAGTAATTAGAAAAATGGAGATATACGCTTGAAACTTGGTACAGTTAATGGTTGTTGGATATAAAAAGCCTGCGCAAAAATGGTTTGCGATCGGGCCACGCCTTCCTTACCTCCCCTTATAAACAACAAAATTACTCATACGTCCGTTTGTCAATTGAAATTGCTTTCAGTTTTACATGGCTTAGATTTTAGTTTCTTATCAGAAAATAAATATTTTAAATGAAAAAATAACTAAAATAGAAAACGAGGAAAGTTTTCGGCTAGTTTTATTTATTTTTTTTATCACATATATTTATTAAATTAATCATTTTCTACATCTAAATCAAAAGAATAGTCATTAGTAAATTCAGTTGTGTCCAAGTCATCTCCATCATCATGTGCATCATCTGTATTAATATTATTATTTAAGAAATTGACATTTGGCCTGCACTTATCTTTTGCAGCGATAATTTTTTTGTAGCTCGGATAAATGTCGCAATTCCTGCATTTACTTTGCAGCCTTATGCTCATATACTGTTTTTTTGTAAAGCCGTTTTCAATTAAAAAGTCTAAGGCTTCTTCTGGAGTGAAAGGTACATGCTCTGCTTTGGAAGATACTTCCTCAACGGTCAATCGCGCCTTTTTTGCAGCCAAGTTTGCTGCATGAGCAAGAAGATTAACGTCGTTATTATTTTTAGATGAAAGATCGGCAGCTAATCTTTGCTTTAATCGGCAACTTCCTGCATCATAGTTTAGTCGTGGGCGTCCTGAATTTTTGGGGGCCTCTTCCATAAAATCAGATGGTAATAATTTGATTTTGAAACGTAATGCGAGCCAGCTTCTTCTTAAGTCTTGAAACATTCCGGTTACAATTGTTTAACCGTGTTTTTAATGCAGCAACAAAGTTTGCTATTTTCTTGTCTATTGAGTTCTTTATATGTTCCTTTAATGTTTTAATAATATGCTGCAGCACAAAATCATAAATACTTTTATTTTCACGACCATTTGCCAGCCAAACCTCTACCATTTCAGCATAGCTCAAATCGATGTTGTCTGTCAAAAAACAATATTTCATGGAATCGGGCAAAAACGGACAAAAAAAATTAGTGTAATCAAAAAATATATATGTTAAAGATAACATCTGTATCAATAGTTTCTTAAATACGATTAAATACTATATACCTTTATTCCACGGAACACGACATAAGTTAGGTTAGAATTGCTAAAACACATAACATCACAAAAACACATATTAATAAAGAAATTACACATATAACAAATATTGCAATATTACATAATATTTCACATACCTGCACAATTATCATCTATTTTGAATTATTGCAATCGAGATATTAGATTTTACACAATTTGTTTTCAAACTTTGCATTAATTTCACGAGAAAGCAATGCCAAAGTTTGCGGTAAACGATCAGCTGATTTCCAGGACTGCCAGCGATCGCAGGGATGCAATTTCAATTGAAACTCTTTTATTTTCAATTGCCCTGAATATTACTCTATCGCAATAAAATATTGTTTTTGCCCAACTCCTAAAAAAAAAAATTGGGTTCTTGCACAAATTTTGGACTTTGGGACCAGTGTGCAATGTGGTGTTTGTGGTCATGGGCTAGGTAAAAAGATGCGATGGTATGTCTTTTGTGGGTGTCTAGCTCTAGTCTGACCTTTGTGAGGTCACCGTCGTTAAACTGAGGAAGAAAATAGGCGTTAAGGTGTGACTTACAAGTAATAGGGATGCAAGTTTTGGTTTTGTCCTTACCACTGTTGTAAAATGTGCTATACCTGGGGGTGTTAAGTCCACACATTTTGTTACCCACTATCCAAGGTTCTTGAATAACAATTACATCTATTGCGCTTGTCGTGAGGCACTTTAGCTGTGGCTTCTAACTCCTCTGGAACGTCCGAAAGTTTGCTCCGGGTGTCGACACAAAGTCTGTGTCGGTTGACACATAGCCTGTGTGGTTCGTTTCCTCATCCGGTTCCATCTCTTCATTACTGAGGGGTTACGCGCAAGCTGCCAGGTGGATGGCCGCCAATTAAACAGCAAAGTTTTATTTTTTTTTTTTTCCGCTTTTTTCTATGGGAGTATATAGTCGTCCGATTTTGATGAAATTTAAAGCGTAAATTCTGAATTTTTTAACCATTGTTATACCTTTTGTCAAAAAAGTACCGGGACTGGGTTAATAAAACACACATTTTCCATTTAATAATTCAAATTTATTTTGTCGCCTTCAAAGTAGTCCCCATTAGAGGCAATACACATATGCCAGCGATTCTGCCAGTCTTTAAAATATTTTTTATAGGCGTTTTCCGGGATAGCCTTCAACTCCCGTGCCGAATTTTGTTTGATGTCTTCAATGGTGCTAAAACGGGTTCCACGGAGCTGCAACTTGAGTCGAGGAAACAAAAAGAAGTCGCACGGGGCTAAATCTGGCGAATACGGAGGTTGTTCGATGGTATTTATGGAGTTTTTTACCTTGTATTCGTTCACAATCGTAGCTCGATGCGACGGCGAGTTGCCGTCGTGAAAAATCCACGAGTTGTTTGCCCACAATTCCGGTCGTTTTTTCCGAATTCTTTCACGCAAGCACCGAAGTACGGTCAAGTAAAACTCCTTATTGACCGTCTGTCCCTGTGGCACGAACTCATGATGCACTAGACCGTGAATATCGAAAAAAATAATGAGCAACACCTTGACTTTCGACTTGCTTTGGCGCGGCTTTTTCGGTTTTGGAGCATCTTTCGGTCGTCATTCGGACGATTGTTGACTTGTAAGCGTGTCGTATTCATACATCCACGTCCCATCAGCTGTAAAGATACGTTTCATGAACGTGGTGTCGGAATTAGCGCGATCCAGCATGTCGGCAGACACCTGCTTTCGGTATTCTCTTTGCAGGAAATTCAGCTCTTTTGGAATTTCATTATGAAATTCGGCAAGCAACTAGAACATAGACTGACGTAACCAGCGACTGTAAACAAGGTACTAGACAGTTCGCTTACAAATTTCACTTCGTAATGCAGAACATTGTTAACAACATAATAAAAAAAAAAAATTCAAAAATCGGTTCAGCACAGGCTTTTTAATTAATCCAGTCCCGGTACTTTTATGACAGAAGGTATGTTGAAGAATTAAAAAAAAAAACTTAAAAAACGCCAAAGTTAAAATTTTAAAATTTTTTTTCCGATTGTTTCTATGGGAGCTTTATGCTCGTTCCGACATATATACTAACTGCAATAGAAAGACATCTTTTGGGAAAGTTTCAAAACTGAGGGACTAGTTTGCGTAGAAACGGACGGACAGACGGACATGGCTAGATCGACTCCCCTAGTGATGCTGATCAAGGATATATATATTTTTTTGGGTCGGAAATGTCTCCTTCACTGCGTTGCAAACTTCTGACTGAAATTTCGAATGACTATGACGTTTTTCCCACCAAAAAACACAATAATTCTTTTGCATATGGGGAGAGACAATCCCAGAAATTGCGGTTAAGATGAGCCGATTGAGCTCCCTGAAGCATTCGCCAGCGCCTTCAACCAGTGCCTCACGTAACGCATTTTTCCTGAGCGATGGAAGTCCAGAAGTTATTTTTGCTAAGCAAGCCGAACGAACCACCGAAGGGTCCGTCGTCCTGCAGGCCAATATGCTTGATAGACCACAGACTGTAGGAAGCCAAATTCGCTGAGGGAGACCTCTCACCAATGCAATTTGGCTTAAGGAAAGCAAAATCCACGGTCGATGCAATTGCGAGTCAGTAAAGAGTACTTTTTAAACGTGACCTCGAGCATCAAGAATTCCATTAACTCGGCACTGTGGGACGTCACCAAAGAAGTACAGCACTTAGGCGTACCGGATGCATTGGTGGGCATCATACAGTCGTACTTCAGCGATCATTTTCTGCTGTTCTACACAGACCGAGGAACGCTCAAACATAGAGTAACTTGCGGAGTACTTCAAGGGTCAGTACTGGAACCGTTGCTGTAGAATGCAATGTACGACGGAGCATTGAGACTACCACTACCGGGAAAAACAAAGGTCATAGGTTTTGCAGATGATATAGCCATAGTAATCGTGTCAAAAAGCCATCCAAGAAGCTGAAGGCATAGGAAACGCTTCAGTGGCTACAATAGCTCTCTTCGGTTGGGCTTGACATAGCGCACCAAAGAGTCGTGCCATTCGAGTCGAAGGCATCTCGCTAAAGTCGGCGAAAGCGAAACGATATCTAGGAGTTTTTTTTGGATACAAGGCTGTCGTTCCGGGAGCACCTCGCGGAAACGAACAAAAAGGTGGCCAACGTAGCTAGAGCGCTATCGCGGATAATGCTGAAAAACAAAGCAGGGACGCAGAATTCTCCTTCAGACAGTGTGCAAGGCTACAATCCTGTACGCCGTACATGAAGGGTCTGAAATCTACGGACAGGCTTTGTATCTTAGAGTGTGCTCTGGTTTCCGAGCGTTATCGGATGACGCAGCCCACGTCATAATTGGCACGGTCCCTTTAGATTTGCTGGCGGTTGAGGCAAAGGAGATCCACGATGAGCTTTAGATGTTGGGAGGACTGTGCACCTCATCTCACAGGCGAACAGCCAAGGCTTACGCTCGTGGAAGAAGCATGGAAGGGTTGCAGACCCGCTGGCAACAGTCGACGAAAAGACGCTGGACCTTTCGGATCATACCAGAGTAGCCAAATGAACGCAAAAAAGTCAAGAAGAATTTATTTCTGGCAGACCCAGATCCTAAGCAGACATGGGTTCTTCAGACGTTACCTCACAAAGTTTGGCCACGATGACGACCACAACTGTCCCAGCTGCGGCGTCGAGGAAACCGTTGGGCATGTAAATATTACTTGCCCACGGTTCGACCACGACCGATAAGGTATTTTATAGGACTTTGGGGACTCAACGATCTTAGGAGATCAGCTGATTTCGGACCAAGGGTTCTTGAACCGGATTAGCAGCTTCGAAGCGGTCTTTATGAAGCGACCCTACGGAGCAAAGCCTCGCGGTAGTACCGCAGGGATTCAGGATCTTCTTTCCCCTTACCCACCCCTTCTACTCACTTATATACCTCTTCCCGTCTTCTTCCATAACGCTGTAAATATTCGGTCACCCAAATTATACTAAATTAAGTTGATTAAAAAAAACCCTGATTTCACACATACAGTTTTTTAGACAATAGCCCAATTATGCTACCAGGCTACCAGCAAACAATTTAAATCTCTTCTGACGTATAGTTGTCCTACACTCAGAAAACTAGATTCCTTGAATTAAGGAAAACATGACGTAATTTTAGGAAAAATTACTTAAATTTGTGCTTTAAATATAAAATTTAGGAAACATGACTTAAAACGAAACCCAATAAAAAGCACAAATTTAAGGCCAATATTCCTAAAATTAGGCCATGTTTTTCTTAATTCAAGGAAAATCTAGTTTTCTGAACTAAATAAGCTAGATCTTCCAAAGTCGTGAAACAACCTTTTTTTTTGTAAAGACTTGTCTTACACAAACTAAATTATTACAGGATTCTAACACAAGTCTCTAAAAGTTTTCGAAACCGACACACCGAAAAAAAGGTATTATTTGAATCAATTTTGAACGGAGCATCGGATCCAAGCAAAGTTCGGTTCCATCGACGCGAATTTTCAACAAAATTTAAACTGTGCTTAAACTGTGGAGTATTTTAAAAAACACAGTGCTGCCCTCTCATCACAAAATAATAATTGTCTATAATAGCCTAGCTTATATTAATAATAATATATCACTTTAATTAAAATAAGAATTTTTATACCCTTATAATGTCAGTCAGAAGCTTGCAACGCAGTGAAGTAGACGTTTCCGACCCTAAAGTATATATATATTATTGATCAGCATCCCTGGCAGAGTCGATCTAGCCAAGTCCGTCTATCCGTCCGTTTCTACGCAAACTAGTCTCTCAGTTTTAAAGCTATCTGCATGCAACTTTCCCAAAAGTTGCATTTCTATTTCAGGTAGTCTATAAGTCGAAACGAGCCGGATCGGACGTCTATAGCATATAGCTCCCACAGGAACAATCAGAAAAATAAATGAAAAAATGAAAGCAAAGTTTGCTGTTTTTTTTTAATTTTTTTTGTAGTTCTTCGACATTTATATTTCAGAATTACGGTTAAATTTTAATCAAAATCGGACGACTATGTCATATGGCAAAAAACTTAATTTAAAAGAAATTATAAAATGTAACTTTTCTATTTTGTAATTTTGTCTAAAACCTATTTTTGGCTAATTAATAATTTGACAGTTCAGTTAATTTAATTGAGATCGGAAAACGATATGATTTAGCTGCCATAGGAACTATAGAATAATTAAGCTGCAAATCATCATAGCTTCAATGTTTTTAAAAATGAACGCAAGTAAATCATAATTGTAATGTTTTCAAAAATATTTAATTTTTGCAATAGCTGCAAGGCTATATGAACCTCGTCTTGTCGAAATTTGCTTATTTTCTTGTTATACCCTTGCAGAGCGGATTATAATTTCAGTCAGAAGATTGCAACGCAGTGAAGGAGACATCTCCGACCCTATAAAGTATACATATTCTTGATCAGCATTACTAGGCGAGTCGATCTAGCCATGTCCGTCTGTCCGTCCGTTTCTACGCAAACTAGTCTCTCACTTTTAAAGCTATCTGTAAGAAACTTTCCCAAAAGTTGTCTTTCTATTGCAGGTGGTATATAAGTCGGAACGAGCCGGATCGGACGACTATAGCATATAGCTCCCATTGGAATAATCGAAAAAATAAAATAAAAAAAATTATAACTTTGGCGTTTTTTAATTTTTCTATTAGTTTTTTGACATATAGTAATGGTTAACTATTTCAGAATTATGGTTTAAATTTCATCAAAATCGGACGACTATATCATATAGCTCCCATAGGATAATCGGAAAAAAATACAAAAAAAATTATAACTTTGCTGTTTTTTAATTTTTTTTATTAGTTCTTCGACATATAGTAATGGTTAAATATTTCAGAATTACGGTATAAATTTCGTCAAAATCGGACGACTATATTATATAGCTCCTTTAGAAATAATATAAATATGTAAAATAACTATCTAATAATTGAGCTGCAAATCTTCATAGCTTTAATGTTTTTAAACATATATGCAAGTAAATCTTAATTTTAATGTTTTCAAATTTATTTCTTGCTGCAAGGGTAGATGAACTTCGGTTTGCCGAAGTTTGCTTCCTTTCTTGTTACATTATAATTTCAGTCAGAAGTTTGCAACGCGGTAAGGAGACATTTCCGACCTTATAAAATATATATGTTCTTGATAAGCATCACTGGGTTTCTACGCAAGTTTTAAATTTATCTGCACGCAACTATACCAAAAGTTGTCTTCCTATTGCAGGTATCTATAGCAACCATCGGAAATATCGGCAAAAAAAATGAAAAAAAAAAAAATGATAACTTAGCTGTTTTTTTTTTAAATTTATTTTATATTTCTTCGGTATTTAGAGCTGGTTTACTATTTGTAATTACGATTTAAATTTTATCAAATTTGGACGTCTATATCATATAGCACCCATTGGCACAATCGGAATATTAAACAACATAAGTTTTAACTTCTCTAATTAATATTTTTTTTAAATTCTTTTCAACAAATAAATAGTCTAACAATTCAAAATAGCGATTTTAGTTTTATTCAAATAGGAACAATCGGATAATTGACGTGAAAATCTGCATGATTTTAATGAGTACTCAATTTATGCAATAGCTGCAAGGGTTTTCTTGATTTCATTTATTATATAATTTTTCCCAACGTTTTTTTCATGGTTGCAGGAAGGAATTGTTATGGATCCGATGACCTATAGCGAAAAGCGTTCAAGACAATTGCTTGAAGAACGCTTAGAGAGTATTATTAGTGCAGCTGCACTAATGGCGGATGCAGACTGTACTAGAGACGAACGACGAGAGAGAATTGTCGCCGAATGCAATGCTGTAAGGCAAGCATTACAAGATTTGCTGTCTGAATACATGTCAAACGTAAGTAATTTTCTGTGTAAGCAGGTGCATACAATAACGTCTTGAACCTACCACTACAAGTGTAAAATGAGGACCGATGCCAATTTTGCTTGTTGGATCAGTGTGTGAATCTTAAACACAACGAGACACAGATCAAAATAAAATAAAAAAAACACAACAAAATTTTAAACCAATTTTTAAGAATTTTTTTTTCAATGAGGTAAATCATTTTTAATCCTTTAAAACCTATCCATGGTAAAGCTTTGTTGTTAAGAAATAATTTTATTTAGCTTTATCCATATTGTGCATAAGGATATAATTTTGTTTCACTTTTAAGAGTGAAATCTTGCTAGCGACCGTTATTGCTCTGACAGTTATTGCTCGTACCCGTTTTCCCGTGTATTTTAAATTTTTCTGAAAACCATTTTTTTCAGATGAGTCAAAAAGATAACGGCCCCGGACTTACTAGAGCAATTGATCAAATGTGTCGCAAAACTCGTGACCTGCGAAGACAATTACGAAAAGCTGTAGTTGATCATGTATCGGACTCATTTTTGGAGACTACAACTCCATTGCTAGATTTAATTGAAGCTGCCAAAACCGGCAACGAAAAAAAAGTTCGTGAAAAAGCCGAGATTTTCACTAAGCACGCTGAAAAACTAGTTGAAGTAGCTAATCTAGTATGTAGCATGTCAAGCAATGAAGATGGTGTTAAAATGGTTCGATATGCTGCAGCCCAAATTGAAAGTCTTTGCCCACAGGTAATAAATGCAGCCTCCATTTTGACTGTACGACCCAATTCAAAAGTAGCTCAAGAAAATATGACTACATATCGGCAAGCTTGGGAGGTGCAAGTTCGTATTTTAACCGAAGCAGTTGATGATATAACAACAATTGATGACTTTTTGGCAGTATCCGAAAATCACATTCTTGAAGATGTAAATAAATGTGTAATGGCTTTACAAGTGGGTGATGCCAAAGACTTGCGTGCGACTGCTGGAGCTATTCAGGGTCGTTCATCGCGAGTTTGTAATGTGGTTGAAGCTGAAATGGACAATTATGAGCCATGTATTTATACCAAACGAGTGCTAGAAGCAGTTAAAGTTCTTCGAGAGCAAGGTATGTACATTTTTGCAATATAATACAATTTTTACATCATTATACCACGAGAGATAAAAGCTTTCATCGTTTTACAATTAGTTCGTGGTAGTTCTTTTCTTTAATTTATCTTTTAATTTTTTTTTAATTGTTTTTTTTTTCTGAGTCAACAATGTGTTGAAAAGTTTTTTCTTCACAAATTTAAAGCTAATCCGAGTAAAACTAACAGATTAAACGCCCGGCCGTTTTCACGTATGAAAAACTTTAAATCGAATTTCCGAAAACGACTTTAAGTTCGTGAAAATCAGAACTCAAAATCTACTAAACAGATTTTTTTGATCAAAAAATATTTCATTAGCTCTGGAAAAAAGTAGTGATTATAAAAAAATTTTTAATGCTAAAACCGCTTATGTTAAAATAATAAGTTACACTCAAATATTTGAATGTTTAATTTTAATTTTTCTCTGGGTGAAGTAAGTCTTCAGAAAGTTACCAATTCTTAGCCAGATATTATATTAAATATGGCATCCAAGATATGCAGCTGCTAAAAGCGATTATGGTTTAATAAATCAATTGCACTTAAAAATTTTTATTTAATTACATTTTTCATGAGCAATACTTTTTTCAAAATTTTAATGAAATGTTTATTTGGTTACATTGAAAACTAATGGGACCGTAACAATTGTAAGTTTTATGTAAAAAAAATCATTTTTAACAGTTGTTTAAAATTTTTATTATAAAAGTCTGATAACAATTTTTCTTTATCAACTATTATAAATAATTAGATTTCTTTTATTATTTTTTATTTATTTTGAGGAACGCTATAACATTGTATCTTGTTTGTTTTTTATATCACTAGGTCAAGCATTAACAAAATTCTGTCAATATTAAGTTTGATGTTTGTGAAATACGTATAAGCTGATTTCAGCCCAGAAAATAAGTAGATGCCATTGGTCCAGAGCGGTTAAAGGACATAACATCAAGTGCAATATTATGTCCTTTTACCGCTCTGGTTTAAGCTAAGATTATTACTAGCGCACCAGGATTGTAGTATATGTAGGTCATTTTGCAAACGATTTTGCGAATCCATACTTTTAAATGTGAATACAGATTTTGACATCATAAGCATACATCAGAGTAGTAGACCCAAGAAATGCAGGTCGTTTTTTATTTTTATTATTTTGTATCCTTTATTAATAAGACGAAGAGAAGTGGACCTGGAGCTGATAAGGAGATTTTTGGAAAGACTAGGCGTATATGGAAACCGAATCGATATAGATTTTTTAACTGAGTCAAAAGCTTCACTTCGTTGAGACGACCTTAACATCGTACTTTTGTTTGAATCAATTTCTTGTAAAAGACGTGAATTCAAGAAGGTTTGTTGTTGTGGACCGACGCTTTATAAAACCATGCTGAGATGGGGACATTAATGAGTAGCATTGATGTTGTAAGTTAATATCAGCTCGCACAACTTCGGCATCAATATGGCACAGAGCTTGGCTATTCCACGGTAATTTAGAATGTCCTGCCTACTATCTTTTTTATGCACTGGCAAAATAAGAATTTCTTCCACATTGAAGGTCAGTTATTTTTTTTCAATGATAGGTTAAATATATTGGCCAGTGGTTTTGACAAAGCTTTTGCGCAGTTTTTTAGAACGCAACTAGGAATTTGATTAGGACCAGCTGAATATGAATATATTATTAACTTTAGGTTATCAAATACTATATCTTCATTAATGATTTTAATAAAAATATTTTCCGAGTGCGGCAGAGAGTAAAGGTTAGGGGTTAAATTGGTATTGGGGTTTGAAGAAAAGGTAGTTTAAAAAAATTGGCGTCATTACTAGCAACAGAATTAATATAATGGAGAGATGGTGGAAAAGATGAGGACTTACGTTTAGCATTTACAAACGAGTAGAATTGTTTATGATTTTCTTTAAATTAATTGTTACAATTAAATTAATCTGATAAAATTCAGAATTATGCTGAACAAAATTCGACTTGGCAACTAAGAAGCGCAAGTGTGTGTTTTTTAAATCGCCTATTCTTGATGATTTTTAGGTAGGCGTGTAAGCCCGGGGGGTTTCCAAGAATTTGCATAGGATGACACAGTGGGAACAAACAGGTCAACAGGCGCGGAGTCTTACGATCCACACCCCGGCCAACCGACCGAGGGGCGCATCTGTGTGTCGTAGGACACGATTCGCGAAAGGATTGACGCTTGATAAGAAAATAGGGATACAAGTTCGAAGAAAAAGTAGGATGTAAATTCAGAGAGTCAGAATTAGATTTTATAGGAAAAAGTCTCTTTTAAGGGCTCATACAAGTCATAAATAGATCTACACTGATTATATATAAGGGAAATATAATTTTTAGTAAATTCTACTTGGCAAAGTGAAGTTAAGACGACACAGCAAATCGGGGCTATCAATCTGTCCACCTTTTAATAAAACCAAGTACACCCCATTCTATATTAATACTGAACGAAATATGATCGGAAAACTGTAGTTTTGGGTCGAGAAGGACGCCAAGATGGTTTACAAGAGCAATTATATTCAAAGAGCAGTCAGTATAAGTCACGGTTTTTTGGATTGACACGAAAAAAAGTAATATACACTTTGCTCTCACTTAACACGGGGGTAAAAATCCTCGTGTTAAGCGAAACGTTATACGTTCCCAAAATTCAAAAATGACAGCAAACATTTTTTTTTATTGTTTTGTTCTGTTTTTATTATAGTTTCATACATTCGTTTAAAAGATTTGAAAGAGATTAAGATCGGATTGTAAACTTTTGTGGCATTAAGTATCCTTATAATGCATACATAATTTAACAACATCAGCGTACATAAGTACGCAAGAAGGACTTATAACTAAGGGAAGGGGATTAATAAAAATAGTTGAAAGTAGCAGCCGCCGGAGGTAACACGGAGAAGATTAAGAGTTTAATTTTTAAAGAGGACCCTTTGAGACCTGCCACTCAGATAAGTTAAGATACATCTAGTGGGCTTATTACTACATTATTCGACTCATCCATTACAGCAACTATTTCTCAGACATGACAATTTCAAAGTGCAATTAGTATAAAAAATCACAGACCGTAACAAAAAATAACATAGAGATTTCGGTTCAATTTGCAATTAGTTCAAAAATTCACAGACCGTTTTATAACATACCAAAGGCTAACATGCTCATTAGATAGTGCCGTTAAGATCAATGATGAAGAGAGACCTTGATCCTGAGGCACATTTATTTTAAAGTTGGTTGAGTAACGCTTATCTATGGTGCTTCGTTCTCTTTTGTTCTTGGAAGCGTTTCCAACACAATAAAGTATATGTCGGAGATTAATTAGAAATGCAATGAAGAAATATTATTTGTAAGTCTCGGAGTGTATTGAATAAACGAAGTTAAAAAAAATAAGGAATAGAGAAGCTTTTGAATGAGAGCGCGGTGGGGAAGGAGAGTTAAATCCCAACTGAGCGTGGCGCAATGAGAGGTAGAGAATAATGAGCGAGAGAAAGGCAGTTCAAGAAAGCCTGCGAAACGGAACAGACGCTCGTGCAGAGAAATAATTGCGACTCGCTGCGCTGAAGAAAATATAATTCCATAATGGCAGACGAACCAGACCCCCTATCTCCTACATATATATAAGGGTGTCATAAAAGTCTTGCTGTATTTTCGCTAAGTGTCGCAAGAATAAGCGACCCGTTTCGAAAAGATATAGTTAGTCTAATCTAAAGTCGGAAAATATTTATATTTTTTGCATATTTTATTTCTAGAAAAAAAAGGAAACGGGTTCAATTCATTATACCCTTGCAGAGGGTATTATAATTTCAGTCAGAAGTTTGCAACGCAGTGAAGGAGACATCTCCGACCCTATAAAGTATATATATTCTTGATCAGCATCACTAGTAGAGTCGATCTAGCCATGTCCGTCTGTCCGTCCGTCTGTCCGTCCGTTTATATGCAAACTAGTCTCTCAGTTTTAAAGCTATCTGCATGAAACTTTCCCAAAAGTTGTCTTTCTATTGCAGGTAGTATATAAGTCGGAACGAGCCGGATCGGACGACTATAGCATATAGCTCCCATAGGAACAATCGGAAAAATAAATGAAAAAAAATTATAACTTTGCTGTTTTTAAATTTTTTTTTTAGTTCTTCGACATATGGCAATGGTTAAATATTTCAGAATTATGGTTTAAATTTCATCAAAATCGGACGACTATAGCATATAGCTCCCATAGGAACAATCGGGAAAAATAATTGAAAAAAAATTATAACTTTGCTGTTTTTTAATTTTTTGTTTTGTTCTTCGACATAAAGCAATGGTTAAATATTTCAGAATTATGGTAAAAATTTCATCAAAATCGGACGACAATAGCATATAGCTCCCATAGGAACAATCGGAAAAATAAATGAAAAAAAATTATAACTTTTCTGTTTTTTAATTTTTTGTTTAGTTCTTCGACATTTAGTAATGGTTAAATATTTTCGATTTACGGTTTAAGTTTCATCAAAGTCGGACGACTATATCATATAGCTCCCATAGGAACAATAAAAATATATAAAATAACTATCAAATAATTGAGCTGCAAATCATCACAGCTTCAATGTTTTTAAATTATAATTTTAATTATAATTTTAATGTTTTCAAAAATGTTTAATTCTTGCAATAGCTGCAAGGGTATATGAACTTCGGCTTGCCGAAGTTTGCTTTCTTTCTTGTTTTAATATACATTAAAGTAAAATTAAAAAAAAAATTAAGAAACATTAAAAGGTTTAAAATTTATTACCATTTAAAAATGCCATATTTTGGTGCCCGAGCTGCCAATATTAGTAAAATATTCTACCTAACAAAAATGTATATTTTTTGTTTGTTTCTTATTATATAAATATTTATGTTACTTATATTTTAAATATTTAGATGGCATCAAACGGCCCTTCAGTGTATGCAACATTACATGTTTTGTATATGTGGAGATATAGGAATGTAGCATATTTTTGGGCTTCTGTTAGCTGTACATTCAAAACCCTCTCCTTCAAATTTAGTTCATACTTAAAACCACGGTTTTGGAAAACTAAAGCAAAGAATTTATTTTTAAAGAAATCACTTCATTTTTGGAGTGTACCCGAAAGTAACTATTAATCAAGTTCCCATTGCGAAAAATGCATGATATTTTAAAGTTTTTGTCGGTAATTTTTATATATGTAAAAATTCAGCTAAATTATATATTTGACTTGACATTTTAATCAATTATAATTCAAAAGAATTCCGATTATTTCTTTTCACTAGGTTTCATTGTACTTTCGATTTTGCAAAACTGTATTTTTAAAAATATGGCAAAAAAACCAAAAATGGAATACTTTGATATTTTGGTATAAATTAGCTTAATTTATATTAAAAAAGGCCTGGAACTTTTTTTTTATTTTTCTCAACAAAAAAAAAACGAATTTTGGCCAAAACTCGAGCCCAGTGTGCAATGCGAAGAGTCTGAAATTGGTCACAGAAGAATATTGGCTTTTCGAGTTTTTTTGCCAATAGCAAAGCGAGCTTCTATAAGGGGGCATTATGAAGTTGGCATCTCGTTTGGAACTAGTTAACAAACAAAATGCGCATATTGAATTGAAAGTTCATAAAATTACCACAGGACTTTTTTGACACCCTTAAATATTCTTGATTAGGATATAATTGCATCTGCCCGTCCGTCAGTCTGTCCGTAAGAACGTCGAAATTTCTTAAGCTGTAAAAGCTAGAGATTTAGAATTTTAAATGCAGATTCTAGTTATGACTACCCAATGCCGTTTTATTTAAAAATGTGAGCACGTCCACAAACCGCGAGAATCGGTCATGTCACCCTAAGACATGAAAGATGCCAATAAGCATATGCCAATTAGCATATGTTTATTTTCTCAATATCTATTAACTCGTACAATAATGTTTCTAATCGAACTATTAGTTCAGAGGTGGTTGCATGTAAACGTTTTTGGTATACTTTGTTTAATTGTCTCAAAAATCAAAGCTACGGCACACCAGGAGCAGCTGACCCATATCTTTATGCTGCCATTTGCAGGTTTTTTTTTTTTTATAAAACTCATTGAACTTGAAAATGTTTCGTAATATTTTTATACCCTTGCAGAGGGTATTATAATTTCAGTCAGAAGTTTGCAACGCAGTGAAGGAGACATCTCCCACCCTATAAAGTATATATATTCTTGATCAGCATCACTAGGCGAGTCGATCTAGCCATGTCCGTCTGTCCGTCCGTCTGTCCGTCTGTCCGTCTGTCCGTCTGTCCGTCCGTTTATATGCAAACTAGTCTCTCAGTTTTAAAGCTATCTGCATGAAACTTTCCCAAAAGTTGTCTTTCTATTGCAGGTAGTATATAAGTCGGAACGAGCCGGATCGGACGACTATAGCATATAGCTCCCATAGGAACAATCGGAAAAATAAAGGAAAAAAATTATAACTTTGCTGTTTTTTAATTTTTTGTTTAGTTCTTCGACATTTAGTAATGGTTAAATATTTCCGATTTACGGTTTAAATTTCATCAAAATCGGACGACTATAGCATATAGCTCCCATAGGAACAATCGGAAAAATAAATGAAAAAAAATTATAACTTTTCTGTTTTTTAATGTTTTGTTTAGTTCTTCGACATTTAGTAATGGTTAAATATTTTCGATTTACGGTTTAAATTTCATCAAAGTCGGACGACTATATCATATAGCTCCCATAGGAACAATCGGAGAAATAAATGAAAAAAAATTATAACTTTTCTGTTTTTTAATTTTTTGTTTAGTTCTTCGACATATGGCAATGTTTAATTATTTCAGAATTATGGTTTAAATTTTATCAAAATCGGACGTCTATATCATATAGCTCCCATAGAACTAATAAAAATATATAAAATAACTATCTAATAATTGAGCTGCAAATCATCATAGCTTCACTGTTTTTCAGTATATACTGAAGTAAATCATAATTTAAATGTTTTCAAAAGTATTTAATTCATGCAATAGCTGCAAGGGTATATGAACTTCGGCTTGCCGAAGTTTGCTTTCTTTCTTGTTTCCAAAGAAATTAAGTTAAGTTTCGTAGCTCCATAAAATGGTTTCTATACTTGGCCTGCTCTTCGATCTTTACCAAGAGCTAACCCTATTGTAAAATTACTTGGGGCTTGGGATAGAACTTTTGCTATTCCCTTTATAAGGTCTGATTGTTGTAAATATATACAGTGTTATAACACTAACTGCTTTCTCAATTTATGGCGGTAAAACAATGTTGTTGTCAATCATTTTGTTTTTTTGTTTGTGTTTTTTCACAAATTTTCCTAAAACGGTTCTTATATAGCTTCTAGATGTGACATAATAATTCATATACACCATTTGTCTAATGTTAGACAAGTTGTGTTTCTCATTTAAAAAAAAACTTCAATTTACCTTCATGGGTACAATTAGGCTATTTGTAATTTTCTTTTACCATTTAAAGCACAGTTTTTATTTTCTTTTTTATGGTCCGAATGTGACTAGAACACGTTCCAAGGTTAAGGCAGGCATTAAAGAGATAACAGAGCTGCGTAATGACTGCTAGGAAGAGCCTTTGCTACCTTTCCGTCAATCGCGTCTATGCCAGGAAATTTAGTGGAAACAATTTGCCTAATATGATCACGAACCTCGTCCTCGTCTACTGGACGCACATCAATAGAAAGGCCAAAAGAGAGTCCTAGTCTAGAGATCGTTGCTTAGACTTCTTGGCTTGTTGCAAAGTCAGGTGAAGTTAAGCAATCTCGGAAGTGCCATCGTAACGTTAAAGTGATCATTCCTTTTCTCACCAAAGCAGCAGTTTCTAGCGTCGAAGTAGACAAAGATGGTAGAGAAATAGGTATATTTCTGCATACTTGAGTAAGAAACAATCGCCATCAGAGGGTTTCCCAGAGGGCACAAACGCCTGCTTCTCCAGAAACTAGAGGGCATTCCAATCCTCCAGATCTCCTTGAAACCGATATTGTGGACACGCTTCGCCATGTGAATAATGCACTCTCGGGTCACAGCTTCGTTGATCGCCGATTTTTTTCATTTTCTCTCCTTGGCCTTGGTCATTGTGCACCACATGGTAATCTATTTTGCGACTATCATAAACCTGTTGTTGTTTTTAGCTGGTTTTTATTCAACAAATAACGTATCCTGGTTTGCCTCACCATTTTTACCAGGGGGTTTTATACATTACGAGGATTGTGCTCCACGGCTTTAAGCCTCGCCTATCTTTATTTCGCCTATCTTAGTTTTTGCATGGAGACCTTTGATGACGACTCAAAAGACACGCTCGTTCTTAAATTGAAAGGAGCTGGCAGGGATTTTAATATTCTTAAACAGCTTCTGGACCACACTTTATTAACTTCCGTCGAGCACAGTTTTTCTACAGAAAGTTCGACCAGTTGGCTTGAGGCGAAAGCCAGTGGTCGCAGATGAACGTAGAGCAATTAGTTTCCGAAAATCAGAGAACCCCCGAAGTCGAAAAAGACATTGCTTGGCGATATCGGACGCAAGTTAACTTGGACAGGCTCAGACAAACTATGGCCAAGCTCGGGCGTGGTGATTGGATCATTAGTCATTGTATGATCATAGTCATCAGGCAAATTGCAAAGCTATTCTTCCCTAAGTAGGTAGACACCGTTTAAAGGAGCAGCAAAGGCGGCAGTTTGAGGATGTTTTTGAACGCCAACAGGGTTTATCAACGATGTATTTTTTGTACTTCCGGAGCAAGCGTAGCTCAACCGGAGTAACAGTGAGAGAATCAGAGGATCAGGATGAATATCACAAAATCGGAATGCCAAACGACTCCAATTCTACAAGTCTAAGGCTACAGCGCTTAGATCCAACGGTGCTAGGTCGTGTTTAGGTCGAGCTTTAGATGGCTGGGCGATAAGGCAGAACCTAAATAAACCTGCTAGGCGAAACACCTTGGCGGCCTGATAGGGAGGTTCGCAAAACACCCAGAGTCTCGGTGGACCCGTCGCGATCAGACAGACAGTTTCGTAGGAACCTCAAAATAGCTACATCGAGATATTACGATATTATAGATAATTACTTTGAAAATAAGTTATCTAAATTTTAATTTTAAATTATTAAATTTTTTCAACTTGTTTAAAATTAAGTTGCTAACCTAAAATATGTGATTTCTTACTGATTCATTTGTTTTAAGTAATGATGAAATTTGATCAACGCGTTGGAGCAGCTGTTGGAGCCCTACTGAATAATTCTAACAAAGATGTCGACGAAAATGACTTCATTGATGCTTCTCGTTTGGTGTACGACGGAGTGCGGGAAATTCGAAGAGCCGTTTTAATGAATCGAGTAAGTAGAATATTTGTTAAGATTGAATAAAAGTCTCTGGAAGTTCCTATTCCAAGTGTCTAACTAATTATTTCTACAATTTCGATCAGCACTGGAAATTCGATGTTTAACTGCGTTCAAGAAAATACTTGTTCTCCTTTTTGAACTTTTTGACTTAGCTTACGTAAGGTCTAAAATGACGTAATCTCTTTTAATACCATATGTCAGTTTTAAAGTTATCTGCATGAAACTTTCCCAAAAGTTGTCTTTCTGTTGCAGGGACGAGCCGGATTGGATTTCAATTTCGTAAAGATCGGTCGAATTTATCATATATCGTAGCTACCATGGAAATAATCAAAATATAAAAAAAGAAGTGAAACAAACATTTAAATTTTTTATATTTCAAACAGCAATGGTTAAAAATTTTAGGATCACGTTTTTAAACGCAAATAACATAACATTTATAAAAAAAACTAAAACTAAGTAGTTTTTAAGGCAGGGATATAGGTTGAAATGCAAGTTTGATTAAATATATTGTTATAATAATTACATTTTGGCAAGTTAGGAGGATGGTAGTTGGGGTTTGGTCTAAAGGGCACATTAAAAGTTAAGCGGCTTACCAATTCTATAACGTCAAAATCACCTTTGACAAGATTTTGCATAAAAATAGTTCCAAACATTTAAGGAAATTCAGATTTAAGAGGTTAGATTGGCACCATCTCTAAAAACAATCAATATCAGACTGTAAACCGAAATATGATTACAAATTATTATAGGACAAACAAAGTTTAACATCATCAGCATACATTAATACTCGAGAGTGTGTTATGACAAAAGGAAGATCATTGATGAATAAAGTAAATAGCAATGGGCCCAAACGACTACCATGCGGCACTCCAGATTTTACGTTAATTATAATGGAAACTGCGTTTTTAAATATATTCAGACTTTCCTCTCTTTTTATGGAGTGAAATAATAAAAGAATCTTTCCAGATAGTTGGATAAACTGATGTTGAGGTAGACAATTGAAACAGATTAAGAATCGCTTTACAAATAGTTGAGGCACAAAACTTAAGCAAGCACACAGGAAGCCCGACCGGCCCTGGTGTAGTGGTGGTGGTGGTGGTGTAGTGGTCTCCGGTTTAAAACCGGTTCAAATACATAGCATTGTCTGTAAAGAATATTCAAATCCGATCGAGCAACCACATATTTCGAAAAATCAGATGGCTTGCTCGTCCGTTTGGAACTTTTTTCAAGTATTTGTTTTTAAGGTTTCAAGCCTTTAAAGCTCTCGTGAAAACCACGAGGGAGGTCTGTTATGTCTTGGAGTCTGACTGTCAGGAAAACGCCACAGATTCAGTGGCAGTTTTCATATCTATGCATTTACAAAAGTGGTATATATCAAGATAGGGCAGAGAAATTGTCAATTCCATTGAGGGTTGGTGTCGGTCCTCTGGGACAACTAGACATTATAGATACAACGACCTTAGACGGAGCCAAAACAAATACAAGATGTAAATGCATATTTAAGGAGTGACGGATAAAGCTAATTTGTTGTAATAATAGGTCTAAAAGTACATCAACAAAGTCAAACAAACAAGTGAGTCAGTAGGATATGTAGATATATCCGGGAGATTATAATCTCCCAAAACAATCAAATGATCCCTGTAAGAAATTAGAGATAGAGATTAATAGCAGACAAATGATGTTCAGAAATTAATATGTCAGATCCAGGGGGATATAGGAACAGGTTACAAAAGTAGATAAGGCATGTAAGGAAACTTTTACACTTACAAATTATATTTCATTGGGGTAATCAGCCTGAATTATCTCCGATGTAATATTCGAGTTAACAGCAATAAGCAACCCACCTTCCCTACGAGAAACGCGAGTTGGAAATCTCCGGTTTCAGCCAAGTTTCTGTGAAGACTAAAATTTGTTTATTAAAGCCAGAGCAGTCAGCGAACAGCCTAGGTATCTTCATATTAATTCCTATTACATTTTGATAGGCTAGAAATATGAAGTGTTCAGTTTTTTGGAACATACTCTAAAATCGAAGTCCGATTATTTTTTATTAATTTTTTTTTTTTTTTTGGGAACAAATTCTTTTATTATTAGTTCATCATCAGGCCAACATTTTTTATTATTTAGAGCGTTAAAAGTGGATTTCTTGCGAGCGTATGAAAATTTAAATTGTTCAACTGTAGTGTTTGGAGATGGGTATTTTTCTTGAATAAACTCCATAACATCATCAGATAGGGTTTCGGGGGTAAATCGATAAACAAATAATTGTTTCCTATAAGGAACAACTGAAAGGTTCTTCTTAACACCACTAAAATCTTGAACACTTTAAACATTTTTACCCCGACTTTCTGATGAAGAGAGTACTTCAGAGCACGCAGTACCATTAGGAACAGCTGGTTGTGAGGCTTTTTATCCACCGGACTGCCCCTCAACTTCACCAGTTACAGGGGATGATGAGCTAGGTGCCGGTAAAGACTCATTACAAGTATTTAAAATTGGAATTGGGGCAGATTCCTTTTCTGAAACTGAATGTAAAGAAGCGCCAGTTATAATGGGCTCGGGTTTTCTTACGCCTAGGTGACTCACTTAGCAGTTTTTTGCTACTAAACTGTTCACTTTATCCTTCAATAAGTTGTTTTATTACTCCCAAAAGATTCTTAAAACCGTAACGAGTTTGCCTCATAAAGCCAATCATCTCAAGTTCCATTTCCCTGCAGGACTTACAAGCCCACTTGAGCCCCGACCGCAGGTCAATGTAATCCTAACTCTGCTAAGAAATCCTGCGCATTTTGCATGCATGATTGTATCGCAGAACCAGCAGAAGAATTTATGTTTTGATGTAGATGGAAGCTGGCAGCCTTTCTTGGCACAGACATAATAATTAAATATTTTTTTATGCCCTTGAAAAGGGTATTATTTTTTGTTAAAGTACGTCAACACCATAACCAGGAGTTGTTGGATTTAAAAAACTGAAGATCACAGTGCTGCCCTCTCATCACAAAATAATTATGTCTATAATAGCCTAGCTTATATTAATAATAATATAACACTTTAATTAAAATAAGAATTTTTATACCCTTGCAGAGGGTATTATAATGTCAGTCAGAAGCTTGCAACGCAGTGAAGTAGACGTTTCCGACCCTAAAGTATATATATATTATTGATCAGCATCACTAGCAGAGTCGATCTAGCCAAGTCCGTCTATCCGTCCGTTTCTACGCAAACTAGTCTCTCAGTTTTAAAGCTATCTGCATGAAACTTTCCCAAACTTTACAGTCAATTTGACACTGGTATCAAATAAAAACACAAAAATTATAAACACAAAAGTAAAAGAAACGCTTATAAATGCAAAAGTAGGAGTGCGCGAGATATCGACATATATTTGGTATTGTCTACTTGCTGTATGCAATTTTCTGCCTGTGCATTTCTCCAAAATCGGTTCCACCGCAAACGGTGTGGGTGCTGGCTTGCATTTTTCCATATTCCATTCTGCTTAGAAATTTTGTATATACCGTTCTGGATGAATTGATATATCCCCTTGTAGTCCGACTCTGTTTACTTCTAGTTATAAAAAAAACTTTACTGCTTCCTATTTTCCTATAGTTCGAACATGCCACAAGCATGTCATCAACATAAAGACTACCGTTTTCCGATCAGCTTATACACAGCTGAAAATCTCTATTTTTATACCCTTGCAGAGGGTATTATAATTTCAGTCAGAAGTTTGCAACGCAGTGAAGGAGACATCTCCGACCCTATAAATTGTATATATTCTTGATCAGCATCACTAGGCGAGTCGATCTAGCCATGTCCGTCCGTTTCTACGCAAACTAGTCTCTCGGTTTTAAAGCTATCTGCATGAAATTTTGGAAAATATTTTTTTGCAGAAAAATGTAGATTCGCATCTTTATCCATTCATTTAGCGAGATATTGAATATTTTCAGCGAAAATTCGGATACGTGACCTCTGTGGTTGGTTGAATATATACTTGGCTATGCAATTAAATAGAACTTTAATTTTGTTCTTACTGGTAGTGTCACAGTTTGAAAAAACTTCTACTCCATAAAATAGCGCTGGAACAATGCAGGTTTTAGCTATTAGTAAACGTATATGGGTGGGCAGGCAATTTTTAGTTACGGATAATGTCCTTATTATGCCATATGTTTTCCCTACAAACTTTGTAATATGATCATTCCAGGTAGGAGTTCTGTTGAATAAACTTAGGTTTCACAAGTTTATAGCTGTTTCAAAGTACTCAAGTAGCGTGTTATTTATACTCAGCGGCTGTAAATTATCAAAATAAAATTATTGATAACAATATAAGCTCGAGGGATTATTTTTGTATTTCCGATTTTGGGAGGAGTTGAATAACTCCCCACAAGTTAGAAAACAAGGAGAGTTAACGCCGGCAAGCAGTGGCGTACCAGTTACCAGTTACGCGGCGAATTCGCCCGTGGTACGGCGAGAGAGATTGGCGCTCTGAACACCAGACAAGGACAGGGAGAGTCAGACGCCAACAAGTAGCGGAGCCTGTCGACATATCCGGAGGCAGAAGAGCAAGGACAACGAGGACAGCGAAGACAACGAACAACAAGCGCCGTACGAGCAGCAGATACGTTGAATTGTAAAGTCTGCGGCAGATATGGTAGGGTGTAAGCGTTCGTCTAGAACCTGGCATTTGACCCAGGGACTGCGTTGGCGGCTTCGGGCATACGCTTGAACCGTCAGGTAGAAACTGAGCCGACGTCCGGTGCGACCGGCCGGGACAGAGCAAGGGAACGGAGGCTGCGTCTGCGAAAGGCGTACGTCTTGAAAGCGCAGTGACTGTTCACCCTAGTCTGGGAACGGTGACACATCCCTAAGCCGAGCCAAAGGCAGCTGAATGCATCACGAGCATAGCGGGCGACGGAGGCACCACTCCGCAGCAGTCATAACCCAGTGAGCCGTTCAACGTGTAATGCAACCCACGGCGGAGCATATTTCTACACTGTCAAAACAAAACCTAGGCCGAGGGTCAAGTCGGCAAAAAAAGATCCTTTATGTGCGTTTTCACTGATCAATAGGGTGGTCACGTTTATATAAATTTGGTGCGACGAACACATACATCTTATGAGCTAGTCGCACGATATTCGCAGAGAGCAGATAACCAAGAAAATCAGTTTGATACAATATTTTAATTCTTTTTTCCTAATTTATGAACAATTTGGTATTGTCCTTTTAACAGATTTATGTAACAATAACTCTTGTTAGTATTCATTAGTTATAGAATATTTGTTTTCTGAAATTGGTTATCTTATAAAACCTTCCGTTAAAATACGCTGTCGTAAAATCTACTATTAGTTTTTCATTATATTGGGAAGTTTTTCTTGATGTATATAAACAAAAAAAATTTGTTATTAACGGCTATTTTGTTACAATAATAGGTGAACCTTAGTTTTTTTTTAATATTTTGAATTTCGAAATGTATAGTAGATCTGATAGTACAGTTGGATTATTTTCATGTTTAAAGATTTCTTTTTTGTGTTTTTCATTTAATATTTTTGTATTGAAAACGTCGAATGTTGCTGAAGTGATAGAATCAATTAAATTTTGAATATCAAGTGTAATCTATTTTGGACGGTGTTGCATTTCTTTTGTATCTTTTTTAAAAATGATCAAGTCAACGGTTTTGGTGGGTACTTCTTAAAATACTGGAGGAGGAAACAAACTGTATATAAACATATATATATATATATATTGGATCCTGCATGGGGTATTTATCTGAAATTGTGTTGAGGATTAATTTTCATATGTCAATGCAGATTACCTTTCTTTGATACTGCAATCACCGGTGAATTATAAGGGATTTTACTAGGTCTAATGTTTTCGTCTTCAAGCACGCGACCTATTCCTTGATTCACAAATCCATTTACTGCTTGTGAATATGGGTAGTGTCTTGAGTAAATTGGTTTATCGTTAACGGTGAAATGAAAAAATCGTATTTATTTCTGTGTAATTGGTTATCACTGTTTCTTCTGCAGTGGGTTCTAAATTATGTATGCCGGGATCTGAGTGTCCCAAACTGTTTGATTTATCTGTGTCTGAAGTATCATCGACGGTGCGTTCAAACTTGTGTGTCCCAAACTGTTTTTGCCCAATTTGACGGTGTGTTCGGGGCTTATATACCGTAAACTCTTTATGCTAGCTGTATTTTTATTTGTAAAACTTTCGTAGTTATAATATAATTATAATTATAATATAATATAATATAATTATAATAATTATAATATAATATAATATAATTATAATAATTATAATTATAATTTTTCTTCTATCTAATATAAAGGAAGAATGTTTGTTTCTTTGTTTAATTTAATAATAATAATTTTTCTTCATAACGTAATTGTTCAGTTTTCGCATTATATTTTTTAGTGTATCATTACATATGTCAATGACTGCTCCTATCTTTTTAGTAAAGTTTATCCTATTAACAAATCTGGTTCTATTTCATAAAAAATGTATTTGGTTTGAAAAATTGTTATAAAATGGTATATTTTGATTATTGATTGACTTTGGACACTTTTAAAAATGTGTAATTCTATCCCGTTTTGGTAAATTCCTTTTTTATATAACAGGCGGTAGCCCCTGTGTCTATTAAAATATAAATTTTTTGTTAGTTTTTTTGTCCTGCCGGAAAATGTCCTTCTAAAAAATGGTCCTCTTGGAAATTATTTATAAACATTTTTTGTTAATATTCTGAGCCGATGACTTAACTTGTGCGCGTTTAGCTGGCTGTTCTGGTTGTTAAAATGTTTTTTTTTTCCCTGGCTGTAGGTGTCGGTTTGAATGTGGCTATTATTGTTATGATACTGTCCACCTTTGTGAAATGTTTGGTTACTAGGATTATTAATTCTATTTTGGAATTGGATGCTGGCACTTCCATTGGTTCACTCCTGTTTTGGTAAGTATTGTTTGGTTGTGTTCAAACAATGTTGGTTGGGTTAGAATTGAACCGAGCGTTCTTGTCCTGATAGTAATTATTGTTTTAATAGCTGTTAGCATTTCGATAGCCATAGGAAGGTTTATAGCTATTATTAACTTGATAACTATTATTTTGATAGACATGTTTGTTTGGGTTTTGGTGGATTTTTGCCCATGATAATTTTGATTATTATCGTTGGTTCTATTCATCCGTTTCGTAAAAACGGCGTTGAGGAGTGCTAAAACAATTACCATTTCTTGAACTCTGGCTAATGCGTTTGGAAAGTCTGGAGGATTAGGAGGATTAGTGATCGTAGGTAGCATTCTCACCCTTTTTTAATTTTTCGATTTCTGCCACCCATTCGAACGAAATCATGTCGGCAGTACTTTTTTTTGTTGAGCCTCGGCAGACAGCCCACAATCCCGTTATTTCTCAAAATGTTTGTAACAGTTAAAGATTACCCTATTATGTGCAAATAATTACAAAATATTCTGTTAAGTATACTTAAAAAAATACATATAAGAATTGACTATTTTTTTGTGGGTTTCAATGGTATAGCCCCTTAAACAAAACTGAAAACTGAACGAAAAGTTACGATTTTTTGTTTTTTTTTTTTGCATATTTTTAATGCTTACACTGTTAAAAATATGATAATAATCGAATTTTTTTAGGAGATACTGATTTAGTGACGTGTCGTCCGAGCGATTATAAATGTTTCCTACAACTCTCTATCGCGCATGCCTCGGATTTAAAAAAAAAATTGGATTACAAGTAAATTTAAAATATTCGAGCAGGTTTAATAAATTGGGTAAAAATATTTTTGTTTTCAAGTGGACGTTTAGTATGTATTATTTTTTAAAGGACTTAACCCGATTTTTATTAATGAAGAATTTGTTAGATTTTTTTCCAATCTCTACAAGGGTTGAAATCATGTCGACCAGGACGCACAGATTTTTTAAAAACACCACTCCACCGGCCTGTATCAGGGCGAATTTTGGATTTTTTATATTCTGAAAATGTCAATAAAAAAATGTATACTAAAAATGTTTTTTGTTGTACTATCTAACTTAAAAAAAATGGACAAATTCAGGCCTTCTAAACCAGAATACTCCCTTAAAACAACAAAATTTCGATTTTTATTCAAATATGTTTGACCCTAGAAAGTGAGATCGTTCCTATGGCGGCTGATTGACACCGTTGTTCTATTTAAATACAAATTAAACCGTCATTGTGAAATAACAAACCATTACTAAATGTCAAAGTATTATCAAATCAATTAAAAAAACAGCCAAGAAATAATTTCTTTCATTTATTTTTCTGTTGTTTCCATGGTAGCTATATGATTCTGAAATCCCTCAAAGATTATTAAAATAATTTAAAAAACAGATTAACGAATTTATAATCTATTAATGTTAGAACATAATACTCTAAAAGTCATAATCAGATGCTACAATGATTGAATTATAATAGCACCGAAAAGCAAAAACAGAACGTTTTTCTGTTCTGGTTCAATGCTCTCAATATGCGGACGGACAGTCGGATAGTCCTATAACCAGGCCAGAACAGCTTTTGAATGAGTCCACAAATGTGTTTCCGTAATCTTAATATCATGCTGTGACTTTATATATCGAAATAAACGTGACAGCCCTAAGTTCCACGGCATTCTTGCAAGAGGTATACTTTGTATGGTTCAGCTCAAGCTCGGAATCTATTTGCATTTTTCGCTGCAGGCATTCTAGCCGTATTTCTGCCATCGGCAAACTGTCTGGAATATAACGGCTGTCGTCTATCCATAGTGTCTTTGTTTCTGTCATATGTTGTTCATGAGAATTTTGGAAGCTCTACATTCCTCTGGCGTGCTTTAACGCTGTATTGAAACTTTGTCCTCGGCAGTTATGGACGCCTTCATCATCTCATGTAGATCGCTGTCGCATTCACAAGACGGACGGACAGACAGACGGACATAGCTTGTCGACTCTCCTAGCGATGCTGATCAAACTTCTGAGTGCGTTGAAAACTTCTGACTAAAAATATTTATTGGGACAGACAAATGTATATAAAAGAAGTTGGAATTGAAGTACTCCGTAAATTATAAAAGCGGATCATTTTTTTTTTCTTTTCAAATAAACTTGTTCCTAAACCTGAACAAAAATTTTAAACCTTTTCCTTAAATACTTTTTCGGAAAAAAACTAAACTCAGCTTTTTTTTAACTTAAATTTGTTTTGAATTTTAGAGCTCGGAAGACCTGGACACTGATACTGAATTTGAGCCTGTTGAGGACATGACCTTGGAAACACGTAGCCGATGTAAGTAAATAAAAAATTATTTCTTTCATTGTTTTAAACCGTTTATATTATTTTTGTTAAAATATAATTTCAATTTCATGTTGTATTATCCGATACTAGGTAACGATGCTTTCTGGTCGGGGTATATTTCTCAGTCGAATACAAGAATTACTTACAAGAAATTTGTAAATCACTGAGACAATGCACTATGAGAAATTTGTCCGGTTTTTGGCATAAATTAATAACTCTCATACTAGGCAAAATATTTTGTTAGGTGTTTTTTTTAGTACATACCCTTAATATTATTTTGGAAAAATGGGCGTGCCTAACACTTGCCTCAAAGTTTTTTTAATGTTTTTTTTTTCTTTTTAATTTATTATATATTTCGATTTCAATATTATACAAAATCTGGGTTCTCTCTATATCTGCAAAAACAGATAACTCAGATTCGCATAATATGAGGACTTCTGGTGGAAGAGAAAGATGCATGTGTTTGAATGAGCCTCTTTAAATTGATCGACGAGATTATAAGGTCCGAGATTTGGTGTTTTTAATCAGGCTCTATAACTGCTGGTACTTGCTCGGATAGATATATAACCAGGCCAGAACGGCTTTTGAATAAGACCACAAATGTGTTTCCGTAATCTTAATATCATGCTGTGCTTTATATATCGAAATAAACGTGACAGCCCTAAATTCCACAGCATTCTTGCATACCTCTTGTCGAACAGACTTTGTTTGGTTCAGCTCAAGCTCGGGATCTATTTGCATTTTTCGCTGCAGGCATTCTAGCCGTATTTCTGTCATCGGCAAACTGTCTGAAAAATAACGGCTGTCGTCTATCCATAGTGTCTTTGTTTCCGTCATATGTTGTTCATGAGAATTTTGGAAGCTCTACATTCCTCTGGCGTGCTTTAACACTGTATTGAAACTTTGTCCTCGGCATTTATGGACGCCTTCATCATCTAATGTAGATCGCTGTCGCATTCACATTAATGGAAATGAAGTCGATTTACATATCGTCGCAAACCTCCATAGAATGTCCAACCTAGTTAACCAACACGATCATCAAATTTTTTGATTCCATGTACAAAATTTGACCTATAAATGTCCAGTCTTTTTATTTTTGAACTGGGTTTTGCTGGAAATCTAACGGTACATTCCAAAACTAGAATTAAAAGCATAAACACATGTCCGAAGCACAGCTGTTTTTTAATTAACTATTGCGAAGCAAAAGCGCAACCCCAAAAATGATAATTGAACAAACTCCGCTATTGATGATATTTGTAAAGTCTTTAATGGAATAATACATCTCCGCTGTATCCGAGAAAATTCAAAAAATCATAATTTTACCGAAGCCCGGAAAAAATTACACAATTTCGTCATCCTACAGACCAATAAGTTTATTATCTTGTCTGTCTAAATTGTTGGAAAAATGCCTTCTTACACGCATAATACCATATCTCGGAGCACACAGTGCTATCCCGGCAATCAACTTGGCTTCCGTCAAAGCCATGGAACAATCGAACAAGTTAACAGAATAAATTGGCACAGCTTTCGAGCATCAGAAATACTGCAGCGCAATATTCCTCGATGTATCTCAAGCTTTTGATCGAGTCTGGCTCTATGACCTCATGTATAAAATCAAAACACATTTGCCTACATCTCTACAACAGAGCCTTCGCAGTAAAGTGCAAAACAAAAACATCTGACGACAACATTATCGAAGCTGTTCGTCCTATATACAGCGGATAATCCTACGAACGAGTAGCTAACAACATCTTTCTTCGCTGACAACACTGCAATCCTAAGTCGCTCTAGGTGCTCAAACCGAGCAACAACACAACTAGCCAATCACCTCATCGTAGTAGAGAGGCGTATTAAAATAAATGAACAAAAATTCAAACAATAAGTTAAATCTGAACAGGCAAAACATGCCCTCCACTATCATTGAATAGTACGCAGATTTCCCAAGTCAACGAAGTAACGTAACTCGGCGTTCACCTAGACAGACGACTACTGGAAAGACACATCGAATGCAAGAAACTACATCTACAACTAAAAGCCAGCAGCTTCCACTGGATCTTAAACGCTCGAACGCCCCTGCGTCTGGACTACACGGTCCTGCTGTATAACTCCACTCTCAAGCTCATCTGGACATATGGCTCCCAGTAATGGGGGAACGCGAGCAGCAGCAATATAGACATCATACAGCGCGCACAATCAAAAATCCTAAGAACAATCACTGGCATTCTTGCAGTAAAAGATGAAATAAACAAACAAAAGGCGACCTACAATGAAAAACTCTCTGTCCACCCAAATGATCTCGCAAGAGGCTTGACTCGGGTTTCCAGCAGAACCCGCCTACAATGCAACGATAATTTTTAGGACCCCGTAACTCAGTCATACGACTGTTAGTTAGGTTATTACACTAAGATTTGATACATTTTTATTCTTTCACGAATAATTTACGTATAATTAACGGCAAGTTCCTGCAAAAGAAATTTTTCGAAAAGTTAAAGTTTAATTTAGTGCACTGCTAACTAAATATTTTAAAAAAATTGAGCGGCAAATTTTTTTCTTTCACGAATAATTTACGGATAATGAACGGCAAATTATGTTAAAAAAATGTTAGATTTTGAAAGTTGTACTGGTAACAACTTTTCAACACATTAATTTGCGACAACTCAACTGTTCATGCCATTCGCATGTCGGAGTAGCATTAGCTACATGCTAAATGCGCCAATGGAATCATGCATATCTAAAAAGTCATGCAAATTAAAGGTAAATACTTTTTTTTGGTATATCTCAAAATTAAAATTTTTCTGAGTCTGTTTGTCAGTTTCCAAAAAATATTAAAGACTTGTTTATTAATTCTTCAATAATATTCTTGTGCTGGGCAGTTTGTTAAAACAAAATTGTTCTACGATTTTTTAAACAACTAGCCAATTTCACAGGAAAACGCTAATAGCTAAGTTGTGCTGAGCAGTATGTTATTATTATTATTAATATCGGGGTGTCCAGTGTACCGCGACCTATAAGATCTATTGAGCCTACAGCTCAGATATCAACCCACTTCCTCGAATAAAGTCGAGGAGTTTTAGTGGGTTGATTCTTACTAGGAGCTCAGGTGTAAGAGTTCTGGTTCCTAAGATTTTACATCTTATGCTTGCTAACGCCGAACAGTCTGCAATGATGTGTCTAGAGGTTTCGTCCTCTATGTCGCAGAATCTGCAAGTTCCACTGCTGGTTATTCCCATCTTACCTAGGTGACTTTTCAGTCTACAGTGCCCGGTTAGTAATCCGGTAACGATCCTAAGTGAGTTTTTCCCCAGTTGAATAAGTTCCTTGAACCTCTTCTTGTTATAGTTATTTATTTGAGTTTTGGCTTGCCTTAGACCTGGGGTATTTCTCCAGTGTTCTTGCCTCATGGCGCCTTCCTCTTTCCTAAAGTATTCTCTTATAGTGTGCCTCCCTATGCCACAGTAGGGCTCTGGTCCTATCAGGGGCTGTTCGGCTCCTAGTTCTGCCATTTTATCGGCAAGTTCATTTCCGGATATATCCTTATGTCCCGGAATCCATCTGAGGGCCAGCCTGTTTCGGCTGCCCAATATATTTAGTTTACTCTTCATCTCTAGGACTAGCTTCGAGGTGATTTTGTTACTATGTAAAGCAATAATTGCTGCTCGACTGTCCGAAAGGATCGATACGTCCTTTTCCTTGTATCCACGCTGTATGTTGAGCTCTGCACAATGTCCAATGGCACATACCTCAACCTGGAATATGCTGGTATATTGGCCGAGGGATTCGTGGTATTTTATGCGAGGCCCTACCACTCCAAGGCCGGTGCCTTGTTGTGTAGGGATCCATCTGTGTACCATGCTATGGTGTGTTTAGCCATAGGGTGCACTTCAGACAATGTGGTCAAATTTTTCTTATTGCCTAGGTGTGCTGTGAAGTTCAGCTCGAAGATTAATTCGGCTGTCATTTCATCCCTAGGGTGGAGTATTAAGGGCACCTCACCTAACAGATTAGTCGCATCCCTGTTATTTAGAATGCAATCACTACCTGTGCCCTCAGTGCTTATTCTCAGGAGTGTAGCTTTGCGTTGAATTTCAATTACACAGTGGAGTGGTGTTAGCTCCATCAGAATTTCTAAGGCAGTTGTAGGACAGGTCCTCATTTCCCCTGTCATGCATACGCAGGCAAGTCTTCGCAGCTTTCCTAGCTGGTTTTGCATGCTCGTTTACCCCATGCAAGTGCTCCGTAAGTGAGGATTGGTCTCACGATCATTAAGTATAGCCATCGTATTATCTGAGGCCTGGTTCCCCAGGATTTCCCAGCAATTTTCCGACAGGTATAGAGTGCTCTGTAACACTTTTCCAATGTCTTTTGGACATGGGAAGCGAAAGTCAGTTTACTATCTAAAGTGATTCCTAGATATTTAACCTCTCGGCTAGTTTCTATAGGAGTTCCTAGCAGTGAGATTTGTCTCATTCTCTGTAGTTTGTACTTCCTTGTGAAAGGAACGATGACTGTCTTAGCAGGATTTAAGTTGAGTCCAACCTCCCTGCACCAGTCTAGCGTTGTCCTTAGTCCGAGTTGGACGATGTCGCAGAGTGTCGCTTCAAATTTGCCTCTGGCGATTATCACGAAGTCATCGGCGTATCCTTGACATTGAATTCCTTTTCCAGCAAGCTTGCTGAGAAGGTCATCTACTAGCAGGCTCCATAGCAGAGGGGACAGTACTCCTCCTTGCGGGCAGCCTTTGCTGGTAGCGATTGTTACTCTTTCCGAACCCAGTGTACATGTTGCTTGCCTGGATTCAAGTAGGTTGCCAATCCATTTGCTCGTAGTAGTGTCTATGTTCCTTCTGGACAGGGCAGCTCGAACTGCATCATGTGATGTGTTGTCGAAGGCTCCCTCTATGTCTAGGAAGGCACAGATAGCTATTTCTTTGCTGTCAATTGCCCCTTCTAGGGTGCGACATAGTTGATAAAGTGCAGTGTCTGTTGAACGGCCTGCTCTATGTGCATGCTGTGTGTTTTGCAGCGGACAGTCTCTGAGAGCTGTTCTTCTGATGTTGTAGTCTACCAGTTTTTCCAGCGTTTTGAGACAAAACGAAGTTAAGCTGATAGGTCTGAAGGACTTTGGGCTGGTGATGTCTTTCTTCCCGATCTTGGGGATGAAGACCACCCTAGCGCTGCACCATGCACTTGGGATATACCCAAGGGCTAGGCTGCTCACCAATAGTCTTCTTAGGCGGGTTAGGAGTAGTTCCTGCCCCTGCTGTAAGAAAGCTGGAGAGATCATGTCTAATCCCGGTGATTTAAATGGTTGGAAGGTTCCAATAGCCCATTTGAGTTTCTCGGGCGTAACTATAGATTTGGCTGTTGCCCAGTCACTGGCTACTGTCCTAGGGGTTCTATGTTGATCACGCCTTGCGTTTCCCATAGTGGGAGTATTCCCCGGGAAATGCGTGTCAAATAGCAATTCTAATTTCTCCCGATCCGTGGAGGTGAAGGTGTTATTCCCTTTCCTCAGGGCTAAATTACTATCCGCTGCACTTTTAGCCATTGCTTTTTGCAGTCTCGCGCCCTCGTTGACGTTACTTATTGCCTCACAGAAGTTCCTATAGTTTTTCCGTTTGGCCTTCCTGATCTCTTTGTTGTAGAGCGTCAGGCTTTGCCTGTATAGTTCCCAGTTTCTATCAGTTTTTGGTTTGTTGAAAAGCTTCCGAGTGGTTACTCGTAGTCGTTCAAGACTAGCATTCCACCATGGTGCGTCTGTTTCCCGCCTCTGTCTACCTAGAGGACAACTGTCTTCAAAGGCATTTACTATCTTGTGACCCAGGTTGTCTACCGCTCTGTCTAATTCCAAGGGATGTCTAGGGTATCCTGACGGTTCGTTGGAAAGATTGAGCTCTAGAGTTGACCTGAATTTGTCCCAGTTTGTTTTTCTGGGGTTTCTTTTAGGGCTACATCTTTTTGTTTTGAAGGCTACTTCAAACAAAATTGTCCTGTGGTCTGACATTGATTCTTCTGGTGACACATGCCAGTTCTTAATGTGGGGTTTAAAAGAATTGGTTACTAGAGTTATGTCTAGCACCTCTTCTCGTACCCTAGTAACAAATGGCCTGGCGCCGACATTACAGATCTCTAGGTTATTGTTTAAAATAAATTCTAGTAATTGCTCACCTCTGTTGTTGACATCCGTGCTACCCCAGATCACGTGATGTGCGTTGGCATCACATCCTATGATGAGGGGGATCTTGTTCGTCCGGCAGTGGTCTACTAGCCCGGGTATTCCTGGCGGTGGACTGGCCTCCTCCCCGGCAAAGTAGGCGGAGGCCACTGCTAGTTTCGGTGCAGCTTCTGTGCCGTTGATGGTTACGGCGACGCAGTCTCTGCTCATGAACTCTGAAAAGATACTATAGTCGATATCTTTCCTTATAACGATGCATGATCTGGGAGGTGATCCTCCTGGATCGCATATTACCTTAGTGTCCTTCGTGTACAGGCCTTTTATGCCATGGTGCCACCATGGCTCCTGTACAAGGGCTAGCCCGAGGTGTTGGGAGGTGAACATCCTCGCCAAGACAGCAGATGCCTAGCCGAGTGCTGCTTGTTGCAGCCATCACTTCGAGGTTTGATGCTCCGTGAGGTCTGGTGAAGAGAGAGAGCAAGTCTCTCCACCACCGGCTATCACGGTAACCTCGGCTTCTTCGCAGCTTTCGTCCAGGAGGAGCTCCTGGGCCAGCTCTTGGGATGACATAGGGTGTCCATCCCCTTGGTCGTCCCCAATGTCCATGCTGGTGATGGATTGTTCATCCTGTTCACCACGCTGTGACTTCGGCTCCACATTCGGTTGTTCGAGGGTATCCTCGACAGCCTTGCATGTGCCGTCATTGGGCGTCTCTTCCGGAGCTCGCTTGGTCTTTTTCAGACCGCTCACGGTGACGTGGCCAAACCGGAAGTTGAGTTTGTGGTCACGCTCCACTATCTCATCCCTTACGGTCTGGTCCATCCCTACGACCAGGAGTGCACCAGCTCCGTCGTTCTTCCTGGAGATGACCTTCCAGGCGTCCGTCTCGACCCGGTTTTGGAAACCAATGAAGGCCAATATTTCCTCATTGGTCCGGTCGGAGCTCCTCGGGCAGAACAACGTGGCGTTGTATGCTGCCGGGATGTCTGCTCCCGTGCGGGTCTCTAGGGGTACTCCCTTCCACGTCCGCAGCTGAGGTACGGCAATCTTGAGCCACTCAGCTGAGCCTTCATCCAGGCAGTCGATAATCAGGTAACCCACCCTGAAGTGGATTCCCCTGAACACGACGGGACCGCTCCACGCTGACGTGAGCATCTCGTCCATGACCGACTCCTGAAGCCCGGATAGTTCCTCTGCGGTCAGGCTGGCCGCCGGGAAACCCTCCGGGAGTATAGCCACCCTGATGAGGGTGGCTTTCTTGGCAGCCTCCGCGTAAGTCGGACGGGGTCCGATGACCGGCGGTGCCGAGCTAGAGGGTCTTCCTCCAGCGGTTGTCGGCTTCTGGTTTTGATGGGGCTGGGAAGGTATCTTCCTGGCCCGCACTTTTGCCTTTTCTGCCGCTGCTGCTGATGTGCTAGGCCCCTCTTGCTCAGGGACCCGTGAGGACGTCTCACTAGCCCCCGGGCCGTGCCTAGACCTTTTGGGGGTGTCCGTCGGTGGTGTGCGGCTGGTGTTCAGCCGTTTACCAACCGGTGCTGTCCCCAATGCCGGCTGCTCCCTCGGCTCCTTTGCCTTCTTCAAGGCCTCCTCTGGTGTCATGCCCTGCATGAGGTACCTCAGGTACCACTTCACCTTTGACCCTGGCAGGCCACGCCTGTTGGGGTCGTCCAGTCCTCCGGGCTGTCCCAGGGCTGGAAGAGCGTCCTGCTTCTTCAGCTGCCTGATAGAGGTTGGCCTATCAGATGCGAGAGGTGGGCGTGCTGGCAGGGTAGCTCCTGCTGGCACCCCACGCTCCCTGGCTGGGAATGTCTGGGCTGCTGGTGTAGTCCTAGGCGGGTGCGCTGCCGCCTGGGGTCTGTCGCCTTCGAGGGATCTTTCCTCAAAGTGTCTTGCGACACCGGTTGCAGGGATATCCTGCGGGATTTTTATTGCTTTGTTTCTTTTCATGGGGTCCCACGAGCTGCGGAGAAGTATGTGGTCCGCCCGGGCAGAGATCCGCTGTACCCGGGTAAGGCGTACTTAGGACAGACGGTCGCCACTTGCCTGAACCCTCCGTTTGCGACTGGGCTATTTGTTAACTCGGGCCCCCAGCCAGGCTGACTATCGGCACGGGTTGAATGACACCTTAGTCCGGCACCGAGGTGAGATGTGGGGGGATAGGATGGAGGTAGTCGTAAGGGAGGGGGTGTGTAAGGCTACGGTGTTAAGACGGCCAAACAAGCGTCTTGTCGGTATACCTCCATCGGTATACCCGCTGTTTGTCCGGGGTTGCTTATTTGCTTACGCTTATTCGCAACTAACCTTCCCAGAAGGTCGTTCGCTATCCGCAACCTGCGATCCGCCTGGTGGCCTCAGCTAAGCCTCCCTTCGAACCATCCCACTAGTTCTTGAGGACCAAGAGCAGTATGTTACAAAATAAGAAAAACTATCCTGTTTAGAGGGAATTCTATAACTTCTAGACTAGTAAACCTACAGACAAGTGATATATGTCATTAAAAGGGTACTGTCAAATGATAATCGCACTGCGTGGTCTAAATACAATATTTATTTATTTTATTTAAGTTCATATACCCTTGCAGCTTTCTCAAAAATTAAATATTCTTGAAAACATCAAAATTATGATTTACTTGCGTATTTGCTTAAAACTATTGAAGCTATGATGATTTGCAGCTCTATTATTCGATAGTTCTTATAACAGCTATACGATATCGTTTTCCTATTTTAATAGAATTATGAGCGTAATTCTGAACTGATAAATTATTAATAGGTCAAAAAGAATTTTAAAAAAATACAAAATAGAAAAGTTACATTCAAAAAAAATTGTCTTTAATATTTTTATTGTTTCCATGGTATATTTTGAAGATTCTATTTTGTAATTTAAACCGTAATTCTGAAATATTTAATCATTACTATATCAAAGAACTAAAAAAAAATAAAAAACAAGGTTATATTTTTTTTATTATTTTTCCGATTATTCCTATTGCAGCTATATGCTATTGTCGTCCGATCCGGTTCGTTCCGACTTATGTACTACCTGTAATAGAAAGACAACTTTTGGGAAAGTTTCATGCAGATAGCTTTAAAACTGAGAGACTAGTTTGCGTAGAAACGGTCGGACAGACTGACAGACGGATATGATGCTGATCAAGAAAATATATAGTTTATAAAGTCGGAAATGTCTCCTTCACTGACTGAAATTATAATACCCTAAACAAGAGTATAAAAATGTATTAATTGTTGATTTGTGAACTAACTTTATATTGAAATAAAAATTTCAACTATCTGTATTCTGGAAACGAAAACTTGACGTAAGTTGGAAGCCCTTTGGAACCGTGAGTTTTCTATCAGATATTCAACTTGGATTATTGCCTCCAATCATCATTTTGAGTAACACTTTTTTATAACTATTTAGAAGAGTTCCTTTTAAATGTCGATAATTTTGTTTAACTTCTTCCGCCATCATAGACTCCGCCGCCATGCTATTATTGATATTGAATACCTTGGAATTTTGCGCATTCCTGAGACTCGCAGGTTGAGTCGTCTATATGAGGGCTCCGGTCGTTGCGTAAGCTAATTCATCTTGTTAAAAGTGCAAAGCCCAGTTCAGCATCATCTCAGAGCTCAGCTTCTCAACAATATCAAGTAGAAGTGTTAAATTGTTGGATTGTTGACTGTTTATATTAGTTTTGGACGTATTAAAACGTCATTATATCCAAAGAGTCAAAGAAGTTGCTTGTTTTTAAATGACACTATAAAATGTCATCAACTTGCACTTAAAATGTACTAAATTATCTAGGCACCATTTCGAAAGTTATTTATCTCAGAATGTAAGGCTGAATGGTAGGAAATATCCTTGTACTGCAGACATAATTTTACATTACTTGCCTTGCTTTGATTTTTAACTAATGACTTTTAACTAAAGGGAGGTCGTTAATAAATAAGGTCAAAATTAATGAAGATGGCTGTAATAATGGAAACCCTAACTAACAAGCCAAGTTTCCGGAAGAAGTTAGCGATTTAAAGAGTCAAAAGTTTTAAAACCTCCCGCATATCCAGATGCAGGAGAGCAGCCTAGCAAATGAAGGAGGCCGCAAGGAGGCCGCAAGACAAATCAAAACACAAGTGCCCAGAGATCAAGATGGCAAAGTTAAAATGCTGAATGACGACGAGTCTTCAAGGCTGAGGCTGAAACGCTGCAATCCAAAGGTTTAAGGTCACGGTTACTTTGAGGGCGCGTGTCCATTGCGGCGTGGCGTCTGCGATAAAGGTGGCTGGATGCAAAGGTCATTCTGCATTATTGAATTAGCTCCAACAACTATAGGAAACTCAGCTTTAAAATAAAATTGATGATTTTAAAATTGTCAAAGAGACGGTGGAAGAGATAATATGGTAGAGTTGAAACTTATTATTATAAAAATTAAGCACATTTAGATTGAAGATCGTTATCGTAACTACAGCGGCTCACAGCCTATTTGATGCAGAGCCCATTTAAAAATGTATTCGGCTGTAACTCTTAAAACGTAAAGAGCTATCTTAAAAATATTAATGGCATATAATAGATTTATATATTTAATGTAATAAAGGAAAATCGTTTATTTCATACGAAGAAGTCAATGGGTTAATATAACAAAAAACACACATTTTCCAATTTTATTAGGCCACAGCTTAAATGATGCACCTTACATTTAGTCTTAAATAATTAACATAAAAGTCTTCAAAATATTTTCAGTACTTTGTATGATAGCTTTTGGCTTTAATGACCGCATTCAGGCGTGATGGCATTAAATCCACCTGTTTCTGGGTGATGGTCGCCACATAACACTATAAAAGGTTCATGCATAGCATTGTTTGATTTTCAATCATTTAAAACAAGAGTGATGACTAACAAGAATCGAAGCAAACTTTGCGACCTTTACCCTTGCCGCCATAACTTAAATATTCTATAAAACAATATTCCGATTTCTATGCATATATTCTTCACAACAGAAAAGCCATAATTTAAAAAAACAAGAAAGGAAGCAAACTTCGGCAAACCGAAGTTCATATACCCTTGCAGCTATTGCAAAAACTAAATATTCTTGAAAACATTAAAATTATGATTTACTTGCGTATGTTTAAAAGCAATGAAGCTATGATGATTTGCAGCTTAATTATTCGATTGTTCCTATGGCAGCTATACGATTGTTCCTATGTGAGCTATATGCTATAGTCGTATATGCTATAGTCCTATGGGAGCTATATGATATAGTCGTCCGATTTTGATGAAATTTAAACCGTAGTTCGGAAATTTTTAACCATTACTAAATGACGAAGAATTAAAAAAAAAATTAAAAAACAACAAAGCTATAATTTTTTTCATTTATTTTTCCGATTGTTTCTATGGGAGCTATATGCTATAGTCGTCCGATTTTGATGAAATTTAAACCGTAAATCGGAAATATTTAACCATTACTAAATGTCGAAGAATTAAAAAAAAAAATTAAAAAACAGCAAAGTTATAATTTTTTTTATTTATTTTTTTGATTGTTCCTATGGGAGCTATATGCTATAGTCGTCCGATCCGGCTCGTTCCGACTTATATACTACCTGCAATAGAAAGACAACTTTTGGGAAAGTTTCATGCAGATAGCTTTAAAACTGAGAGACTAGTTTGCATAGAAACAGACGGACAGACGGACATGGCTAGATCGAGTCGTCTAGTGATGCTGATCAAGAATATATATACTTTATAGGGTCGGAGATGTCTCCTTCACTGCGTTGCAAACTTCTGACTGAAATTATAATACTCTCTGCAAGGGTATAAATAAAAATAAACCTTAACTACTCATCGAGATATATTCAAATCATAAAAAAACAGCGAAGTTTTTTTTTATTTATATTTTCACTTGTATGATTGTTCTGATAGGAGCTATATGATATAGCATCCCGACATACGGAAATGGCCTGACCGACTCTCGCAGTGATGCTGATCAAGAATATATAAATTAATTATAAGTCCTGTTTAACGATTTATTTTAAGACGCACTGTACTGTACGAATGAGAACACTTTGTAATTTCGAGGTTTGACCGTCACGGTTTATTTCCAAAATTCAACTAACTGCTAAGTACAATAATTCTTATAACGAAAGCTAGCCCTATGCCCTAGAAGTGCTAGAAGTGGCCATGCGTGGTCTGGGTAGCCGCCGTTGCATCAGAGTGCATTGCGCTTATTGCGCTGACCGAAGCTTGGAATTTTGGCGACGTCGTTGTGCAACATCCGTAGGTGTCGCTGGTCTTGCATTATTTTAGTCGGTAATGCATGATCAGCTTGGGAACTTCCGTGTTGCTGTGAAACCGTGTTAACTTATATATACCAAATAGAGTCGTAAATGTCTCCTTCACTGCGTTGCAAACTTCTAACTGATATTATAATACCCTCTGCAAGGTTAAAATAATAGTATAAGAAACAAATATTTTTCATAGAAACGTAAAAGATATAAATTAATTTATACTGTTGCAAGATAATGTCATGTATACTTTAGGTGGTTGACTAAATTAATGCATCTTGATGACCTTGGCATTTTGCTGGAATATTTCTCCCGTGTGAATAAAGCCAGGGGAGTGCTTCAACTTATTAAAAGAAGGGTGCTAGTGGTTAAAGAAATTCGATTATCTCATATCACAAATACTTTTTTCATGTTCATCCTTCTAATCCAAGAGCAATGCCCAACAGTTTGGAGGCCCCAATATGGCCCCAAAACACTGTTTAAATAGACCTGACGAGTCTGTGAAAAAAACTTTATTATTTGCACTACAAGGCCTTAACTGGGATCCAAACCTAATGTTATAATCTAATTCTGGTATACTTCTTTGCCGAAAAGATATAGTAAATTAATAAGAGTAGATTCCTGAGAATATATGTATATTCTTGACCATCATCACAAGGAGAATCGATCCGACAGTTCGTCTGTCTGTCTCAGCATAGCCTATCTAAATCTATGTTCCGGCTAGCGTATTTAAAAAAAAGTAGCCTATTAATGTTAAACAAATAAACAAAGTCATATATAGTAAAGGCTGTCCTGCTAATGTCTTATGTTTGATATAAATGAGTCGTTCTTATATCTGTTTCGTTTACATCTAATCTACTCGTTTTACTATTTAGCATTACATAAGGTTCTTTATTCAGAATTAATTTTTTGCTTTGAGCCTATTTCAGCCAATTTTAATCCTGAATTAGGCTTATCCGTATGTCCGACCATCGGTTTCTGTTTGCTCACTTTGCGTTTTTATTTGATAGTTCTAGTTGTATGACGAGAGCGCGGCTAATAAAGTTTTTATTCAGCTTAACATAGTCCGGAAAGAAATTGGTTGAAGACTAAAGTTAGCAAATACAGGATTCGTTTACTCTTATGGTTACAACAAATATAACTAATTCGATTACGATTTCTTTTATTTTTTTACTTGTACTTATTTACTTATGAACGTCTTGCAACATCATATAAACAAAATAATATTTTATACCCTTGCAGAGGGTATTATAATTTCAGTCAGAAGTTTGCAACGCAGTGAAGGAGACATTTCCGACCCTATAAAGTACAAATATTCTTGATCAGCATCACTAGGCGAGTCGATCTAGCCATGTCCGTCTGTCCGTCCGTTTCTACGCAAACTAGTCTCTCAGTTTTGAAGCTATCTGCATGAAACTTTCTCAAAAGTTTTCTTTCTATTGCAGGTAGTATATAAGTCGGAACGAGCCGAATCGGACGACTATAGCATATAGCTCCCATAGGAACAATCGAAAAAATAAACAAAAAAATATAACTTTGCTGTTTTTTATTTTATTTTTTAGTTCTTCGACATATAGTAATAGTTCAATATTTCCGAATTACGATTTAAATTTCATCAAAATCGGACGACTATATCATATAGCTCCCATAGGAACAATCGGAAAAATATACAAAAAAATTATAACTTTGCTGTTTTTAAATTTTTTTTTTTAGTTCTTCGACATAGAGTAATGGTTAACTATTTCAGAATTATGGTTAAAATTTCATCAAAATCGGAGGACTATATCATATAGCTCCCATAGGAACAATCAGAAAAAAAATAGAAAAAAAATTATAACTTTGCTGTTTTTCAATTTTTCTATAAGTTCTTCGACACATAGTAATGGTTACATATTTCAGAACTACGGTTTAAATTTCATCAAAATTGGACGACTATATCATTTAGCTCCCATAGAAATAATAAAAATATATAAAATAACTATCTAATAATTCAGCTGCAAATCATCATTGCTTCAATGTTTTTAGACCTATACGCAAGTAAATCATAATTTTAATGTTTTCAAAAATATTTAATTCTTGCAATAGCTGCTAGGGTGTATAAACTTCGGCTTTCCGAAGTTTGCTTCCTCTCATGTTTAATTACTAACTTAAATTTTTGACTTTGTCGAACGTGTTCAATTTTCGTTAGGAACTTGTTTTTCGTCGCGGCATTTTTGTAAAAAAAATACTCTAAAATAAAAGCATTTTTAGAATCTGACACATTAAATAGATAAAAAGTTTTACGATTTTTGTATGTTTATGTATGTATCGGTAACGGATATTCTGGTTGCTAAATATTTCGGTTACGGTTCCGGTTAGGCTAAACCCTATATCGGTTCTGGTTTCGGTAACAGTTTTGATTCGGTTTCACCGGTTAATAATAACAGCTGCGAAACCGGTTGTGATCAATTGAACTCCATCCATCAACGCCAACCCTTAGCGAAGTTATTTTCGCAAATAAATCATCCGTTCCTTCCGCAGTCACAAGTTCGCGTTTCGTTTTATAAAAACAAAACAGTATTATACTTTCAGTTTCTAGGTAACTAGTCGTTCACTCTTCTAAAAGCCGATGTATTCAAAACGGATTCGAACGATTAAACGACAATTATCATGTAGCTCCAATAGGAACAATCGCCAGATTTTTTATTACTGCAATTTTCGTAAAATTACAACTGATATTCTAAACATTCGGATAAATTTAAAAGGAATAATGTTTTATTTATACTTGTTACTTGTAGAGTAAATACTCATATATACATATATTTTTAAGTATGTAACAGGTAGATGGAATCGTTTTCTACCTTTTAAGAAGAAGAAGAATCGTATAAACGTCTAGATTTCGGAAACTATAAAAGCAAAAGATTTAGGATTTAACAAGCATATTCTATTTATTTAATAATTTGGCAACACCCGCTCTAACAACCACAGATCGAGAAACTCAGAATCATATAAAGAAACGCACATGGGCGCTGTATATTTACTCAGTAATTATTATTGACACACCAACAAATTTTGTTACTTTATAAATTATAAGGAAAAATGTAAGTTCTTTCTAAGATTGGTCAGCTGAGTAAATTAAATGGTATTTTCTTTTGGCCCATAAGATCTATACAAAAAAGTGCTGACTGATATATGTATATAAATAAACTTAAAAACAAAAATTAAGTCACATTTATTTTGTGAATTATATTTGTCGTAATACAACTCCTGCTGTAGGTTAGGTTAGGTTAGAGCAGCTGTCAAATTATTGACACACTTAGACGTAGAAGGTCCATTATGATACCTCGTGGATCTGTGTCCTCTTTCCTATATTATTGTCCGCTGCCCTTACCGCAGCTGATCTAGCATATCTCCCATCCGATTGCTTTCATAAATTTTATTATTCCCTATATGCTTATATTCGCCAGTTCAGATAGACTGCTCATGAAGGGATTCCCTTAGTGGTACAGTCTAGATCTGCATAGGGCCGGGCAGGAACAGAACAGGTATTCCACCAATTCCTCCTCCTCTTCGTACCTGCAGATTCTGTAGAAATCGTTTTAGTCTGCTTGCATGTGTGCCGACTAACCAATGATCTATAAGCACTCGTATTAGCATTCCGCATTCGGTACGGTTTAGCTTTAGAAGTTCAGAAGTTGTCTTCGCATCAATAATTGGCCATGTCTGGCGAGAGATGCGACAATGTCTTACATGTGTCCAATGCTAGGTTCTCAAGTTCTTTTTATTTGTTTTTAATGTTTAGCTTGCAGGTGGCCATTGGCATACCAATATTCTCCTTGTCCGGAAGGAGAGGAACGGTAGTGCCATGCCTGGCCAACTCATCTGCAATACAATTGCCTGCAATTTTTCGGTGACCCATATTAGGTATACTTTAAACTGCAAAACCATCTCATGTAGAGATTTGCGGCAGTTTGATATAGTTCGAGAGTTTGTATTGATCGAGATATTCGACCTGATAGCTGCTTGACTATCACTGTAGATGTTTACCCATTTCTTTTGGCAGTTTGCATAGTTTAGGAGCAAAAAAGCTTCATTTATAGCAAATACTTCCGCTTGGAAGACACTGCAGTGATCCGGAATTCTGAAGGATTTCCTGATGCTAAGTTGGTCGGAGTATATTCCTCCTCCGACTTGATTATTTAATTTGGAGCCGGTCAGTGTAGAAACTGACTGCATCTTTTAGGCCGGGTAGACCTTGCTCCCAGTCTTCTCTGGTTTTAGGCCCGGTAGACCTTGCTCCCAGTCTTATCTGGTTGGGAGCAATGCTTCAAAGGTGGTGTGGTTCGCATAGATCCGTTTTAGGTGCGATCGTGTCTTGCTGGAGTATACTGGCATGACCATATGTTTGAGGCTTCCATTGCTCTAAGTCCATCATTCAAATCGGACCTATCTTGGCCCGCTCCATACCGGCTAAGTCCAGGCTGGGAAGGTTCAGAATGGCATTTAGCGCCTCATTGGCGGTGGTGCGAAGGGCTCCGCTTAAGGATGCCATTCGTTGGACTTTGTTAAGGTTTGCTGTGGTTTTCTGTTTTATTAGCGCGGGCCACATATTGACACTCCGTAGAGTAGAATAGGCTTGACTATTGTGTATCCAGTTGATGATTTTTGGGGACATGCCCCATTTCGTTCCGATGGCTTTTTTGCAAGAATAGAGGGCAATTGTTGCCTGTCTCGTTTTCTTTTGGTTTTTCAGTCTCCATGTTAGACGCCTATCTAGTACTAACCCCAAGTATCTAGCGTTATCATTGAAAGAGAGAGCAGTTATTTAATGTGGTGGGTTTAGTTGATTAACCTTGTATCTGTTTGTGAACAGCACCAGCTCCGTTTTTAAAAGGTTTACCCCTAGACCTCTTTCTGTTGTCCAGTCAGATAGTATTTTAAGTTTGGCGGTTATTAGATCGTATAGTGTCTGCGGGAATTGCCCTGAGAAAATAATGTCTACGTCGTCCGCATATGCCACAACCTTACATCCATTGCGATGTTCACGAACCTTGTTTGTGTTGAGGTTCCAAGGGGGGAGGTTACCCTTCTGCTGATCAGCAATTTATGGATTAGCTCCACCACTTGAAATTCAACACCCAGGTCAGTGAGGGGTTCGGTTATGGCTGCAGGGAGAACATTGTTGAAAGCGCTCTCTAAGTTAAGGAATGCAACTAGTGCGTATTCCTTGTGGTTGAGTGACTTTTCGATTTGGCTGACTACCGCGTGTAGAGCTAAATCGGTGGACTTGCCCTTTGAGTAAGCATGTTGTATCAAGGATGTCAGACTTATAGGCCTGAAATCTTTCGTCGTCGTGTGCGAGGCTTTGCCCGCTTTGGGTATAAAAACTACCTCTCCATGTTGATGGAAATGTTCCTATCTTAAGTATGGTGCGGAAAATTTTCTTTAGCCAGTTGACGGTAAGTTGAGCAGCATTTTGGATGTGCGCAGGGGGGAGATGATCAGGTCCTGCTGATTTGAAGGGTTTGAAACAGTTTATGGCCATCTTATGTTACGTTCAGACAGGAAATCGTTCTACCGTGAGACTACCCGGAAAGTGGGAGTCTAGAAGTATGCTTAGGGTCTCCTCACTAGAGTCTGACCATGAGCCATCTGGTTTTTTAAGATATCCCAAAGAAGGGGTTGTTTTGGAGAGGATCTTCCTAAGCCGAGCTGCAACGGTTGTTTCCTCTATGTTTGAGCAGAAGGTCTGCCAAGCTGATCGTTTTCCTTTTCTTATGGCCTTGTTGTAGGAGGCTAGTTCCAACTTACATTGTTGCCGTTTTAGATTTTTATTCCCCGCTTTCGCCCTGTTAAAAAGGGTTCTGCAACTGGATCTGAGTTCTGAAAGTTTGTGGGTCCACCAAGGAGGCTTTTTGGATCCCCTCGCTTTGCATTTAGGATTCGAAGGCGATATTGCAGGCTTCTGTGAAGGTCCCTACTAAGTTATCTAGAATGGGTAGATCTCTATTGTCTTTAAGGCTTCTCTATAAGCGCGCCAGTTTATTCGTCTAAGGTTGACGAATTCAGCTGGAGTGGGAGGCTCTAATGATAAAGTAGTTTCTATGAATCTATGGTCCGAAAAGGAGTGCTCACTTGAGACTTCCCAATTTCTGGCTTTTTCAAGCAGACTTCCTGACACCAAGGTGAGGTCAATGACCGTTTGACTATTTGTTGTGAAGAAGGTGGGGGTGTTACCCCTCTTGCATAGGAATAGATTAGAGACAAAATTAAATTAAAAAGAGACTCACCGCTTCCCCACTTCGTGTGGTGAGCATTTGCGTCGCAGCCGATTACCACCCGATGTTGAGCATCTCCGCTCTCTTCGACCAGTTGTCGGGCTCGCTCGTCTGGGGGGTCTTCCTTTTCGTCGTCGTCTCCTACAGCCGGTTTCATCGTCTGTATCACTCTGCTTAACGATGCGTCGGTGGAATAGGCGTCCTCCGGCTCTTCGTCCCGGGAGCCTTAAGCTCTTCCGGAAAAACCTGCTCGGCTGGATTGCCGACCGGGTCCTCCTTCGCGCTCGAGTCTCTCTTGTTGACCTTCACTCTGATCGCGCTGAACCCGAAATTCAGTTCCCCATGAGCAAGCCTCTATTGGGGAAACTAATTCCTTGTTAAGCACGACGATGGCCTGACTAACCGGCCTCTCATGCTGCTACGACCTTCCAGTCGTGCGTGGGGAGGTTTGGATTGCTCCTCTGCAACATGAAGAGGATGTCTTCCGGCATTTTTTGGAGGACGGCAGCCAGATCCTCGCTCGGGGCCTAATGGGGACGTCACGCCAATCCAGCGCCCCTTTGTAAACCTCGCCGACCGCTGACTATCGCAGGCCACCACTTTGATGCTGCCTTAAAACCACCCTGCGTCCTTGCAGCATGGTGTTGGCTGGGGAAAGTCTCGGAGCAGTGCCATACACAAGATAGCCAGCTTCTCCTCGACTGCCTTCCATTGATTTTTGGGGATCTGGCCGCCGGGATTTCCCTCGTCCACCAGCCCAATCAAAATGCTACTCCGCGTGATGTCCGCAAAAGACAGGTTTATCATAGTTGGACCTTTGATCTCTTTGTCGCAGGTCCAGGCAATTCAAGAGATCGCTGCCTTTTCGGTTGTGCGTTCTCTGCACTAGGCCTCTCTTGGCCATAACTTGGGAGCACCTTTCTCGCCCACTCCACCTTCTTCAACCATTCGGCTGAGGGGTTGGCGATCTTGCTCCTGTTTTGTGAGCGGAGTGTCTGCGCGGCAGTTCGCTTCTCCGCATGTGTAAATTTGCTTTGCGCGGTGTGTGGAGCGACAGTCTTAGCCGCAACTTCTGCAGTTTTTGGGGCCGACGTGCATTTTGCAGAGGTGCTGGCGGTCTACTGTCTTCCACCTTTCAGCCCCAATTCGGGATGGGGCCCTTTCGGGATAGCCCCCGAGCTGGTGTCAGCACAAGCGGAGCGAACGCTCGTAGATCCTCTCGCTGTTGCAGCACCGACCTTCTCCATTCTGGTGTTTATTGTTTTTTTGTTGGTGCCCATTATTTAAATCCCACGAGTTGCGGAGAAAGGGAAGGTCAACCCGGGCAGAGAACCCGGGCATAGATCAGGGGGTCGCCTTCACCCTGAACCCACCGTTTGAGACTTAGCTAGTTGTTAACCCGGGCCCTTAGCCAGGCTGACTCTCGGCATGGTCCGATTTACACCTTAGTCCGGTCCGGGGGCTCGGTAGGCCGTCCCCTTTGGCTCCGACAAGTCCGGATAGGGTGGCCCTGTGCCATATTAGTCGCCTCCTACGACAAGTAATGACGAGCTGTGGCAGACTCCTGCTGTAATTCGCGCTGCCTTATGCTGCCTTATATATTCATATATTCGCTGATAATGAAAATCCATTTCCCACGAAAAAGTTGCGATCAGGACTGTCGTTAGTCTCTATATATGTTAAACATCCCCTGAAAAATACCCGTTTGTTTGAACACTACACAAATAGATCTGTAGCTTTTGGACTTTATAAGCTGTTTACAAATTTTTATAAGCTAATCTATTTTCTAATATGCTAGAAGTCTGCCTTAAATATGCGCAACTGGCCAAACTACGTTAATTATACAATTGTTTTGATCGAGAGTCACTTACAAATTTGTCAGCTACCATTAGTTATCCTATTTATTATAAATTTTAATAAGGTGTCAAAAAATAATTTTATTTTCGTGTTCAAAAATGTTTATCAACTTAAACAATATACCCTTATGGCCCGTTGCAACGGAAAGCAACTTTATAGTTTATTAACTGTTCAAATCACAACATTTTGTTACAAATTATATATTTTGTTGTCATTTAACATTAGACATTTTTGGGTTGGATGTCGTCATACATATTAAATATTATCAACATAATGAAATCCAGTGTTTTGCTATGATAGTTAAAGAAGGTTCTCCTTTTTTGGCCGAAAAGAAGATGAAGTTTTTGAATTATTTGTGGTACTATGAAAAAAAAATTCAAACTTCCAGTTTTTACCGTTAAATGCCATTTTTATTGTACAAAAATAAGACAAAATTCAAAACGGCGCGCCGTGGGGCAGAATCCTGAAAAGATGCCAAAAAATCAATGCTTACTTCGATTTAGATGAAATTGCGAATCTGAAGTCAAATGTCAAAAATTAAAAATGGTGGACCTAATATGGCGGACTTATCTTTCTAGAATTGAACGGATTAAGTTAAAATTAATTTCATGGCGGTAATTTCTCTCTCAAAATGAATGAAATGTTGCGATAAAGATACCCATTAAAAGAAAAAAAGAACATTTTTTTTAAAGAATAATATTTTTATTATAAGGAACATTTTTTACTTTTATTTTTGCTGGTTTTTGCTTACAACTGGTTATAGGATCAGAACTGAGTAGAAAAAAAATTGAAAATATCACTATTAGATTTTTGTCTGCTGCATTTTCTCGAACTGTACTCTCTGTAGCGCTTAAAGTCCTTGTTCCTTGCCTCCTGTGGTTCATCTGTCAATTGTCCGATAGGAAGGAGAGCAAAGGAAATTATTTCAGGTCCATGAATCAGATACTTATGTACTGTGGGTGGCATGTTGTACCATGGGTATAAGGAAACAAAATATCTGGCAGTATCAAGTGCAAATGTCCTGTACTTTTCAGGATCTATATCCAACCCCCTGGCTTACAGCTATCAATATAACGTGGAGTTTTTTAATTAAATCAATGTCTACATTAGTAATTTGTGCGGATAACTCTGGATTTTGGAAAAAACGCCTAGCCGTGTTTCCATCGTTAGTATTACCGAAACCCGGCTTCGGTTTGTCGACAATTAGGCCACTTTTTTCCTTAAACTCTTTTTGTATTCGAGCTTTGTTTTCAGCAACGAGCTGTTTCTCTCTTTCCCCACGAGATTGCCATTTTCTTATAGGCAGCTTATATGCTAAATGCAGTAGACATTCAAAGCATCGAATCCAACGACCTGTCTCCATTGACGCGGGCGCACTGCTTCAAATCGTTATAATTTCTAAAGTAGCAGAAAACTAAAATTGCTTGTATAAGCCTATATAACAATGATTATTTTCAGATAACAACCAACCTTTAAAAATGTTAAGAACCCTAACAAAATATCTATTGTTTATTAATTTTCCTATGATTTCACTACACCACTAACTTTATCTGGAATAACGGAAACTACTTAAAATTTGAATAAAAAACCATTACTGAAACATATTTACATACCTGGGGATGGCGATTCCATTGCTCTATAAACAAACAAACAAATTATTTTGTTTTAAGACTAATTTGAGCTTGCAAGTAAATCACTCTTAGCGAATAGCGCGGTCAGCACGACACAGTTCACTTCACTGTAATAACCAACAATATCTTGTGTTTGGTTTATTAACACTGTCGAAAGGTACCTTACCTATTGTACTAGTTATGCAATATAATGAAAGAATACTGCAATCACGTTTTTTTTCTCAATTTTTGGCATCTTTTTGGGATTCTGTCCCAGTGTGCGGCGGCAGAAAATTTATGTTTTTGTCGAACCCTGCATGTTTTTATACTTTTGCAGAGAGTATTATAATTTCAGTTAGAAGTTTGCAACGCGGTGAAGGAGACATTTCCGACCCTATCACTAGGAGAGTCGATCTAGCCATGTCCGTTTGTCCGTCCGTTTCTACGCAAACTAGTCTCTCAGTTTTAAAGCTATCTGTATGAAACTTTCCCAAAAGTAGCAGGTAGTATTTCGACATATGGCTAAATATTTCAGAACTACGGTTTTAATTTCATCAAAATCGGACGACTGTATCATATAGCTCCCATGGAAACAATACAAATATGAACATTTTTTTTTTTAAATGTAACTTTTCAATTTTGTATTTTTTTTATTCTTTTTGACTTATTAATAATTTTACAGTTTAGTATCTCTTCTTAAATTTGGTTTGAATGAAGAATATAGGAATAAATTAAAAAATAATTGAATAAATCAAGAGTAGTGCTGCGAATTCTGATTGAAAACATCATTTCGAAATTGTTCAAAATGTATATATATAAAACTCAATGTCACTTTCTTTGTAATTCCATCACTCACAAACCCCCGATTCTACTAATTCGACATACATTGTCCTGTTCGCACTCCATCCACTCACACACCTAAGCAATAACTTTAACTACCGAACCGTTTGACCAATCTTACCCAAATATTTCACATTAAACTGTATTGACTGTTGTCACACCCCCGCATCCACCCACGCACTAATCGTATGACAGACCTCAAGTTTTTATACCCTTGCAGAGGGTATTATAATTTCAGTCAGAAGTTTGCAACGCAGTGAAGGAGACGTTTCCGACCCTATAAAGTATATATATTCTTGATCAGCATCACTAGTAGAGTCGATCTAGCCATGTCCGTCTGTCCGTCCGTCTGTCCGTCTGTCCGTCTGTCAGTCTGTCCGTCTGTCCGTCCGTTTATATGCAAACTAGTCTCTCAGTTTTAAAGCTATCTGCATGAAACTTTCCCAAAAGTTGTCTTTCTATTGCAGGTAGTATACAAGTCGGAACGAGCCGGATCGGACGACTATAGCATATAGCTCCCATAGGAACAATCGGAAAAATAATTGAAAAAAAATTATAACTTTGCTGTTTTTTAATTTTTTGTTTTGTTCTTCGACATAAAGCAATGGTTAAATATTTCAGAATTATGGTTAAAATTTCATCAAAATCGGACGACTATAGCATATAGCTCCCATAGGAACAATCGGAAAAATAATTGAAAAAAAAATTGTAACTTTGCTGTTTTTTAAATTTTTGTTTAGTTCTTCGACATACTGCAATGGTTAAATATTTCAGAATTATGGTTAAAATTTTATCAAAATCGGACGACTATAGCATATAGCTCCCATAGGAACAATCGGAAAAATAATTGAAAAAAAATTATAACTTTGCTGTTTTTTAATTTTTTTTTTAGTTCTTCGACATACAGCAATGGTTAAATATTTCAGAATTATGGTTTAAATTTCATCAAAATCGGACGACTATATCATATAGCTCCCATACAAATAATAAAAATATATAAAAGAACAATCAAATAATTAAGCTGCAAATCGTCATAGCTTCAATGTTTTTAAACATATACGCAAGTAAATCATAATTTTAATGTTTTCAAAAATATTTAATTCTTGCGATAGCTGCAAGGGTATATGAACTTCGGCTTGCCGAAGTTTGCTTTCTTTCTTGTTTCTGTTAAATGTAACAGATCGAAGAGTAAACAAATTCGAACAAATTTTCATATTCATTATAAAGTGAAAGTGTTTCCATAAATACCACGTCCAAAATCAAACATAGATCGATGTACTCGAAATGCTCAGGTCGTGTTGTCACAAAGAATATCACAAAGTAAAGTGCGACGAAATAGATTTGTAAAGCTCATGCAAGAAATCCAGCAAACCATGCAACGACGTATGTTTTGAAAGATATTTTCTGTGCTGCATTAGAGGCACGCTGCGAAAGGCGAATCGTTAAAAATGCCGAGAAAATATTGGAAATCGTTGAGTCTGAGCGTCATTCAAGCAGTAAATAAATTGCCCAACAGCTAAACTTTGCTCAAAACAGTTTGGAACCATTTAACAATGGCTGAATAAGCTATAAAAAAACCTTTTGGATCGAATTCCGATCTGCGAATCGCTGCTGAATCGCAACAAAACCGACCCGTTTTTGAAGTGGATGGTGACTGGTGATGAAAAGTAGGTCACTTACGTAAACATGAGGCAATAACGGTCGAGGTCGAAGAAGGGTGTGCCGGCCCAGGCGGTAGACGGTGGACCGTCTGAAGGAAGCAATTGCCCAGAAGCGTCCCGCTTTGGCCAATAGGAAAGGAATTGTTTTCCATCAGACCAACGCTAGACCACACACATCAAAAGCGAGTCGCCAGATGCTCCGAGATCTTGGATGGGAAGTTCTTTTGCATCCACCTTATAGCTCGGTCATCGCACCAAGTGACTACCACTTTATCCTATCAATTGTGGATTGTGAAAACCGACTGGAACAGATTTTGCAAATAAGGACGAAGGATTTCATGAAGGTATCATGAAATTACCATCAAAATGGCAATCGATTGTACATAAAACTGGTGCTTATTTGAAATAAATCGGTTAGTTCTAACCATAAAATAAAAAGCTTTGAATTTCATGTACAAATAATGGATAATTTTTTGTTGCATGTTGCATGTTCGAGGGTCGGTACTGCACATAGTTTATTCATTCATGCACCTGTCATTAAAACGTTGTTGTCCAAATGTTTTGGATTAGAATTTAAATTTTTGAGATTTACAATTTATTATATGTGCGTGCTTATGTTAAAAAAGGAATTAATAGTTCAAATATTTGATTAATATAACTTTTGGAATTTTTTACAGTGACAATTTTCAAATGATTCGTATTTTTGTATGCTTTTGAATAACGTTATAACAATTTTATGGATCGAATTTATTGTACTTATGCATCCTCATAAACCGAAAATACTTTGTCAAAAATACTTTGTCGATTCTCATCCTCAATTTTACATATATTTACAAACTGCGCAGCGAAAAGCGCAGGGTTAGCTATTATTCTATAAATATATAGTTTTAATTTTTATGAAAAAAATTATATTATTTTGTGCAAAAAAAACAAAGATGATGGAAGTAAACTATTTTCATTCTATCATAAATCATTACGTATTTTTAAGCAATAGCATTTAGAAAAGAGCATTTGCCCAGTCGCTAAGAAATTTATTAAGACTTTTACCAGAAGTGTTGCAATCGACTGTCATTTATCACTTTAGACGTTTGACCCTCAAAGTCCATACCAGGTTACCAGTTAAAGAAATAAGTTTATAATGCAGAAGTAAAAATTCGGTTAAAAGACTTTGAAGATTTTGGAACTACTTTAATCTATTTTCCTTTTTTATTTTTGTTGTTTCATTTTATATATTTTAGCAAGCGCTCATACTGGCGATCTAACGGTTGACGAATATCCGGATATTAGTGGCATATGTACAGCTAGGGTAAGTCATCGTGTAAAATAATTTTCTTTGCTATATGTAAACCTATATTTATTTTAGGAAGCCATGCGAAAAATGACCGAAGAAGATAAACAAAAAATTGCTCAGCAGGTTGAGTTGTTCCGTAGGGAGAAACTTACGTTTGACTCGGAAGTTGCCAAATGGGATGATACTGGAAACGACATAATTTTTCTTGCTAAACATATGTGTATGATTATGATGGAAATGACTGACTTTACCAGGTAAGATCAGATCTCCATTTAAAGTTTGCCCACTACCTTGCTTACGACCGCAAACTTTGTTTTTTGTATATGTTTGTTTTTTTTTGGGTGAAACTATTTAAAACATTTTAGATAATCGCTTTATGTGTAAACAACATGGGGGACTCGCTAAAGTCGAGTTCCTCCACTATAAGATTCCCGTTAATCAGGTCTATTGATGCCCAGTCCAAAGAAAATGGGCCGAGAAAGAAGCGTGCGATGATCAGGCACCTTTTGCTGGCGTTAGCGTCATCGTTTTTAGGAGTGGGTCTTGTTAGATTTCTGCCTCTTTAACATAATCAGAAAAAAATATTAAATGTGCCTGGGAAAATAATTTAATCCGCCTTATTAATCTTTCTTCACTGTCAACAAGCTACTCGAATAGCAACTTGATTGAAATACAATCGACAGCGTGTGGCTGTTACCCTCCCCTTTCACATAAGCATGTACCGTTGGACCAGCGCGAGCCATGCAAACTGACCTCTATTGACAATGGCATTCGTCAAAGTTTTTTCATTCTGACATACTTTGCTTGTTGTTCTTGTTTATAAACACATGCTTATATTAATTTTCTATAAAGAATTTATTAAAAACAAAAAAAATACCCTAATATACCCTTGCAGTTATAACAATTATTTTACACATTTATTTTCTCAGAAAATTTGAACTTAATGCAGACTTACCAAATCAGTTTATTCTACAACCATTCTATCACTTAATCACTTCCACGCTCTTATCGCAATACTTTGCCTACTATTTTTTTACACCCACAATAAAAGTAATACTGTTTTTATACTCACAAAATAAATAAATAGACCAAATTTTGGTTGGTATATATTTATTCGGCCAACATCTGTCGATACCGAATAAACTTTTAAACCTTTTAAACTTAGTAAAATAAATATATGTCAGATTTTTGTTGAGTTAAAATTAATATTTTTAATGTTCCTGTTTTTTTCATGGGAGCTATATGACATAGTTGTCCGATTTGAATCAAATTTAAACCATAATTCCTAAAAATGAAGTATCAAAATCGGACGACTATAGCATATAGCTTCCTAAGGAACAACAGAAAAAATAAATTTAAAAAAAATTATAAGTCTCCTGTTATTTAATTTTATTTTAGTTCTTCGACATTTAGTAATGGTTAAATATTTCAGAACTACGGTTTAAATTTTATCAAAATAGAACGACTATATCATATAACTCCCATAGGAACAATCGGAAAAAAAATACAAAAAAATTATAACTTTTCTGTTCTTAAAATTTTTTTTTAGTTGTTCGACATATAGTATTGGTTAAATATTTTGGAATTACGGTTTAAATTTCATCAAAATCGGACGGCTATATCATATAGAAATAATAAAAATATATAAAATAACTATCTAATAATTAAGCTGCAAATCATCATAGCTTCAATGTTTCAAGAATATTTAATTTTTGCAATAGCTGCAAGGGTATATGAAGTTCGGCTGGCCGAAGTTTGCTTCCTTTCTTGTTTTTATTCAATTTGTTTCGTTTAGTTTCTTGGGACTTTGGCAACTTTGGTCCCGAACACTACTTGTTAAAAGTTTGCAACACTGGTGCCAAGCAGCTGATTCACACGTGTTGTTCAACACTTTTGTTTGTCAGTTTCCATCACTGCCTGTAAAATAAGTAAAAAATAATAATAAGTAAGTAAAATAAGTAGAATTTATTTTTTTTGATACCAATGATTTTTTGACTGATTTGAGACATTAAATGTGTGCACCAATAATGCACAAGGATTTGGAACAGCATCGGGCCAAATGTTGATCAGAGATTTGCCTTGAAAACTTAGGAAAATCAAAGGCTTTTGTTATGAGCAGTAGCGGCAGTCAGCTGTTTTATTTCCCCCCAAATAGTAATTTCCCTAGGAAGTTTGCTAGCAAGCAAGAGAACCTTGATTATGTTAAAGAGAAATCCTCCAATGTTAACGAATTCACTTCCGAGTGAAAACTGGAACAGGCCTTGTATATATTCTTGATCAGCATCACTAGGAAAGTCTATCTAGCCGCCTGGTTGTTTCTGCCCAAACTAGTCACTCAGTTTTAAATCTATCTGCATGAAATTTTCACAAAAATAATCTATCTGGTGCAGGTAAAACGTAAGTCGGAACTTGGCTGTTTGGACGAATGCATCATATGCTCCCATTTGCTGTTTTTCAAATTTCAATCAGACGAATATATCATAAACTCCCATGGGAACAAACGGGGTAATAAAAAATAAACGATCGAATAATAAATTGAGCTATAGCTTCAATTTTCTTAAACGTATACGAATAAATATCGATGTTTTTTGCAAAAGCTGCAAAGGTATATACATTTTGGGTTGTTGCAGTTTCCCTCCTTTCTTGTTTTTAATTTTCACAGGACTAGAAACCTTTTTTTTTTTTTTAAACTACGTTAGCACCATGGCCAAGAGTTGTTCCAAATAACTTATATATTAAAAAATCGAAGAACACAGTTCTGTCCTCTGATCACTAAATAATTATGTCTATAATAACCTTGCTAATATTAATTATTAAATGATTTCACTATTAATTCCGATAAACTTCATAATCGAATTGCACTTGCATTGATTTCTGCTCATTCAAATCAGCATAAAATGCCAATTAAAAAGATATTTATTTATTGCATTTTTATATGCTGAATATATTCCAAAACCGAATTTGTAAAGAAAAATGTGTTATATACATATTAAAAGTTCCGTGATCTCAAAAGCTTTAAGACTCGAAAATAAAAAGAAATCTATCCTGGCGTTTAAAAAAAAACAAGAAAGAACGCAAACTTCGGCAAGCCGAAGTTCGTATACCCTTGCAGCTATCGCAAGAATTAAACATTTTTGAAAACATATGCTATAGTCGTCCGATCGTTCCGACTTATATACTACCTGCAATAGAAAGACAACTTTTGGGAAAGTTTCATGAAGATAGCTTTAAAACTGAGAGACTAGTTTGCGTAGAAACGGACGGACAGACGGATATGTTTAGATCGACTCTCCTAGTGATGCTGATCAAGAATATATATACTTTATAGGGTCGGAGATGTCTCCTTCACTGCGTTGCAAACTTCTGACTGAAATTATAATACCCTCTGCAAGGGTATAAAAAAATGTAAACACAAAAACCTAATTTTGGCTATATTTTAGTTTAATAAAACGCCCTTAACAAGACACATTAAACAATATGTAGCACGTAACCGCAGCATTAGTCGTTTGGAAGATGTGGGCACGAGATCAAGCTTTTTTTGTTTAAGTTTTCTCGCTAAACTACCTGATTTTCCAGAAAGTGGTAGAACAACATTTTTTCTGCTCGAGCTGTTTAATACAGTAAAATTAAGTTCAGGACTTTAAAACATCGCTTTGAAATGCACATACAAAACAAAAACGAAAAATCGTTATCATTTCAAAAATGCTGTATATGTCTTGTTTATTGAATATCTTTTTAACGGAGTATCGGATTGAAATAATTTTATTTAATGCCAGAATACAACTATGCCATAAATGTAAAACTCAACCGGCCCAAATTTTTTCGCACTTTCACCCCCATTTCTCCATTTATTAAGATCGGCATATTCTTAGCTGATTTCGAACCATTGTACCATTGCGCACGCTTACCGGTGCTCTTCGTCACTACAATAAATACATATAAAAATACATATTTAGACCTTGGGTTGCGGAACACTCACTCTTTTTATTTGTATCCGAGTTAGAGAGCTCTCTTTTTAAAGACGGGCAGCACACTTTTGAAATTTTTAGGATTACATATATTTGTGCATTGCTATAGTGCTTTGTGATAATTCACTTTTAAGAACTTAAGCTTACAAACACTACATTACATGATTATAGTATGTTTCACTTATGAAGACATTGAAGACATTTTAGCGAACGGTGTATTGGTCCTTTACATGTCCTTCCCCAAGCATCCCTATCACTTTTCACAGCGCGATGTCCCTCGTATATTACGGCGGTTCTCACTTGTTTTTCTTGTTGTTCTTCTTATTTCTTGATCTCCAGTCCCCTTATATAGGGTTCTGAGGACCAAGAGAGGTAAGAGGTAAATTCTTTCGTTCGTACTGAAATGCCCGATCCGCACCAAATCTGTTCTCATGATTGCACCCAGATCGATCGCTCCGTTGTGAAGTCAAATTCAAGGTCATTTGGATGCAAAAGTCTGCATTCCCATACAGATAACACCTGCCTGCACTTGCGATAAATGTTGGACACCTGACTAGTCGAATTTCCCGGTTTCCAGGTGCTGCACTTATTTTGTTACCACCGATTTTGGATGGGTATCTGCAATTTCTCGAAGTTGTGAAATGCGAGCGTTGACATTTTTTGCAATTCTCCTGACTCTGGTTTTTTAGTGCCTTCTGCCTGGTCTGACCACCTGATACCCGTCCTGTTGTAAAGTCAGCATTCTTGCTGTCAGATCAGATCGCCATTTAAAGTTCACCGTTCGTTAATGACCGTCAATTTTTTTTTAGTAAATGTGTATGTTTTATTTTGGGTAAAACTATTTAAAACATTAAATCCGCGACCACCGCAACACCGCATTACAAAACGTTCCAAAAAACACTGTTGTGACAGTGACTGACTTGGCCGTCACAAAAGAAACCGCACCAATCCAGTAAACGTGACCCCGACGGTGGATGGCCTTTAGGAAAATTGGTAAACTTTTGAGGTCACCAGTCTTAACGCTGACCTTTGTTAAGGACAAGCAGGTGCGCCACATTAATGTGGGAATGAAGGCGAAGTTGGCGCAGCTGAAATAGCTGCATACCGCAATCGTGTCATCGGAGGATTTCCCAGAGACGCAGGAGCCAGGAGCAGGTATATCTACATCTGTGTGCCCTAAATGCCAGCAGGAATCTGGTAGCAAGAACCGAAGAAAACCTCGATCGTCGGCTTCGCTCTGGTAGTCGTCGCAATGGAGCAATCCGTCGTTAACAACGCTATTCGAGTTTTCGAGTCCTGACTCTCAATGACGGGTTGTCGTCTTGGACACTCGGCTATCATTCCGAGAGCACCTGGAACACGTTCACAACACGTTCATAATCCTGCTGTGCACTAGAGGACCCAAGCAGTGGATAAGGAAGCTGCTTACAGGCCTGGTTACATCACAACTGCTCTATGCAGCACCAGTGTGGGCGGATGCCGCGGAGTCGTATATGCGAGGAGTAGAAGCCACTTACCGCCTGTGCGCACTGCGCCTGAAGGACAGTGTTCGACGAAGCGGCGTTTGTAATGGCAGATCAGATTCCATTGAGCGAACTGGTGCGCGGACCAAGCGCAAGGGCTGAAGCAAAGCTTAGAGCCAGAGAAAGGAGCATTGACAGCTCGTCGGCCGGTGGATAAACAATGTATTTATGTAATTAAATAAAAATTGAAATCATATACTTCGCTCGCGACACCTCCTCCTTTAAAATGAATCACGTAAATTTATAAAGTCATTCTAAGATTATTGTAAAAAAAAAAAACAAGAAAGAAAGCCAACTTCGGCAAGTCGAAGTTCACATATACCCTTGCAACAATTGAAAGAATTAAATACTTTTGAAAACATTAAAATTATGATTTACTTGCGTATATGTTGAAAAACATTAAAGCTATGATGATTTGCAGCTCTATTATTAGATTGCTTTTTATATATTTGTATTATTTCTATGGGAGCTATATGATATAGTCGTCCGATTTTGATGAAATTTTAACCGTATTTCTGAAATAATTCACCATTACTGTATGACGAAGAACCAAAAAAAAATCAAAAAAAGCAAAGTTATAATTTTTTTTATTTATTTTTCCGATTGTTCCTATGGGAGCTATATGCTATAGTCGTCCGACTTCCGATTTATATACTACCTGCAATATAAAGATAACTTTTGGGAAAGTTTCATGCAGATAGCTTTATAACTGAGAGACTATTTTGCGTAGAAACGGACGGGCAGACAGACGGACATGGCTAGATCGACTCTGCTAGTGATGCTGATCAAGAATATATAACTTTATAGGGTCGAAAATGTCTCCTTCACTGCGTTGCAAACTTCTGACTGAAATTATAATACCCTCTGCAAGGGTATAAAAAACGATGCTTATATATTAGGAGTTGCATTTTTTTTATATAGATCTTATTTTAACTTTAATTGCAAATTTTAATTTTGCTATTTTTTTTTGTTTCACTAGTTAATTATTGAAATGTTAATGTAATTGATATTTCGAGAGTTAGTTAAATCACCAACCATACAACATTTTAACTGGTCATCTCATACAACGAATTTGACACAAAAATTTCAAAGCGGCAGGCCTCCCGGGCTCTCAACAGCAGGCCCCGGCGCTTCGAGTGCATTCGGGTTTTTTGCTCTCACTTTTATTCTCATTTTTATGCCCGCGGACTCATTGCACATTGCTCATTCGCAGTGTAATTTTAATTGTCTTTAACAAATTTAATTGTCTTTAAAGAAGTAATAAATAATTAAATTTATTTTTATATATTTTTGTAAGGTAAATGGTATAAATATAAAAATCCGCATTTTTTGTTTAATTATTATTTTAATGATAATAGTTTTATAATTTTAATTGTACCAATATATTAAATTATAACAAATTGTTTAAAGACAATTAAAATTGTTAACGACAATTAAAATTATACTGCGAATCATTCAAAAATACAAAAACACTTAAAACTAGTGTCCTAAAAAGTGTAAAGTAAATAAAAGCCAAGCAGCTGTTTATGTTACTGCCCGCTCCCCTTAAAAGCAATCATCGGTAGGGTATGCAGGCACCATCCGCTCGCAGAACAACGACAAAAGGTGATTTGAAGTTTTGTCAAACACTGAAGAGCAGTCGGTGTTTTAAGTGACACGACTGCGTATGCCCTGTTCCCATCTCAGTGGACTGATTTCTATTTATTCGAATACATACATATATGTAAAACATTTTACTGCTACCACTTTGAATTTAATTAAAATTAAAATGTATGCTGAAATATAATAAAACATATAATATTCATTTTTTTTATCATAACCCAATAGTAAATACGCCCATATTCTTAGGACCCCAAAAGTAGCAAAAGAAAAAATATTCTTGATGCGCCGAAATGAAATAAACGCACACATGCTCCCGTGTATGAGAATGCATGATCACGCATACATACAAAGACCAATTCAAGCGCCTGGCAGACTTCTTCAAAATACTCCTCTTTCCGACTGAAAGATCGAACTCGTGCGAGCATAAAAATGAGAATAAGAAAGAAAGAGTAAAAAACCCGAATGCACACTTAGCGCTGGGGCCTGCTGCTAAGAGCTCGGGGAGCCTGCCTCTATGAAATTTTTGTTTCCCAATTCGTTGTATAAAATAAATAGTCTATATGTTCTATGTGGTTAAATGTAAAGAAAATATAAAATTTTTGTTATTTGTAATAAAAAAATTTGTAGTGTTCTATCATGTTTGTTGATTTATAAACATTGTATTACGCGACAACTGGTTTTAACCTATCTTTGCTAACTATCTGTTGTTTTTTCGTATTGTCTATGATTTATATGACCTTAAAAGGTCTTAAATAGTTCTGATCTTATTTGTGGACTTTGGAAGAAGTGACCTAGGTCCATTAGGAAATAAGTTATCGATCTGGAATCGAAATAATTCGGTTTCCTAATTTAAACAAATACTTGTGTTTGACGAATTTAATTTCCACGTATTTTCGAAATTCCGTATTATTAATGACTTAGTAGACTTAGGGCTTTGAATTATACTCCGATCTTAATTGTTCCATGTTCAATGAGTCGTCCCGATTGATGCTCTCGTCGAAACTTTCAGTACTTGCCTGTTCATATCTTTTAACTCCTCTCTTCCTAGACAACGCGACTTCTACATAGTTTTTCATCCGCAGTAAAATCGTATTCTTCTAGATCTAGTTCCATTCTAATTAATTTTGAGCTTGGGTCCATCAGAGAATAATTATATTAATGATCTGTGATCAGTTTTGACTAAAAAATGTCTACCATATACATAGGGTCTAAAATATTTAATATATTTTATATTTATAGCTGCTAGCTCCTGTTGAGGTGTCGATTTTTTAGTTTCTCGTTTCGTGAACGATCTAGGCGCGTAAGCGATCTGTTCCTCTGATAGTGCTACTCCACAAGCGGATTTACTTGCGACAGTTGTCATGCAAAATTTTTTTGTGAAATCTGGCTTCATAAAGGATTGTTTAAGGTAATTAAATGCCTTCTCGCACTCTGTATTCCATTCAAATCGCACGTTCTTCTTCGAAAGTCTAGTGATATGTCTAGAATAAGATGCAAAGTTACTAATGAATCTTCTGTAGTAGTTGCACAATGCGACGAATCGCCTTGCTTCGTCTGCATCTTTGGGAACTGGGAAGTTTTTTATTGCCTCGTATTTATTTTCGTCTGGCAGTATTACCTTGTCAGTGCATCTATGTCCCAGATAAGTTACTTCATGCATGAAATAGGAACACTTCTCAGGGTGTAGTTTGAGATCACATTTTCGACAAAACGCGAATTCATTTTTAAATTTTTGAACCTCTATAATTCGTCCTTTTAGAGATAAGCTTGAGAAGGCTCCAAGGCATTGAATGCTAGTGTCATCATTCATCATAAAATTTTTTGTGTAAGGAGCCGGATCTATAGCATATAGCTCGCATAGGATCAATCGGAAAAAAAAATTTAAAAAATTTTAACTTTGTTTTTTAATTTTTTTTTTTAAATTCTTCGACATATAGTAATGGTTAAAGATTTCAGAATTACGGTATAAATTTCATCAATATCGGACAACTATAGCATATAGCTCCCATAGGAACAATCGGAAAAATAAATAAAATAAAATTATAACTTTGCTGTTTTTTATTTTTTTTTTTAGTTCTTCAACATATAGTAATGGTTAAATATTTCAGAATTACGGTTTAAATTTAATCAAAATCGGACGACTATAACATGAAGCTCCCATGGGAGCTATATGCTATAGTCGTCCGATCCGGCTTGTTCCGACTTATATACTACCTGCAATAGAAAAAAACGGACGGACCGACGGACATGGCTAGATCGACTCGCATAGTGATGCTGATCAAGAATATATATACTTTATAGGGTCGGAAATGTCTCCTTCACTGCGTTGCAAACTTCTGACTGAAATTATAATACCCTCTGCAAGGGTATAAAAACAAGCTCAAAAGACTGTCTTTCGCAAAGGAACATCTTCATAAGCCAAAGGAGTTCTGGAAAAGCGTTCTATGGACAGATGGAAGCTCCTTTGAGTATAATTCATCAAAAAATAAATTTTTGTAAGATTACCAATGGTACAAAGGCAGAAACGGCGGCCCGTTTGCCCAAAAGTATGCCATGTGACGTTCTGGGGATGTGTGGCGTATAATGGACTGGGTGACATCGTTCCTGTCGCTGGCTCGATGAACCAAGGCCAATATTTTCGGGTTCTAAATGATAATGCGTTTAGTTCCAAGGACAGGCTTATTGGACAATCCTTCATGTTGCAACAGTATAACGCCCCATGCCACAAAGCCAAGATGATTACAACATTTTTGGGGGATGTTGGTGTTACCACTTTGGACTGGCCACCTCAAAGTTGAGATTTAAATATAATTGAAAACGTCTGGTCTCTTAAAAAACGTAAAAGGACAGTATCGTTGATTAAAACCAGAGAGGAGACAATTTCTGAGGTCACTTCCCTTCGGGAAAAGATATCTCTAGAGACCATCCAAAATTTGGTCGATTCAGTACCGCAACGCCTGCAAAAAGTTATTGAAACTAAAGGAAATTATATATTATACTAAATTATTTAATTTTCCTTTGGTTTTTTTAAGTTTAAACTTTGTTATTCATATTAAAAGGTATTTGTCAAAATACTTATGCCACCACATGAAAATTACTTTGGCTTATATTTTTTTAAGTTCATATGAAAATGTATTATGTATTAACACTAAGAAATTCTGAAAAAAATGCATTGAGTTATATTAAACCATTAGTTTTTCGTCAAAATAATTATGCCGAATAGTGTAGTTATACCGGTTATAACAAACAATACACTTTTGACTGTCCTGTAGTTTCGGTACAACTATTGACGAATTTAGTTACTGCTTCGTTCATATCTGTGAACGTTCCCTCTTCCAGAATAAGTTTTACCTTGTCAATTGAGCAGTTTGTAGTCATTGCCTTTATGGTGAAAGATGAGTGCTGTATTTTGATGCAAATTCCAGTGGTAAAACCATCATTCATATAAGCCTCCTGTAATGCTTTAATCAAGTCTTCTACTTCCTTGGCGTATACGTTGTCTGTCTTGTTCTTTTGTTTTAAACTAAGAGTTTGGCTGTAAAAACCTCAACCGATTTTCCTTTGAGTTTTTTTTTATTTTTCTGCTGATTTCTGGTGAGTTTTCGAACCCCAAGAAATCTTCGCAGGTGTCTTCCTTAAAAATATCAGTCAACGAATTATCGAGGGCTTCCGTGTGGGTGATTGATATATTTGCCTTTATTTGATCGATTAAATTGTCTGGCTTTTCTTACAATAGTTATAATCTGGCTATGTATAAGTACCGTTTGACTTTCGTGGCAAGTAGTTACTGAGCCTCTACTTACGCCTATCGCTTTTCTAACTTTGTTGGCATTTATGATATTTTCGCCCAAATATTTTCGTGCATTTCTTTTCGTATTTGTGTATTTTTGTTATCAAACTTATAACTTCGTTGAATTGCTTTTTTTTTTGTTCGCCTTATTGGCTTATTGGTTTCTTATCTAAACCATTTGCTACCCATTAGCCCGATTGGCCATATTTAAGCTGATTTTAAGTGGTCTTTTTCCTCCCAGCATTTCGTTGCGGTCGAGAAGAGATTAAAATTTCACTTCTCGAATAGTTGATCATATTATTGCCTAAATGTATTTTCTTCTACTAGCAAAATCTGTTGTACTATATTTACTCTTTCTATAGCACATCTAGCTATGGTCATTTTTCTGCACTGATGGAAAAAAATAAAATTGTCCAATAAACTTAAAATTTTATATTTATAATTTAAATTCTTTGATAAATATAAAATTAAATAAAAATAGTCGGGTTAGTTACAAAAGGAACTAAGTTATATATAAAAAAAAATTTTCCGTGTAAGCAAAAATACACTTTGTACACTTTAAGCACTACTTTTGACACTAAACCCACAGTTACTATAATTAATGGGATGTACATTGAGTTGAAAAGTGGAGTGTTTTCAACAACTGCATTATTTACGTATATTCCTTTACTTCTGCCCCTTTTAAACCCCCTATACCCCTCTTGCAGAGGGAATTAAATTAAGTCAGAAGTTTACAACGCAGTGAAGGAGACTTACCGACCCTATAAAGTATATATATTCTTGATCAGCATCACTAGCATCTGTCCGTCCGTCCGTTTAAACGCAAACTAGTCTCTCAGTTTTAAAACTATGTGCATAAAACTGTTCCAAAAGTTGTCTTTTTATTGCAGGTAGAACTTAAGTCGGAACGAGCCGGATCGGACGACTATAGCATATAGTTCCCATAGGAACAATCAGAAAACTAAATAAAAAAAAATTATAAGTCTCTTGTTTTTTATTTTATTTTTTAGTTCTTCGACATATAGGAAGCGTTAAATATTTTAGAACTACGAGTTAAATTTCATCGAAATCGGACGACTATATCATATAGCACCCATAGGAACAATCTGAAAAAAAGAAAGAAAAAATTATAACAGCTGTTTTTTAATTTTTTTTCTTAGTTCTTCGACATATAGAAGTAGTATTGGTTAATTCAACATTTTAATAAGATCAATAGATCTATGGATAATTTGGTTCATATATTGCACCACTTTTGGTTTACATATTGGTAATTAACAAGTAACTATAGAATTACTTATATTAGAGTGTGTTAGTATATGCGTTTATGAGAACAAAACTGTTTGTTAGTAATGCCGCGTAAACGCGTTTCTTGTGCTAAAAAAATCAGCGAAAACTATCTATATCTTAGTCCGCTCTTCTTCTCCCGATGAAGTATGGTATTTAATTCCTTCTCCTCCCTCCTTGTTCAACGGTCTTCCTTCCTTCAGCTCCACGATAAGTCGGGCTTGCTCTTTCATGAGTCGGGCGCACTGACCACCCTTCTGTTTTTTTAAAAGTAGGTGTTGGCGGAATTTGCGTTCGCTGGTTGTCCCTGTCCTGGGCTCGCTGACGCTCTCTCGCTGCTTTCCTTACCCTGTACTCGGTAATGGTTATTGACCTAGGCCCATGTGTTGGGTGTGCCTCCAACGCCTCCTGGAGTGTCGGCTTGTCAGTTTCGGGTACGACTTTCCCTCGGAGATACAGTACCTACGGTATTACTTTTGTTTTAACCCTCTCGTTGGCACTGTGGGCGGGGTTAGTAGCCTAACACGCGTTGTATAGAGTCTTCAATTGTTGTTTGATAATCAAGATATCTGGTAGCCTTTAACGCAACGATGCCATAAGTCACGTTCGCAAGTAGGTTAGCCGAGATTCCGGGGATAGTCTTCCTCGCTTTGTATACAGACCTTAATTTTGTTTAGTTTTTATTGCTTTTATTTTGCATTAATTTTACTAATTTTATTTGTTTTACTTCATGTGAAGATTTCTTCAGATTGTGTTTGTTATTGGTTTTGTTCTGTCCTGTTTGGTGTGGACGCTGATAAAATGATACACTTGGTTGTTGAGAGGCCGGGCACTTAATACAAAATTTGTTATGTGTGCATATACAATTTAGGTATTTATGTAATTAAATAGGAATTAAAATCATAAAATCGCTTCAGTATAACCCACACTAATTTTAAGAAGGCGTCGACAACTACTAAGGCAAGATTTTAATGTTTTGTTGCCAATGTCGCCAATATGATACTCGTAGCTTTTTCCACTTTCTGCTTTTGCCGCTTTGCTAGAAATGTTATATAAAATTTGTGCAAAAGTTGATGGCCACTATCAAGTTGGGCCCACAGCCCCACTTTATTATTGTTGAACGTTGAACAGTACAAACAAGTGGCCCAACGAAACCAAGCACGAGCTTGTTACGCGCGGCCCTATAAGCATAGTGGTCAGTTATCGAGTTCGCGAGGAAAACACATACAACACAATATAGAGACATTTATAAAAAAAACTTTAGGTAAGCACGGCGAAAATATGTTAAAACTGTAGTTTTGTGCATAAAAATAGTTCCAAACATCATACTACGATTTGCAAGAGTAGGTAAATTAAGCAATAATAATCTACTAGAGTAAGAAGGCAACCTTACGTTTTGATCCCAGTTCAAACCATGGAGGGCGAAAAAAAGAATTTTTTTTGTACCTACTCAATACAATAAATGTGAACTTGATATTGGAGACCCCAAACGGACAAAGAATGAAAATAAAAATAAAGTTGTACAAAAATCGTCAAATTGATCAATTTCTTTAGACCATCGCATAATAAATCCAAGAATACTAATTGCCTTGTTAACAGTAGACTTACTGTGACAGTTGAATTTTAATTTTGAGTCAAGAAGAACTCCTAAATCGGTGACCGAATATATTCGGTCCAGTGGCATATTATGAAGAGAAAAGCGTACCCCTATAAAATGTCATTACGTTACATTTAAGGCAGTTCAGATTTAAGAAGTTAAATTGACATCATATCTGAAAGCAATCAATATCAGACTGTAAACCGAAACGCGATGCAAATTATTATAGGACAACACGGTTTACTTATATGTTCAACACTTTCAACCAGAATGCTTAACCTCCCGCTTGTTAACAGACTATCGTTCTTCTCCTTACCATCGAGTTATCGAGAGCTTAAATAATACGGTGACCATCTGAGACTACTACAATTCGGCCATCCTGCGAATTGGATCCCCTGATCCTGATATTATTAAGGGAAAAACTAAAATTAATTCCATATTTTTTTAAAATGATTTAATGATTTTCTTCTTCCTATACACGGTCTTACATTTTGAGCACTCCAAATACCCTGGTATGGACTTCGAGAAATTTGGAAACCTTCAACACCCTTCGATAAGAACCTGTCGTTTCGAAACACTTTGACTAAAATGTTCCAATGTTCCCCGTTTTCAGGTTCCGTAAACTTTGCCATTATAGGGCCAATGCTCCTCTTCATTCTTTCGACCTGCCCATTTGCTTCTAAGGATCCTGTTGCTATTTTTAAGTGCTTTTTCAATAAGAAATATGTGTTTATTTGCTCTACCTTTAGTTACTGATCCATATATGCACTAGTTAGAATGGCTTATTCCCTTTCAGAATACTATTTAGGAAAACTTCTGATTTTTCAGTTTTCGGGCAAAACGCAACACATTTCAAGCAATTTTCAATGTGACTACTGCGTTTTTGTTTTATGTTCATAAACCAATATGTTTTTGAAATTGAGTCTATCATTTTGTATCTACCACTGTGTCCAAGTTCATTATCGTATTTGTGTAAAATATGTTTTCCATTTCTTCGTAATTTTAAAGTTCGTGTGCCCACCAAACGATTCTACGGTTTAATTCCATCCTATTTAATGTAAGAGTTAAGGAATTGCAATCGGTTATTACCTTAAAATGCTTTCCCTGAAGGTAAGCTCGAAATCTGCGAAGAGCGTATATAATTGCCAATGTATCGAGCTCAAAGCTGATGTACTTAGACTTGGTCTCTGTCGTTCGCTTAGAGATATAGAAAACGGGATGAAGTTTCCCATCTCCTTTCTTTTTTATTAACATCGCATAGAAACCTAAAGAGCTTGCATCGACATCATCCTTCTGATTATAAATAGCTAAGACCGGTGACTCTGTAATCTTTTTCTTAAGGATCAAAAAACAATTTAACTTTCTCTTTAAACGAAAATTACCTGCCTTTCCTTAACATGTCATAAAGTGGCTTGGCTCAAATGAAAGTCTTTTCTGAAATGTCTGAAATATGAGCGTAAGCCCAAAAAGCTTTGAACATTGTGTAATTTTTTTTGGAATTGGAAAGTTTCTTATTGCATCAAGACCTCTATCATCTGCTTTAATTCAATTAATCCAATCGTAGTTCTAATTTTTTATTTACTAATCGAATGAATACACCTTTTAAAGTTTTTAAATGTACTTGTTGTGTTTGGTTAGAAGCGTTCTCGGTGAGTGCTTGGTACAGACTGACTTTATTCAGAGATCAGCGAGAGAATGAACATAAGTAACGTGTGTGTGTATACATGTGTGTGCTTATAGAACGAAGGAATACAGATTAGTTTTGGATGTGCGAAGTAGCGAGAATACATTTTACTTATACAAAACAATGCTTGCTACCACAATGTCATCCATGTATATGATGACTTTGTTTTCTCTAATCAAATCGGCAAAAATCTTGTTTACAAAACGTTGAAACACAGCTTAAGTATTTTCGCCCATGGGCATCCTCAAAAATTCAAACTGTCCTAAATAAGTTACGAAAGACGTATATTTTACCGTATCGTCGCTCACAAAAACGTGAAAGTATTCATTTTCCAGATCGAGCTTTGATATTATAATTGTATTAGAACTTTGTTTAGCTTGCGGTAGTCTATGCATAATCTTAGATCTAAAGTATTTTTCTTTGCTAACACGATTGGGAAGTGTACTCCGAGTCGCTGTTTCTTATAATTCCTTTATCTAGATAGATATTCGTCTAACAATTTCTGGAGCTGATCCTTTCACTAAATGACAGCCGCCTAGATGAACAACTGACCGCTTTCGATTTTTTATGTTAATTTTCATTTCGCATATGGTAAAAAGTATATTTGGGCTCTTTGCAGTATCGTATAATTCCTTAACATTTTGGCAATTCTGCACTTGGTCTCATAGTCGATATCATTATCACAGCTATAATCCGGAAACTGATCATTAAAAACCTTGATGTTTAACATATCATTTTCAAACCTTCCTTCTAAAACGCTCTTTTTCAGGTTTTCAGTCTCTTTTCCTAACAGTTGCTCCTTCAAAATCTCATTTCCTAACAGTTCATCCTTAACAGTCTTTTCCTAACAACCGATCCTTAACAGTCTCATTCTTATTTGTATTTCTAAGACCATTCGTAAAACAATCTTCGAATTCGGCAGTTGAAAGTGGTTGACCCTTCGTCCCATTAACCAGGTTCAAGTCGCAGGTGCTATTACTACAATAACTATGCTTAAAGTGTCTAGATTAATGCTCAATCTATAAACCTCCATGAAATCTCTTCCCAGCACTGCATCATGACTCATTGACTCATCAGCGACGATTACCAAATCGAAATTAATCTTTATTTCTTTTTTCACAACGACTTTCTAATAACATTGAGTTGGCTTTTATTTATACCATAAATTTGTGGGTTAACTTTATTGATGACTATTCCATATGGGCCTTTAGTTAACTTTAATAAAGGTATCGCGCTGCCTGAGTCTATGAGACATTCTGAAATGATCGGTACATTGGGAAAATATACAAAAAAAAATCTTATACTTCTTACATAGTTTTTGTTGTTACTAGCGCTCTTCTTCTGGGGGCATTGCCCTACAAAGTGCTCCATTTCTCTACAGGAGAAACAGGAACCAGGAGCCCTTTTTTAGTTGCGGCAATCCTTTGCAAAATGGCTCTTCGAGTTGCTGTTCCTGCAGCGCAACTCGTTGTTTCCAGAGACCTCCAATGATGGCTTCTTTGCTGTGTTGGTTTTAGCTAAATGCGGGAGGCAGACATTGGCGAAGGCTTTTTGCATCTGTTCCGGGTTGGCGAATCTTTGAATTCGGGCATGATCCCTTAAGTATGCTGATGGCATTCCTTCAATAATCTGTTCCAAAAGCTCGTCTGTGTCCAGGTTGATGGGCTGTGCTAACATGATATTCTCCTCGAAGTACATGGCAAAAAGCTCGGTCTGCTGCCATTGGCGTTGCTCGAACTTTCGTGCTGTAAAGCGATGCGTTGCTGGTGTTTGGCGCCACGTGTCTGCATTTGCTGCAACAAATTGCGATGCGCAATAACTTCTGCTTGCAGCTGCCTTATGTTGCTCATGTTGCTGAAGAGCATTCTCGGAAGACAATTCCTGTGGAGCCGGTGGTGCATTGTCCGAATCCAGAATCTCCGTTGGTGTCTTGATCTTGACTGGCGTCCTTACGTGGTGCCCGGCCACGCTCTTCGAGTGGAACACGAGCGAAACGAGTCATGAATTCAGCCTTAAGGTCTTGCATTGGCAATCTCAAAACAGAAAGCCTTCTTTTTAGCTGGACAACCGTATATTCTTTTAAGTTGATGTCGTTCATGGCGTTCATGAACTGAAGCTTGAACTTAAGTGACACGGTTTTTTAATATGTTCACAAAACACGTCCGCTTTATTCAACTCTCTTAACCAGAATGTTTAACCTCCCGCTTGTTTACAGACTATCGTTCTTTTTCTTACTAATCGAGTTATCGAGAGCTTATATAATAAGGTGACCATGTAATGAGCCTACTACAAAAGCAAGATCATTGATGAATAAAGTAAACAGCAATGGGCCCAAATGACTACCCTGAGGCACTCCAGATGTTACGTTCTAGTAGGTTGGTGATATTAGTGAGAAACACAAATGTTACAAATGAGAAGTAACACCTCTTTAATTTTGAACATCCGTCATTCCTCCCCTTTTATGAAGTGGAATAAGAACCTTTCCAGATAGTTGGAAAAACTTCGGTGCTGAAAATCTCCGGTTTCAGTCAAGTTTCTGTGAAGACTAATATTTGTTCATTGCAGGCAGAGGAGTCAGCGAACATTCTAGATAACTTCATTTTAAGTCACCTTACCTTTTGATAGGCCAGAAATATTTCTAGCTTATATATAGAAGTGTTCAGTTTTTTGGAACAGACTCTAAAATCGGAGGTCTATTATTGTTTCTTTGTCTTTTAGAAACAAATTCTTTTATTATTAGTTTATTATCAGGCCAAAAACTTAAAAGCGGATAACTTGCGAGCGTATGAAATTTCAAATTGTTCAACTGTAATGTTTGAAGACGGGTATTTTTCTTGAATAAATTCCATAACATTATCAGATATGGTTTCGGGGGTAAATTGAAAAACAAAACAAAAATTAATAAGCAAAGAACTGAAAGTACTTTCTTACCACCACCAACACCTTGAACACTTAAAACATTTTTACCCCAACTTTCCGATGAAGAGAGTACTCCAGAGCACGCAGTTTCATTAGGCACAGCTTTTGATGTACCGGGCTGCTCTTCTCCAGTTACAGGAGCAGCTGATCTAGGTGCCGCTGAAGTACGCTTAGGCTACTCACTAAGCAATTTTTTACTACTACATTTTTCACTTACCGCGTTAAACCCTTCAGAGTGTCTGCCTCATAAAGCCAATCATCTGGAGTTCCATTTCCCTGCATGACTCAGATGAACACTAGACCACTCCCTAAATCTGCCAACAAATCTTGCACATTTTGCATGATTGTTTCGCAGAGCCAAAAGAAGATAAATATATCTTTTGATATTTAAACAGGTAACATACATAGTCATTAATTATTTGTTTTATTTATAGTAAGTAAAGAAGCGATAATATAAATTATTACGCAAAAAAATAAATTAATAAATAAATACCTCAGTCAGTTCAACACTGGGATCAAATGGAAACACAAAAACTATAAACAAAAAAACACAAGTAAAAGAAACGCGTTTAAATGCAAAAGCGAGAGAGCGTGAGATAAAATCTTTTATATCGACTGACCGTGGCTTGTGAACTACTAACAACTATGAACGTACACAGTTAGACAAGGCGCATAAAGTAGAGCGGGAGGAGAAGAGAGAAAAGTGTTACAGAGATTTAATCGTGCAATGCATGCACCAGAGAATGAGATAACAATAACAATGCAATAATCCCCGTCCAATTTTAAATAAAATGATTAAAACACTAAAAGTGACTACAGATTTAAAAGAAAAACCTAGTTCCAAACACACACAATGTAGTTAAGCTAATCTTGGTTGCAAGAAAAACACCAGTACTTTCAGATATAAATCAAAACTTTACAAAATCACAGAGCACAAGATACACACAACCGTTCACAAGCGACGCTAAATCGATTATGATCGTAGACAAAAATTCAACATGGCCAAACATAAAAAAACTGACAATAGTTGGAATAAATACTACAAAAAACTTAGCGTTTTTAAGAAATAAGACAGGCCAAACGGCGGCTGGACTTAGAAAGATTTTTTCCAAATCCCCAACCACCATAGGATACCTCAAAATCCTGTCAGACAGATGGGCAGAGACCAGCCTAGAAACACTAGAGCTGCTCATAGATACTTATTTTTCTCTTCAACTCTAGGGGGGCCTCGACCCTTAATATCTCAGACCCCCTCGACGAGTACCCTATTTTAGAAATTCCTAGTGCAGAGCGCATTAAAAGGGCTATAAATGGCTATATGGTCTCTTCCCTACTATGGTTAAAGGCAATCTTCCATAATTGCTTACTACTTCAATATATACCTAAAATATGGCTGGATACTTTTTTTTTATTTTTTTTTTGTTTACACATGCATTATATTTATTGAACTTCTCTGAATTGAGAAAATATTAATAATAAGTATATAAAATCTTAAATTAAAAACTATATCTGACAATCAAGATGACTGACGCGAGATGTAAGGGCTCTAATATCTATTGCTGAGCTATATTCGGGTTCGTTCTATGCTCCTGGCAGCTGGTTTGGATGGGAAGTTAGTTTGGTGTGGTAGGACGCTTTTTGTTTTGATAATTCATCTTTTACGGGTAGAATGCCAAGATCTCTGTGGATGTTGTCTTTCCGAACATACTAAGGTGCCCCAGTGATAGTTCTCGAGATTTTGGATTGTGCTCGCTGGATTATGTCGATGTTACTGCCGTAAGTCCAGACTGGCTTAAGCGATGAATTGTAGAGCAGTACCTTGAAAACCAGGCGTAGGGGGGAGCGAGCGTTTATGAGCCAATGGAGGCTATTGGATTTTAGTTTTAGATGAATTTTCTTAGCTTCGATATGTCTCCGCCATGTAAGTCTCCTGTCTAGGTGAACGCCAAGGTACGTTACATCGTCTGCTGGAGGAAGTGACGTTCTTATTCAGAGTTAGCGGGGGACACGTTTGTCTATTAAAAGTAAACGTGTTTTTACAATTTTGCGCATTTATTTTTATACGCCAGTCTGATAACCACCTCTCCACTATCGCGAGATGATTAGCTAGTATTACTGTTGCCTGAATTGGGCATTTGGACCGACTTATGATCGCGGTATCGTCTGCGAATGTAGAAGTAGTTAGCCGCTGTAAAGGAGATATAGAGTGGGACCAAGGGCGCTAGGCTCTGTTGTAAAGGTACGATTGAAGTATCCTGTGAGTGTTTTCCGGCAGTAACATTCTGATTTTATGCATAAAGCCATCAAACCAGACTCGGTGGAAAGCCTGCGCAACGTCAAGAAGTACTGCAGTGCAGTATTCCCGAAGCTCGAATGCAGTTCGTATTTCTGTTGTTAATTTGTTGATTTGCTCTATTGTTCCATGGCTTTCTCGAAAGCCAAATTGCTGTGCCGGAATAACGTTGTGCTCTTTCAGATGTGGGATTATGCACGTCAGAAGGCATTTTTCGAGCAGTTTTGACAGACACGAGAGTAAACTTATCGGTCTGTATGAAGCTGGTATTGTGTGATCTTTTCCTGGCTTTGGGAACATTATAATTACAGACTTTTTCCATTTTTTTGGGAAGTAGCCAAGTCATGTAATGTAATTTAATGTAAATTAAAGAGTTTACAAATTACCTGAACTGCACAGTTTGGGAGTTCAGTTAGCATCTCAGGAGTTATTAGATCACCGCCTGGGGCCTTTTTTGTTTTTAATTGCTCGCTGATGACTTTTGCAACTCCGTTTGGTTGAAACAGAATTGGCGCCGTCTCAGTTCCAATTTAAATTGACGGCGACGGTAGTGTGAATGAATTATTTTCAGGGTTTGGTTGAAAAACATTTCGAAGGTGTAAAGCAAACTTACAAGCTCTGTATTTGTCGTGGAGCTTGGTGCTGGTGGGTGAAAGTTTCTCATTGTACTGGCGTTGTGCTTTTTCTTCTTCGTGCCTTAGAGCTCTGGTAAGTCTGCGACCAGCTTCCTTCAGGCTATGTTTTGAGGATGGCGATCTGCTGGTTTGCAAAGCGTTCCTCAAACGTCTTTTCTCCAAAAAAGACGATGATAGATCCAAAATCGATTTTGCAGATATTAGATTGCGAGGAATATTTTGTGTCACGACAAAATCAATTAAATCAGGTAGTTTCTTAGAATCTGTAGGCCAGTATGTAGGACTGCCTGGTGAAACGTAGTCCGGTTTGTTGCATGTTTTGATGAGTGCATTATATAGTTAACTTCCTTTGGGGCTCACAAGGCGGGATCCCCAGTGTGTGTGCTTGGCGTTGTAATCACCTCCTGCTATAAATCGCTCTCCAAGTGAATTGTAGAAGTCTATGAATTAGTCTTCGGAGACTGTAAAGCGGGGTGGGCAGTAGACAGCGGCAAGGTTGCAGTTGCCCAATTGTAATTTTATCGATGTAGCAGATAATTTTTTGTAAACCGTTTGTGAATGTGGTGTTTGATGCGGTCTCTTATTAGGATGCCGGTTCCGCCCTGTGCCTTACCATCTGGATGATCGGTGCCGTAGAACGTGTATCCCCGTATTTGAAAGTTATATTTGCTGGGGAGATGCGTTTCTGCCAGCAACATAACGTCGATGTGGTTTTCGTTCAGAAATTGAGCTAATTCAGGTATATGCATACATCATTATATAACATTACATCATAAATACATCATATTTTGTTGCAAAGTTATCATCATAGTTTCCATATTACTTTGTGGCTGTCCCATGGCCTGCTGTATGTTATCAATTTTCGGCTCAATGTGAGCTGTGCCTGATCTTAGAGCACTGGCGTAGGAAATGCCGTTGGTGGTAATTGAAGGGTCAAATGATGACCTGGCTGCTTTTGCGAAGAAAACTTCGGTTGTCGTTGTCATGTAAATGTTCTGGCCAGCCGTTGTCGCTCTTTGCATCCGACTCTTCATCTCCTTGTAGACTGGACAACCTCTGTAGTTTGCTGTGTGGTTTCCTTGGCAGCTTACATACTTTTTGGTGAGAGAGTCTTCCTTGTTGGCAGGGCAGGGTTCGGAGCCGTGGCAGTTTCCACAAGCTACACAAACTGACCTGAGGGTGCAGTAAGCCCTGGTGTGTCCGTATTGCTGACAATTTGTGCATTGCACTGGCCCGTTCCGTTTGTGCGGCTCTTCTACTGTGATCCTACGGTGCAGAAGGAACTGCAACTTGTAGATTGGGTGCACTGCTTTTGTTTTTAAAGATCTGCTGTCTGGCTCCAGATCGACCTAGAAAAGTGTTTGCGGCTTCTTGTTTTTGTTTATAATATTAATAACATATTTTACGCAAAAACCGTTTTCTTTTAAAGTCTCTATAATTTCGGAGGGGGTCACATCGGGTTCTATTCCCTTGAGCACAACTTGTAAGCCTTTGCAACTTTTCTGCTGGTACGTGTAGTAATTCTTTTTGACATGGTTTTTTTGGGGTGTTAGCTTGCGCTAGGAAATATTAATGTAGCGATCCATGCCTGTCTGCATGGCCGAACCCGCTTGCGGAATTATCATTTCACCTACCGTAACTTTGTGTTTGACCCGATTTTTGCACTTGGTTGTGTTGTTGCTTTACCCGCTGCAGAAGAAGAGAGTGGAGTCGTTATTGCATTGTTGTCGACAGAGACCGTTGTAGTTTACGTATTGGGTGTACAAGTAGAAAACCGCCGTTTTTTCATAGTTTGAGGCTTTATTGCTTTATAGCTACATACTGATTATTCAAAATAGAGAGCTCCTGTGATGAATTCTTGTTGTGTCTGACAAGAATCTTCATCCAACAGAGTCTCCAAAGCTGCATCTTCAAACTTTTTCACGGGACCCGCCCGATCCTTGTCTTCACGAACCATTCTCGGCACGTTCTTTCACTGATACACGACTCACTATATGTTGCTACAATCATTCGACGCGCTTCAGCAGCAGATTTTTTTTGAATGAAACGCGAAAAGCAAAATCTCCCGCAAATAAATTTGAACCGAATATCAAATTTCGACATCTTCGCGCGCCAACATAAAAATGGACAATGAGAATTGACGAGCGAGATGATGTGGGGTTGTTGACCGATACCTAAGCTTGCCATGTGATGCTTTTGATCGGAATTCCCTCACCAATTTCCAAAGGTGGCGCCACCCAGTGGAAAACGGCGGTTTTCTACTTGTACACCTGATAGTAGTTGCTGTTGTTGTTGCACTAGGTGGCAGAAACTTGGTTGGAGTTTTGCATGGCTCACTCCATGGCGTTTGAGCGGTGAAAAGTAGGGCGGGAGAGCTAGAACTAACTCTCTGGTTTTCGGCGGTCAGTTAACTTACACCTTCTTGCACTTTCGGTTCTAGAGTATTACTCGTGAAAGAGAAATAAGCATTGTTACGGGCCAAGGAGAGACGACGTTTGTCTTGCTCTCTCTCATTTTTTTCACGGGCTTCGTCTTGTTGTTTTTGGCGTTGAGTGTGCTGATCCACGTTCTTACTCATTTGTTTATTATTAGTACGTCAAGATTAATTAATTAATTAATTAAAACTTTAGTTTACGATATGCGAATTAGCATCGCGAATCGCAAAACCTTGCGTTTATAAATTTTTCGAACGTTTTCGACTGAGTGACTAATTGTTTCTCCGGAGCGTTAAGAATACACGTCTACATGCTACCGGAGCTATACTACTATGTGATACCGATACTTCTGAACTAAATAAAGACTAATAGTCACCCATATTAGAACAACAGTAAACCCTATCCTCTTCTACAACGCTTAGCACGCCTACCGGAATGTCAAATCGACTCACTACATACATTAGTATCCCAAATAGAAAACTGTTTCCACCAGAAGGCGCCTTCAATAACGTCACTCAAGAAGTCATCACACGAGCACTACTGAGCCTAGAAGTTGAACTATCGCTACTGAGAATCATTCACTCAATGCTTGCCAGCAAAGTAGTCATCTCAACTATGGGACTGGCCCAGGCTACTAGACCAGTTAGCAGAAATACCACTCAAGGAGGAGTCCTCTCCCCTCGACCATAGTAGTCATAGTGGTTAACCAACTACTTCTACTCCTAGCTTTAGGGTGATAGCATATGCGGACGACGTAGTAATCCTAATTCAAGTTTAATACACAGAAACACTCAGTAACCTCATGGAAACATCTCTGTCATCACTGTCCGTGTGGGCGCAAGGGTGTGGACTTGGGGCTTACCCAGATAAAACAGATCTGATACTATTCACCAGAAAGTACAAGGTTCCAGAACGAACCCATCATACTCGTCTAACCTTTAGCGAAAAAGCCATATTCATTGGGTTAATACTGGACTGAAAACTGTTCTGGACAGAAAACAGCAGACCAAACACGGAAAGCGTCCATAGCTTTGTTCACAATGGCTTTATACAGCAATAGTCAGACCAATTCTGTATGGGATTATTGTTTGGTGGAACTCCCTAGAAAAGAAGAACAATTTATCCAAACTTCAGAAAATTTCAGGAAGCGCCTAACTCCTAACTAGTGGCGCGGTATCAGCACTCTACTAACTTAAGAACTTTCACCAACTTACCCAACACAACTGATTACGTCACCCCATTTTTACACTTTTCTGAACTATACAAGGTTTGCATCCCGTCACGTTCAGATTGGGACAATCTCCCACATCAAGTGGAGAAAGCCATCAACATCTATACGGAGGGGTCCAAGCTGAACAACCAAACGGGAGGTGGTGTCTACTCTCCTGCATTAGACATCAAGAACTCCTTTAGTCCGCCACTGAAGTGGTATTTCATGCGGAGGTCATGGCTTTTTTTTTTTTTTTTTTTTTTTTTACAAGTCGTCATGACTCACCTGAGCCCTGGACTCCTTTAAAAACACCTCAGCAACCATCTCTGAGTGCCGCAAGTGTCAGAATCCACCTCATTTGGGGCCTGGTCACCGCGACATTGTAGGCAATTGTGTAGCTGATTAGCCGATATCCTTCCCGATAACGTGACCTTAACGTGGGCATCATTACCACTCGTAAGCTAAACTTGAAACAATCCGTTACCTTTCTGATAGCAGAAGGCACTTAATCACCACCTGCAAACAAACAAAGCTAACTTGGCCTACACGTAAAGGCAAAAGCGCGAGTGGACTTATACAGTGCACCAGGAAAGACATAGCCATTCTAATCGGTGCGTTAACAGAATACTTCCTAGGCTAGAGTCCAACCTACGACTTCTGCCGTAGCTACAAGCAAACGGGGAGAAAAGCATAAAACACGTCCTATGTCTCTGCCCTGCGCACAACCGCAGAAGATTTCTTGGTATCTATACCTTGCCCAACCTTGCGGCTATAGTAACAATCAAACTGACCAATCATTCACGATTCTTGCTCTTACCAGATGGTTTGAGAAGACAAACCTGTAACGAGCTTAGGGACTGACCTCATTCTCCTTCAATAAACTGTACTCTACAACTGGCTTAAATTTCATTATCATACCTATAATTAAAAAAAAAAAAAAATTTTTTTATTGCAGAGGACGCGGACCTTTAAAAACTACTATGGATGTTATTAACGCAGCTAAAAAAATTTCAGAAGCTGGTACAAAACTGGATAAGCTGACCAGGGAAATAGCAGAACAATGCCCAGAAAGCAGCACTAAAAAGGACCTATTAGCGTATTTGCAACGTATTGCCCTGTATTGTCATCAAATTCAAATAACTTCAAAAGTAAAAGCTGATGTTCAAAACATAAGTGGTGAACTTATAGTTTCTGGGGTGAGAATAAGTCTGATAATTATTAAAATGGCTGCTTCAAACCATCTTTGTTTTTTAGCTCGATAGCGCAACATCGTTGATTCAAGCTGCTAAAAATCTTATGAATGCTGTTGTTCTAACAGTAAAATACTCATATGTGGCATCGACAAAATATACTAGGCAAGGGACAGTATCTGTAAGTTTTATTTTTTAATAATCGGTCAAAGAAATTAAACTAATTTAAATTTACGTTATAGTCTCCAATTGTAGTGTGGAAAATGAAAGCCCCGGAGAAGAAACCTTTGGTCAGACCGGAAAAACCAGAAGAAGTTCGAGCAAAAGTTCGTAAGGGTTCTCAAAAAAAGGTGCAGAACCCTATACATGCATTGTCTGAATTCCAAAGTCCCGCTGACGCTGTTTAATTTTTTTTGTTTATATAAATCTAAATATTACGGTAAAAGCAGTAATATAGAAATTATAGCTCAAAATTGTTCTTAATTTTGGGTTTTTAAAGCATATATTTATCCCATTATCCATTAATCAAAACATTCTTAAATTAAACTAATTGGCATTATAAAAATGTAATACAAAATATAATCATTCTTATATTTCAAAAATTGCTTATGTGTATTTTTAAAAGAAACAAAATACGTTTTGTTGATATATTGTAAGCAGAGCTCGCAAATTACAGTTGACCGTTTTTTGAAGTCCAAAATAATACAGTTCATATCACAATTATAAGACATCTGCAAAATGCTTATTGAAATCCTGAAAAATTGTTGATTCCTTAAACTAGAGGCTTAACAAAAATTTATGATGAAAGTGAATGCAGTCCTTGTCGATAACATACCATTACCCTTTATTTTTGGCCTAGCTTTGAAGGGAATCGTTACATTTCCAACCAAGATAACGAAATTATCCCAGTTTCTGCCTTAACACAATTATAAGACACATTGCAAAAACTGGAGTTGCCGTAACCGTGTCAATTTTTTTTCTTAAAATTGAGTTGTTATTAAAATTTTATACTTTTTGCATAAAATGCCACGCTCTAGGCTTTTGACAGACCAAGAAAAGGGTCAATTCTGGCCTATTCTCGGCTCGGCTTGAATGTGAGCCAAATTTCTAGAAATATTGGTAGAAGTCGAACCGTTACAACAAATTTTCTCTAGAATCCAGACAATTATGGTAAAAAACAAAATACTGGTCGAAAAGCAATACTTTCTGACTGCTAAAAAAATAAATTTAATCTCAATGGGCCAGATGGATTTAAAAATTTTTGGCGAGATTTGAGGAAGGAGCCCCTTAATTTTTGGTTTGGGGCGCTTTTAATAAGCTTGGAACTCTTAATTTACAGTTCACAAGCTCCAGGATGGACAGCAGTGAATACATACGGGTACTAAACAATAGCCTGCTTTCATATTTGTTGGAAAATCGGGAAAAGCCGCATATATTTATGTAGGACAATGCCCGAATCTATACGAGCCGTCAAACCACACAGTTTTTGCGAGATTGTTCAGTCGAAGCTATAGACTGGCCTGCGTGCTCCCCGGATCCGAACCCTATTGAAAACATTTGGGGAGTACTAGCAAGGCGAGTTTATAAAGATAATGCCAAGTATGAGCGCGTTCTGGACCTTGAAACAGTTATTTTGTCTGAATGGAGCCAACTTGAGCCAAGTTTATTTGAAAAACATCATAAATTCAATGATAAAACGAATTTTTGATGTTGGTATTTGTCAAGGTTCTGCCATAAACTATTAAAATGTTGTTTTCTTATAGGACATATATATTTATACTTATAGTTTCTTATTTCCTACATCATAACAAAAAAAGTGTCTTAAAATTATGATAAGGTTAAAAATTATATTTTTTTCATTTTTGTTAAACAAAATGTATAAACGGTAAAATAATAAACTAAAACCAACTTAAACACATGTCTAATTTATCTTTTAACAATTTCAGAATAGTTTTCCGCCATTGGGTTTGATATTATATAAAATACCTAAAAAAAAACGAACTGTCTTATAATTTTGATATGAACTGTAATAACTGTTATTTACGGACCTATTGCGCAAAAAGTCAAAGAACCGTTGACACTTTCCCTAACACGTATTGGTGTGTGCTTATCCAAAGATTGATGAAACAAAGTCTTTTGCATTTGTAAGCGTTTATGTCGGCTTATTAAATTAATCAAATTAAATTTAAATAATATGGACACCAGGATAGACACAGATATTTAAGGCGTAAATTTACAAATAACTCAATAAAAAACCCTCGAAAGCAGAAATCGTTGTCAAAATTTTAGCATGAATGAAATGTACATTAAGGAGAAAGTTTTGGAGATCATACATCAGGTAAAATCCTAATTTCAGAAAATGTTTTATTAATGTTATTAAATACATACAACTATAAGCACACCATTACATCCATAATGGAAGAAAAAATTTTGAATGTTGATTCAAAAAAGACTCCTCGCGTATTTTAAAAGCTGTTGACCTGAATCTTTTCAAATCGTATTTTTTAATATATATCACAATTAAGGTGAAATATCGTGCCAATAGGAAGTCTATATCTTATAAATCCTCCATATGAGCAATAGTGCAATTGCGTTCAAATTAAATTTTTTCAGCAAATTTCGCGCAGTGTATAAGCTGTTGACCTGAATCTTTCCAAATCGCATGTTTTTAATGCATACCATGATTAGGGTGAAAAAGCGTGCCAATCGGATAGCTCCTATAGGAGCAAATTAGTAAAATCGCTTAAAAATTATTTTTTCACCGAATTTCGCGTATTTTAAAAGCTGTTGACCTGAATCTTTTCAAATCGTATTTTTTAATATATATCATAATTAAGGTGAAATATCGTGCCAATAGGAAGTCTATATCTTATAAATCCTCCATATGAGCAATAGTGCAATTGCGTTCAAATTAAATTTTTTCAGCAAATTTCGCGCAGTGTATAAGCTGTTGACCTGAATCTTTCCAAATCGCATTTTTTAATGCATACCATGATTAGTGTGAAAAAGCGTGCCAATCGGATAGCTCCTATAGGAGCAAATTAGTAAAATCGCTTAAAAATTATTTTTTTCACCGAATTTCGCGTATTTTAAAAGCTGTTGACCTGAATCTTTTCAAATCGTATTTTTTAAAACATATCATAATTAAGGTGAAATATCGTGCCAATAGGAAGTCTATATCTTATAAATCCTCCATATGAGCAATAGAGCAATTGCGTTCAAATTAAATTTTTTCAGCAAATTTCGCGCAGTGTATAAGCTGTTGACCTGAATCTTTCCAAATCGCATGTTTTAATGCATACCATGATTAGGGTGAAAAAACGTGCCAATCGGATAGCTCCTATAGGAGCAAATTAGTAAAATCGCTTAAAAATTATTTTTTTCACCGAATTTCGCGTATTTTAAAAGCTGTTGACCTGAATCTTTTCAAATCGTATTTTTTAATATATATCATAATTAAGGTGAAATATCGTGCCAATAGGAAGTCTATATCTTATAAATCCTCCATATGAGCAGTAGTGCAATTGCGTTCAAATTAAATTTTTTCAGCAAATTTCGCGCAGTGTATAAGCTGTTGACCTGAATCTTTCCAAATCGCATTTTTTAATGCATACCATGATTAGTGTGAAAAAGCGTGCCAATCGGATAGCTCCTATAGGAGCAAATTAGTAAAATCGCTTAAAAATTATTTTTTTCACCGAATTTCGCGTATTTTAAAAGCTGTTGACCTGAATCTTTTCAAATCGTATTTTTCAAAATATATATCATAATTAAGGTGAAATATCGTGCCAATAGGAAGTCTATATGTTATAAATCATCCATATGAGCAATAGTGCAATTGCGTTCAAATTAAATTTTTTCAGCAAATTTCGCGCAGTGTATAAGCTGTTGACCTGAATCTTTCCAAATCGCATTTTTTAATGCATACCATGATTAGGGTGAAAAAGCGTGCCAATCGGATAGCTCCTATAGGAGCAAATTAGTAAAATCGCTTAAAAATTATTTTGTTCACCGAATTTCGCGTATTTTAAAAGCTGTTGACCTGAATCTTTTCAAATCGTATTTTTAAATATACCCCCCCCCCCCCCCCCCCCCCCTTCCTCCCCCCCCCCCCCCCCCCCCCCCCCATTCATTTTAATTGCGGGCCCACACAACTATACCGTTAAGGTGGAGAGGGGACAAGAACACCACAACCAGCGCCGGGGCCCCCCCCGCCCCCCCCCCAAAAGAAAGAGGGGCAGCCCAACCAAAAGCAAGAGAGGCACAACAAAAAAAAGGAGGGGGGGGGGGAGAAGCAAAAAAGGGGGGGAGAAGAAACACCACCGGGGGGGGGGGGGGGACGCGACGAGGGAGAAAGAACAACAGCGGCAGCGCGAGAACGACAGCGGCAGCGCCAGAACGTCAGCGGCAGAAGAGCAACGGCAGCAACACCCCCCCCAGAAAGGGGGGGGGGGGGGAGGGGAGAAGGGGGGGGGGGGGACGGGGGGCGCCAGACGGAGGGAGAAGACAACAATAAGCAAAAGACTGTTGACCGCCCGCTAGCTGCCTCAGCTCAACAGCCGCCGCCCCTACCACTGCGCTAGATAAAATGCAGCGCTCACATCCGGAGCGGAACAAGCGGACCAACCAAAACCGCTGCCGTCGGCTACGGTACTTCCGCGTCTGCCAACGGCATGCTGACGCCGGAGGACCGGAGTTGGTTAAGAGGCCAACCCACTAGTATTTAAGAGCTCACTTCTGTAACCACCGTAGTACCATGCGGACCGAATATTAGATTATAAAAATAAACTTATAACGTAATCCGAAAGTAAAGGTTGCCTTCCTTAAGTACCAAAGAGAACGAGTGAGCAAGTGAGATGCTGCTGATAAACAACACGATAAGGTAGTATAGAGGAGCTTTGTACTCCCCCGGCCATGTCAGGCCTTAACTACCGCCCGAGCAGATTCCACTTTCTCGCGAAAGTGGGACCCAAATTTTTGCGGGTACCCCCCGACAAAAAATCAAAGAGAATAAAAATGTGTTAAGAAAAAAAAGGAAAAGAGAAGAAGGGTACCCCCTAGCAAGAAAACATAAAAGATTAAAAAGCTACGGGTACCCTGTGAATAATTATTAAATATAAAAAATAAAAAACCCAAAAATGGGAAAAAAATTAAAATGAAACGAAAAACCCAAAAAAGGGTATAAAGTATTTAATACGGCGTTGTGTGTGTGAAACGAAAAACCCAAAAAAGGGTAAAAAATTATTTAATACAGCGTTGTGTATGTGAGAGTGCACAGAAATGTGTCTAATACAACTACCGGCCGCGGTGGGGATGCTGCCTTTCGCAGCTGGCATTCCCCACGGGCGCAAAAAAAGTTGTAATAAAATAATACAACAGTGAACCTGCCGCGGCGATATGTCCACGCACCTCTCAGTGTGGCGTATTCGCGGGCACAAAAAATTCTGTATAAAATAAAAGAAGCAATAACCCGCTGCGGCGTTAAGTCCACTCAAGTGGGTAGCTTAATCGCGAGCGCAAAAATTGCACTATAAAAAAAGAGAGAAAAGGCTTTGGCAACAAAAAATATAATAAAAATAATTATTTTAGTTTGAAAAAGGAGATAGCACTGGAAAATAATTGGGAACACTTTTTTTCCAATTCCTTTTTAGTGTTGTTTCGGGTTTCAAACTAGGAAAAAAGCCGAAGGTGATAATAAAATTAAAATAATAATAAAACAAAAAGTGGTGTGTGGCAATCTGCTGGAAAGGCTCACGAATGCGGAATGCATTCAAAAAGGGCTGCCCAGTGGATTGTGTGGCAACCGTAGTAGTTGTAGGCAAAACGCCAGAACGGACAAATACGGACCATCGCGCCCAGTACCCAATAACCGCACTAAGAAAAAACTCACACAAAGTATTAACGCACAACGCCCCAAGAAGAAAAATCTTACAAAACTATACCAATTTTTCACCAATCAAAAAACAAAATACTAATAAAAAATTTAATTTCAGAACTCTGTAAGAACACCACAAGACTACAAGAAAACGGCCAAAAAACACACACAAATCAGAAAAAACCACAGAATCTTTACGAAGCGAAAAAGAAACCAACGGGTGAGTGAAACGTTTAAATAAAACAATTTCCCCTGAATAAATAAAAAATATAAAAAAAATAGTAAGGAGACAAACTGTTACCCGTTAGGCCCATCTGCATTTTTCACTCTATTCTTTTTAAAAAATAAAATACACGGCCTGACCAAAGGAAATTCTTTTTAAAATACTTAGCAAAAAATCAGGAAATAAAAAATGGAGGAAATGAAAGAAGTATTGAAACGCCTTGATGCCTCCATGACAATCTTGACTGCCCAAATGGCAGAGATGAAGGACGAGGCTAAGAAAGTAGGGAATAGAATAGGTACTCTCGAATCCGATTTCGGGAAACGTAACCCGGTGGCGGAAATACCGCTACCGCTAACACACCCACGCACTGAATACGAGCTTAAGGAATCATCAGTCATACCAGATTGTGTAAAAGAATTAGTAACATTTGTGGGAGACCCCGAGAAATACGTCTCTTGGCTCTTCAAGACAAGGTCGGGAAAAATGTTCCATAAGTCCCACTTGAGAAGTTAATTTATGGGCAATAAAAACACTCATTTTTCACGCTCACTAATAGCACCCCCACCGTTAGCAATGGGCTGGTAACAGGATATCCCTGAAATTGTACAACTTTTAAATGTCACTTCAATAATAAAAGGGAAAAGTGTATTTAACGTTTCACAAGCTCAAAAATAATTACAAAATAACCACACCAAAATACCATCAAATGCTAACATAAAAAAAATCATATAAAAAGAAAAAAAAGATAACAAAATTAATCTAAACATATTAAATAAAGGAAACCAAACTAAAACACAAACAAATTTAGACATATAAAAATAAGAGAAACACAATAAAAACACAAAACCAATCTAGACCCATAAGAAAAACACAGTTACAACACTAACAGACTTAACACAAAATTCACAACAAAAACAAAATTAAACACAAAAAAACTAACAAACCTAAAAACAAAAAACACAAAAAAACCTTACAGAGAAACATACTGAACTAAAACAATATCAAACCTGAGCATATAAACTAAAATTAACTAAATTAAAACACAAATAAGAGAACCTAAATTAAAGTAATGAAATTAAACAATATCGAATATAAAACTTTCAAAATAATATAAACTTAGCTTAATACCAAAAAATTAAGACCAAAAATTTAGAAACAACACAAACAACACCTACACGAAATATCTAGACTAAGAACTATTAATCACCTAACTATAAGCATTTATTACCCTTTTTTTTCGGCACTACAAGCGTGTCCACGCTCTACGTAGCGACCGCACTTCATATTTTCAAATATGACGCACCAGTTGTCCCCTTACAACAGGGTACCGTCTGGCGAACCAACGGTGTTTTTAAGCTGGCCCATATTATCGATCTAGGCCGCATTAAGCAAGTCATCGACCAAACAACCAACGAAGCTACGATAATCACCGACCAACGGATCAATGCTTTGGTCTTCCACTACCTGCAACACGCATCAGAGGGCATCTCACGCATGGATGGCACACCAGCACGGAGGCCACGATCAATCGACTGGCTAGGATCAGCCTGGAAATGGGTAGCAGGGTCACCTGATAGGTCTGACTGGAACGCGATCTTAAAAACAGAAGACGACATAACCAGGAACAATAACCAGCAGATCCGGATAAATACCAAACTCTTTGACTCGACACACGAATCACTCCAGAGATTAAACGACGTCATCGGAAGAGTCAACGCAATAGACAGCGATTTCCATGTCACAACCGCCGTACTCCACAAGGCAATAATAATAGCGGACCAAGTCAGTGAAATACTAAGATCCTGCCAACTGGCAAAGACTGACGTGGTCAACACGAATCTATTGGACCACGAGGAAATAGACGAAATTTTGACAGAGGTAGAAAGCCTTCCTTATCAGAACGTGGTCGAAGCCGTTGAATTCTCCCGACCAACAATCCTCACGAATGGAACTACATTATTGTATATCTTGACAATGGACCAAAAATATCGACTGATGCTAGTTTACCCAACGGTATCCGACGGCAAACAGGTTGTGCTGAAGTACAACAAACTGGCCATGAATAAGGTGGAAACATACGCCCTTCTTGGGAATTGCGTATCCATCGGCAATACAACTGTCTGCCGAGAAAAGGACCTATACAAACTGGAGGAGGATAGCTGTATTCCAAGACTTCTTAAAGGAGGTCAAGCTGCATGCGACTATCTTAGGACAAACCAACAAACGGTGGAACTCATCGATGACGGCACAATCTTCCTGACGAACTTCAATGGCACAATATCCACTCCAACAAAAGAACACCACCTGGAAGGCTCTTACGTCGTACAATTTGACAACGAAACGGTCACAATCGGTGACCGGAATTTCAGCAGTTATTCGTCAACGCACTTGATGGCAATGCCAGCGGTCTTGACCCAAATAACGACAACGGATTATGAACTATCACTGAAATACGTGCATGACTTCAGCATGGAGAACCTTAAAAAAATTATCAACTATGTCTAATAAAATTTTAATATCCTTCTCGCAAGAAATAATTATAACAGTATCCATCATAATAGCAATCTACCTTGTTTGGAGGAAGATAACATCAACCAAAGGGATCCCAAGGCTGCGAGACCCACCTGCGAACCTCGAACCGACAAAGGCTTAAGGATCTGTGGGACACAGATCTTGTGGTGGGGAGGAGTTAACATCGGCTAGCGCCCCCTTCCCTTCACCCCCTCTCGACATCCACGATACCCGACGACGACCCTTCTCATTCAACCCCTCGGCCACCCACATCGTACACATTCAATTCGAGTGGCCACACAGCGACAACATTACGCTCAAGTGGTCACATGAAGACGACACCAACTCAAGTGGCTGCAATGACCCGGCCGCTGCACCAGCAATAGCGACAGCGGCAGCACCAGCAATAGCGACAGCAGCAACACCAGCAATAGCGACGGCGGCAGCAGCAGCTAAACAGCGGCAGAGATGCAACAGCAGCGATGCAGCGGCAGCGATGCGACGATGGAGACAGAACGACAGCGGCAGCGCGAGAGCGACAGCGGCAGCGCCAGAACGTCAGCGGCAGAAGAGCAACGGCAGCAACAAGCAAGCGAAAGACTGTTGACCGCCCGCTAGCTGCCTCAGCTCAACAGCCGCCGCCCCTACCACTGCGCTAGATAAAATGCAGCGCTCACATCCGGAGCGGAACAAGCGGACCAACCAAAACCGCTCCCGTCGGCTACGGTACTTCCGCGTCTGCCAACGGCATGCTGACGCCGGAGGACCGGAGTTGGTTAAGAGGCCAACCCACTAGTATTTAAGAGCTCACTTCTGTAACCACCGTAGTACCATGCGGACCGAATATTAGATTATAAAAATAAACTTATAACTTAATCCGAAAGTAAAGGTTGCCTTCCTTAAGTACCAAAGAGAACGAGTGAGCAAGTGAGATGCTGCTGATAAACAACACGA